>NC_041011.1:10232511-10562283 GCF_004193775.1 Glycine soja
AACATAAGGCCATGTTGGCTTCCCACCATTCACTTGCTCCCCTAAAACTCTTGCCATGTTACCAATGTGACCTAGAGCACCATCCACAAATTCAGCCAAGTCAGGCCAAAGTGATTCTTTTGGTATGTACCTGCAAGAATCAAATGTGTTGTACTTACTAATCAAGATCCATTTTATGACCTTTTTTTTCTTTTTTATCAGAAAATGTTACTTGTTAGGTTGATACTTGTTAGTTTTTGTTAGCAAGAGGGTTTGAACCCACGAGCCCGAATGGAAACTCTCACATGGTAATTACCTATCACAAGGTCCGCATGGAAGACGAATGATGTATGCTCCGCCACAGTCACTGCCATCAGAGGGGCATGACAAATCTCAATAGGCTTTCCGTAGCCAGAGTCCACTTCTACTGGTGAAGCTATTTGTCTAGTCAATAGGTCAACACGGTAAATTCCTTTTTGTGTTGGCTAGAGCACGAGCAAGTTCCACTACATATTTCACCTGAAATTAAAGCAAACTGAATGAGGGTAATGCAGTATAATTGATCTGTCATGGCCATTGGCCTGTGAGAACATAATTCTCCTATGTCACAATTTGCTAATATGTGTGTAGAGAAAAATAATAGTAGGAACAATTTATTATGCTTAAGTTTGGTTCTTAACAGGCTTAATGTTATAGGAAAAAGAGAAATGCCAACAATACTTCTCTAACACACTCTTTTCAGCACTTGCTTTTCTTTTTGTTACATCATCAACAGGCTTTTTATTATTATTGGTTAAAATTTATTAAAAATCATTAATTTTTTGTAAGTATCATTTTTTATTTAATGAATTTCACCCATAATTTTATACTAGTTTATACTTATCAATAAATTTTAATCAATAAAAAAAACATCAGAAGAAGTGTGTTACATGGGGTGTTGTTAGCCCTCTGGACAATTTCCTGTACCCAAAATGAAAATTGACCATGAAATACAAATACTTGACCACCAGTATCAAAATCTCTCCCAAGTTCCATATTTTCTCCTCGTACCAAACCATGAACACTACAGTGACAACATTAAAATTGTAAAAATAATAACTAAAAAGTTGTCTATGTAATGTGTAATACCAATGCTAATATCGTCACCACATGAATATTAAACTCTTGAATAAATAATAATTTTTTTATTTAGTAAAATGCACAAAGTTCAAAAATATCTTGCGTGGTTTAGCTTTTCATAAGTCGCTAAATAATTATTTCTTATTAAGTCTTCCATATATTTAAAAATTAGTTAAACTAACCTATTGTTTTGAAAAGTATTAAATAAGTCTCTATATTTCAAAAGTTTGTAATTAAATCTTTAAATTTATAAAACATTTTTAATTACAATAAAGTTAAATTAAATCCTTACAAGCATACAAATAAAATTCATCTTACAAGTAAATAAATGGGATTAAGATTCCTGGTATACATTTCAAATCTAAATTTTTATACAGAATCAGATTTTTACCACTATGAATTCTTACATGCATTTCAATTACTTATGTAACAAGTGACCAAGAACACCATCCAGAAATTAAGGTATTTACCCTATGAGTGTGCTGCTACCTCCCTAGCATCAGCATAGTGAGCACATTGATGTGGCAAATGATTTCAAACCGCTATAAACTATTGCTAGATCATATCACCAATCACACACATCAACAAAATGTTTGCCACATTTTCATATTCACTAACAGAGTTTGTAGAGAGGGACAAAATTCACAACCTTTTTAGTAAAAATGAAAAACTGAATTCATCAATTTTAAAATGCAAGAACTAAGATAAACATTGACTAAAAATATAGGAATCATAGACACTTTTTTTTTTGCCTTAGGAGCATTTTTTTAACTTGTAAGATAAGGATTACCTTTTAACAAGATCAGCAGGTAGAGCTTGCTCAGTCAAAACACAATCCTTGTATGCAACAGAAGACGTTTACATAGAATAGTGACCCCACAAAAATTTTGTAGACATTGAGAAATTACAAGAAAGAGACATTGAGACATTGACAAATTTTTTGCCTTAGGAAGTAATTACAAGAACATATATAATAGTAGACATTGAGAAATTGACAAATTGAGAAAGAGAGACATGAACCTGGTAAGCTGAAGTTGATGCACCAAACACAAAACCAGGAAGTACGAAGATCATTTCTAATCAAATGTATCCTAATTACACGATACTAGGAATGAAATCTAAACAATAACATCAAATGACATGCATCCTACATAAGTCCATGCAAATTGAATACTCTTTTTTTTCTGAGAGTAAAAAAATTGAAGTTACTACAGTATATATAAAACATCAGAAAATTGCAAATGAATTAATTATCCTCTAATGTATCCAACATACATAGTTGTAGCCATAATTGTTCTAATTCTTTGATGAAACCACAGGAAAAATGTACTTGTACATAATGTAAATCAAATTTAGCAACCGCTTTTCCTAAAAGTTAAAAAGTAAGTTGCCCATTTCTGTCGAACTATTGTGATGGCCTCCACGTCTAACGGTGATCCATCAGAAAACCACTACAAAATTAACATTAGATAAAATTATTAGTAACTTAAGAGATATTAACCAAACTTACAATTGTAACTCCATGCATTATGTTTACCTTGTGCCAATCATCCTTCAAACCGGCAGTCACGATGCACCACATCCAATGCATGACATAATATCCGCACTCGAACCCTCCACTTTGAACATTACTCTAAATATAACATTGAAAATGGTTACTTAACATTCAACACTTAAAGATGTACAAACGGTTCATTACAAACAAGTACTGATTAAAAAATAGCTAACCTTGGGTTCAACCCACCGAGGTGCACCTTGATTAGACATGCCTTCAAAAGAACTGGTTATTGTCTTCATTGCACTAGTTAAAAAAAATAAAAAAATAGCATTTATATGGCAATCATTTTTGTTGTATATGTAACAACAATTGCCAACTCATGCCATGATTTGTATATTTGAATAGAACCTGTTAATTGTGCCTTTGATGTTAATATCAAGCTTCTTCCTCAGAGAACAAAACCTAACGACCGTGTTTTCCCTTGGGTGGAGAACAAATAGTTGCCAATGTGCCCTGAATTGGACAATTATAATTAAATAATTGTACAACAAAAAAAATCACTTAAATTAGAAGAACAATTGAACTTACTGATGCAAGTAAGCTCCTAAATACAACTGCCTTTGTGATTCCTTGACCCATGTTTCAATGTATTGTTGGCATTGTTGACGTCTGTCCTTAGCATTTTGTATAGATTGAGGCTCCAACAAACCATACAGTGACTGATAAGCTCTTCTTCTACCGCACTCATTCATAAATCTATTTGGAAGACAAGTCATGATTATTTTAAATGTTTTAGATTTAAAAATAATGGTTATTAGGTAATCAAACATAAAGGTTGCAGGAAAATGACTTACATGGTCCACAACTATAGTATCGCTATGTTTAAACACTTGTCACCTGATATTATTTCCGCTAGATCTGCATGTGTGATGTAAAATTTTGCCCCAATATCAGGAAGTCCAAATTGGCTTGCCTCCCTCGGCACGTCCACTGGATTCTGGTACACATAAAACAATATCTTCATAAACTCTCCCAATGGATCGGATTCACTTGCAAGCTTTGCATCACCACTACGTTCAACTGGCTTCCGCACATTAAGGTTTGAATCCTAAGTGGTACAAGAAAATAAGTATTAAATTTAATCAACAACTTAACAAATATTACAAGTGGGTATTCAAATGACAATTTGGCAGGGGGATTATTATATTACTTACATCAGATAAAGGTTTCACTAGATGTCTGGGCCATCCAATGAATGAGTTCACGACGTCCCTGACATACTGAATCTCTGAAGTGGGTAACGGGAGAATGACTTCACCATTGTATACAGTGTTAACACACACCCTTAGTACATCATCTCCATAAGAAACAGTGTGTATCGTGCCACCTACTCCAAAGACCTTTCCCAAGGCCACCAGCTGTGTATTGTCACCACAAATAATGTATAAGCCCATACTACATGTATCAAATGTAGACCTCTTGTTACCAACAACATTATTAGCAGCTTCAACACAACTCTCTTTGGTGCTAACACGTGCATCAAATATGTCAGGGTTAAACGGTCTTGGGGGAGCTGACTGTTGCGTATGAATTTGGGATAACTCACTCTTGATCGCATCCAACTCCATTTTCATCTTGTCCATACGGTCTTTGTTCTTGTCTTCTACCTCTTTCTTCACCTCTTGCTTAATAGTTTGTATGATTTCAACCAATTTTTCGGCGGTGATCGCAGGCGAAGAACTGTTGGACGCACAGGCACGTTGTCCAAAGTAGCTGGTTATGGTCACACCATGTCCACTAACACGAACACATCCAAGATGCTCTGGACGGCCAATGGCAGTGTTCAGGATGTCTTCACGACCATGTGGGACCAAAGCTCCCTGTTTAGTTTGTTCCTATAATTCATCTTGTGACATTGACAACAAATTAACTCGTTATTATGGTTATAGATTACATTTTATGATTGTGTCATATATTCAACTTACAATTTTGTCTGCGATTTCTTGAGCTGCTGCAGATGTCATTTGCCCAAATTTGTTTGTCCTAGCCTTTTTCCACTTCTCATGTCTCGCAATAGGGGATGGAGGGTCGACGACCATATCTGCATTTTGAGTATCGTCACCTTCATTCAGTCTTGACTTTGTTTTCTCGGCCATTAATTTTTTTCAAGCACATCGTACCCTCCACGAGATAGTACGTGGGGAGATTCGTTGAAGTTTTGAATTTCCTGTGCTTTTTTGCGTATTCCATGTCAGCATTTTCAAATACAACTCAAAAATTAATGACATTAACAACTAAATTACGTAAGTAAAATGTTGTGTAAAAAGATTAAAATTTAAACCTTCCAAGTAGGGGTCTATCGAGTCTTTGCAAATTCTTCCCATGTATTTCAATCAATACCATACTTAGCAGATGGATCCTTATTTTGTTCATCGTCTTTCTCAGCGTATACATATCTGGTCGTCAGGGAGGACTTAAATTGCCTCCATCTGGTCCCAACGGTGGACATAACCTTCTTCTTCGCAGTTAAACCTTCAGGGATGTCAAATTTGGCCTAAAATAATAAATACTTTTGAATAAGTTACTACATAGACCACATTTCCACCACAATTAAATATAAACAAAAGTAATCTAGTTACCAGTTTAGCGTACTTACCAAAATGTCATCCCATACAAGAACTTTTAGAGTTTCTGGGACATCCTTCCAAGTAGTATGAATGATAGGGATTTTCTCCTGTGCCACTACCCCCAGGTAATTGTGAAATTTTTCTTTATGAGGGCCAGATCCTCTACCAGTAGAAGGGTTAATGTGGATAGTTGGTCGTGGTTGATCTAAGCTTTTGGTAGTTAACCTTCGCATCCTGGTAGTTTGTCTAGTCTTCTTTTTTGTGGTTTCTGTAGGAGAATCTGGTGGTGGAAGGGACCTCGGGGGTGTTGCCATGCCTGCATAGAAACAGAGAAATTAATTAAGCCAACTAAATTACCACAACATACACGTATCAAATAGTAATGAAATACAAATAATAAGAAATTTAAAATGACAATGGACAAGGTAAACCAAATGGTGTTATATACCACATTCAAGTAGATGTATTTTCCCATAAACCTTCGTCATGATCGATACGATTTGCATATACATCCTCCTCCTCCTCATTTTCATCATTTACGACAGGCTTTTCTGTGGAGAAGGTCGGCATGTCGTTAACATCAAGGGTTGAAGCATCAATATTGGGAGGGATACCAATTGTTTTCCCCTGAAGAACAACTGACCATCTTGAGTCGCTGGGATATTCAACATAGAACATCTATCTTGCTTGTGCTGCCAGGATGAATGGCTCGTCCTTATAACCAATATTTTGAAGATCAACCAAAGTAAACCCCATTTTGTCTTGTCGGACACCTGCATTTCCATTAACCCTTTGGCACTTGAAAACAGGCACTCTAAATTCACCATAATCAAGCTCCCAAATTTCCTTGATTAGTCCATAATAAGGCATGGACGCTCGAATAAGATGGTTATTGATGCAATCCTATCCTGTAAGGGCATTGGGTAGAAGACTCCAAGTAGATTGGGCTAGAGATCCAAGGGAAGGCCCTAGGGATCTCATGAGCCTTAGGGTAGATTTCGAGCCCATGGGCTAAGTATGAGCCCGCTTATCTTTGTAAATATTAGAATAGGTTTTTCCTTCGTTTGGGCCTTGTATTTTGGCCATTCTAGTAGTATAGGGTTTTAGCCTTGTATTTCGGGGCATTTTGAGTAGTCTTTGTAGTAAGGACTTTTTTTTGTATTTTCATGTTTTTTGTCATGGGGGTGAGCTTAGCTATTATAGGGGGTGTGTAGCTAAGTTCTAGCTTCTCATCTCAAGGAGGTGAACTTAGCTATTAGAGAGGTATGTGTAGCTAAGCTCTAGCTTCTTTAGGAATCTTCTTAAGGAAGCTTCTCAAGGAGGTGAGCTTAGTTATGAGAGGGGTGTGTGTATCTAAGCTCTAGCTTCTCAAGGAAGTTTTCTCAAAGAAGCTTCTCAAGGAAGTTTTCTCAAGAAAACTTCTCAAGGAAGCTACCTAGTCTATAAATAGAAGCATGTGTAACACTTGTTGTAACTTTGATGAATGAGAGTCTTGTGAGACACAACTCAAAGTTCAACTTCTCTCCCTTTTTCTTCCTTCAATTTCGTGCTCCCCCCTCTCTCTTTCTCTCCCTCTTTCTTTTCCTCTATTGAAGCATCCTCTCCAAGCTTCTTATCCAAGGCTCATCTTGGTGGTGAAGCTCCTTCTTCCATGGCTTATTCCTTAATGGATGGCGCCTCCTCTCACCTCTTTTCCTTTGTCTTCCGCTGCATCTCCATGGTGGAAAATCACCATTAAAGGACCCCATTGAAGCTCAAAGATCCAGCCTCCATAGAAGTCCCACAAGCAAGTTTCCATCAAGTGGTATCAGAGCACAAGAGCTTCAAGTAGGTGCTCCTTAAACCTCCATTAATTTTTTTGCTTTACCTTCTCTTCCATTGTTGTTTCTTCATTTTTTCTCCATGTATCTCCTCATATGTCTTGTGCTAAATGTTGTTAACATGATTCTTTAGAGTTTCCACCGATTAAACTTGTTATAGAAGCTAGATTTGATTTTCTATGGGTCAAATTTCTTGTTCTTGTTCTTGAACCATGAATTGTGTTGAGTTTAGGTTCCTTTGAGTTTTGTCTTGTTATTTTTGGTGGCTGAAACCTAAACCATAAAATTCTTACAAAAATATTAAAGTAGAAGAAAACCTAAAAAATCTAGAGTGACTTGTTCACCTATTGTAGTTTTGTCATAGAAGTCATGTCTAGTCATGAAACTTGTCACATAAGATTTCTTATGTTGTGCTGAATTTTATTTTCTTGTTTCTTTGTCTAACTCATTTGTTCATGAGTGTATGAAATTCTTTTAGCCTATTATTTTATTTGAGTCAAATCTTTCATATTAATTAGTCCTTAACATGTTCATGCAAAATTCTTAGAGAGTTTTTGATTGTGAACCTTTTCTTGAACTTTTAGGTTTCCTTATGGATTGTGTCTATTGTGAATTTGATTTTTGGTGATTGAATTGCTGGCTAAAATGTTGATCCTAAGTGAATATTGAACTCCTAAAACTGTGGTAAACAATCCTAGTGAGTTCAACATACATAGGATGGTTGAAAGTAAGCCCAAGGCAATCAATATACCATGCTTAAAGAAACAAATCGCTGGTGCTGGCAGCTTGGACATACAAACTTGTAAAAATTACTGAGAATTGGTTACTTCGAATTTTGAGCTGAACTTTTTACTGAATTTTCTAGACATCCGGAATAAAGTTATAAAAAAGAAACAAGTGATTTGGATAAAAGGAAAAAATACGAAAAATCGCACAAGTTGGCAGGAAAATCAGTATCCAGAAAAAAAAAGGTGAAAGGGAAGTGTGCTTGTTGTTTTGGCTCAAAATTTATTCTATAATTGGAAATTTCAATTGAAAATTAGTGTGAAGAAAATTGCCAAAGCTAGAGGTTTGTTGAGTCTTTTTTCAGTTTTTTTACTCTACTCTAGAGCCATTCTAAGTTTCTCCTTTTCATTGCTTTAATTGTTGAATAATCCTTGAAAAATTGTCTTGTTAAAACTCCATTGGTTTAGCTTTCATTTCATTTTTTTTGGTCTTTGGTTATTGCTTGTCTCTTTGTTTCCTTGTTTGTGGGTTGCCATATAGGGAATTGGAAGGATGATTGGTGCCATCCCTTGAAGAATTTGAGTCCAGAAGCAAGGGGCCAACCACCTTAAGAGTTATTGGACTAAGAAGCACTCCAAATTGAGTGAATCACCAAAGAGAGAATAACCACCAAAATTGAGGACCGTTTTGTAATTTTGTAATTTCAAATTTACTTACCTTCATTGCTTTCAAGTTTTGTAACAAAAAGACCTTTCATTGGAAGTGTGTTGGGAGCCTGCAATTAGTTACCAAACTTCCATTTGTGTGTAATAATTTTAAGCAATTTTTCCTTAGGATAATGAGTGTTTTGTTGGGAACCTTGAATGTGGTCATCCAAACACTCTTAGGATTCGCCTAGTTTACATTTCTTGCTTACTTTCATAGCTTATTTCATTTACCTTCCATTGTCAAACTACCTAGATAGCTTTCCTTTTACCAATTAGTTTTTTACCTTATCTTTCACACCTCTTTTAGTGTTTATTTGGCTAGTTTCAACTATAGTTTCTTTTACCTTTTGTTTTCAAACCTCCAACAAGAAAGAACCACAACTTAGGAACCAACATGAGTCATCATCCATCTAGTGTTAATGGCGAGGGTACTAGTCATAAAGACCCTTTATCTAGAATCTTAGATGAGTTGAGTTCCCTCAAGTTATGGAAAGAAAAACAAGAGAGAAAAGAAAAAGGAAAAAAAAGAGTGGAAGAAATAAGTCAAGATGAAAGAAAGAAAATAAGAGAGGAAGAAAGAATAAAAATAATGAAAGAAATGAAAAGAGAAAAACATGCCTCCTATGGTAGTCATAACTCTTGCAAGAGCCTAAGTGAGGAACTTCGTGACTATTACGAAGGAAGACATAGGTCACATCTTAGACCTCACTCCCATAGAAGAGAAAAGGAAAGAAAGCCTCAAGAGGCTAACATTAACCTCTCATACTTCCATGGGAAGGACAATATAGAGGCTAACTTAGTTTGGGAAATAAGGGTAGAGCAACAACTTAAAAAGAAGTCTACGTCAAAATCTTATGGCTCTCACTCTTATCCAAAGAAAGACCAAGGTCAAGGCATCTTAGGGGTGACACCTTCTAAGCCCAAAGATGATAAGGGGAAGGCAATAGAAAAGCAAGCCCCTAAGGCTAGTATGCAAGAGAAAACTAGCTCTATAAAGTGCTTTAAATGTCTTGGAAGAGGACACATTACTTCTCAATGCCCCACCACAAAAACCATGATTATGAGGGGCCAAGACATTTATAGTAGCCAAGATGAGGCTACTACTTCACCTTCCTCTAGTGAAAGTGAAGAAGCAAAAGGGGAAGAATCTAGTAAAGAAATCTACCCCCAAGAAGATGGACAACCATTAGTGGTTAAAGAGAAGTGTAAGGAGGTAAGTGTTTCCTCCAAGAGGTTAGCTAAGAAGGAAAATCATTTTACAATAAAGACAAACATTAAAAAAACTTTCCCTCTTAGACAACCTCCATATTTTCTCTTTTGTAAAAAGACACTTGCTAGCATTGCCACACCTCTTGGGCTTGAGTTTATTCCTCAAGTAAAGAAGTTGTTGGATGAGGGTTTGGTTCGCAAGAGCTTAAATCCTTGTGCTTTGTTGGTGCCCAAAATAGGTATTATTAGGCACCAAATCCCTAAAATAGGTGGTATGATGAATGTTTTGAGTGGTGCAACCCTCTTTTGTAAAATCACTCATGCACCCAACATCTTCATGATTTGTGTACATAGGGACCCATTAGGTAGGTTTGTTCTTATTTTTAGTTTCAATACAAACTTAGGTACTCATATGGGACACCTTAGGTTTGTCATACTTTTTGGTAGGAATAATCAATATGAAAATACAGAAAAAGGTATGTTTTATTGCGTTACTTTTCTTAATTTTTCAAATAGTGATCAAGGGGTTCCCATGAACCCTAAGAGAATAAAGGTCATTCCTGAGTGGCCCACTCCACCAAGTATAAGAAAAATTTGGGGCTTCCATGACTTAACAAACTTTTACAAAAGGTTTGTCCCATATTTTTCAATACTTGTAGCACCACTCATTGAGTTGGTGAGAAACCATGTTCCTTCATGGGAAGATGCCCAGGAAATGGGTTTTCAGACCTTACCTTACTTCAACATACCAAACACCACTAATACATATGTTTTTGTTGTTTTTACAGGTGTTGAGGGAAGGAGCCCAGAGTATGAAGAACCTCGGGATTTGAGGTCAAATCCTTTCCAAGGTGTAGGGAATGATGCAATCCTATCCCGCAAGGGCATTGGGTAGAAGACTCCAAGTAGATTGGGCTAGAGATCCAAGGGAAGACCCTAGGGTTCTCATGAGCCTTAGGGTAGATTTCGAGCCCATGGGCTAAGTATGAGCCCGCTTATCTTTTGTAAATATTAGAATAGGTTTTTCCTTCGTTTGGGCCTTGTATTTTGGCCATTCTAGTAGTATAGGGTTTTAGCCTTGTATTTCGGGGCATTTTGAGTAGTCTTTGTAGTAAGGACTTTTTTTTGTATTTTCATGTTTTTTGTCATGGGGGTGAGCTTAGCTATTATAGAGGGTGTGTAGCTAAGTTCTAGCTTCTCATCTCAAGGAGGTGAGCTTAGCTATTAGAGAGGTATGTGTAGCTAAGCTCTAGCTTCTTTAGGAATCTTCTTAAGGAAGCTTCTCAAGGAGGTGAGCTTAGTTATGAGAGGGGTGTGTGTAGCTAAGCTCTAGCTTCTCAAGGAAGTTTTCTCAAAGAAGCTTCTCAAGGAAGTTTTCTCAAGAAAACTTCTCAAGGAAGCTACCTAGTCTATAAATAGAAGCATGTGTAACACTTGTTGCAACTTTGATGAATGAGAGTCTTGTGAGACACAACTCAAAGTTCAACTTCTCTCCCTTTTTCTTCCTTCAATTTCGTGCTCCCCCCTCTCTCTTTCTCTCCCTCTTTCTTTTCCTCCATTGAAGCATCCTCTCCAAGCTTCTTATCCAAGACTCATCTTGGTGGTGAAGCTCCTTCTTCCATGGCTTATTCCTTAATGGATGGCGTCTCCTCTCACCTCTTTTCCTTTGTCTTACGCTGCATCTCCATGGTGGAAAATCACCATTAAAGGATCCCATTGAAGCTCAAAGATCCAGCCTCCATAGAAGTCCCACAAGCAAGTTTCCATCAGTTATCTAATGCACTACTAAAGTGGTCCGAATGAGCATCAATGGTGACTCCACTGTTTTGTACAACATTGTTATCATCCTGTGATTTTGTGTAAAAAGAATAATTGTTGATATCATACCCCTTCCAAGTGAGGACATTCAGATTAGGCCCAACAGCTAACATTGTTAAGGTCTTAGAAGCAGTGTCAATTCCAAAAATTGTTTTTCTAAACCAATTAATGAAACTCCTATTGTGCTCCTACAACACGCGCATCATATTCATGTTTGGGTGACAAGCTGCAACATATTCTTTGTGAGCATCTAAGTATGGTATAACTTTAGCTGTGCTGTTTAGTACATATAAATGCGCTTGTGAGACCTGTTGCTGATCCATGGTTACAACATTGAATCCTCGTGTACCCCTTCCTTGCCTGGTGGACTCGTGACGGCTTTCAGGAAGACCAACAGGTGAACCATTTTCAATGTACTCAGAACAAAACTCAATGGCTTCTTCAGCCACATACCTTTCAACAATGCTTGCTTCTGGGCGATATTGATTCTTCGTATAACCTTTCAATACCTTCATGTACCGCTCAACCGGATACATCCAACACAGATAAACGGGCCCGCACAACCGTATTGCTCGAACTAGATTAACAACCAAGGGAACCATTATGTCAAAAAATGCAGGTGGAAAATACATCTCGAATTGAAAAATGATAATGGAAGCCTCATTTTCCAAATCATCCAACTGTTTCAGTCGATTACTTTGCTGCAGATGGCATTGAAGAAAAAACACAATCTAGTTATTGCAACTCTAACTGTTAGGCAATATACCCCGGATGGCTATAGGCAATAATTGTTGCATTAAAACGTGACAATCATGAGACTTCAAGCCAACCAATTTCATATCACTCATAGATACAAGGCTCTTGATATTTGAAGAGTATCCTTGTGGGACTTTGACATTTTTCAGACAATGACAAAAGCTTTTTTTCTCAGTCTTTGACATCGTATGAGATGCGGGCGACAAATAAGTTCGAAGACCTTTTGAAATTGGGTGCAACTGTTGTCGTATGCCCATCTCTACTAAATCTTGACGACATTTCAAACTATCTTTTGTCTTGCCTTTAATGTTTAGTAGTGTGCCAACTAGACTATCACATACATTTTTTCTCAACATGCATAACATCTAAACAATGTCTCACATCTAAATCACACCAGTAAGGCAGATCAAAGAATATAGACTTTTTCTTCCAAAGCTGGTTGTGGGACCCATCCTTTTTTTGTGTCTTCCCATAGATAGTGACTATGTTCTTCACCCAATCAAAAACTTCATGACCTGACAAAAGAATCGGTGCACTGTCAAACTTAGATGTCCCATTAAATGCCTTCTTCATTCGCCTATATGGGTGAAAAGCTTTTAAAATCTTCGATGTCTTGTATACACTGTCTTCTTTCCATGCTTTAATTGGATGTAACTTGTGTCTTTCTCACATATAGGACATGCATGGTGGCCTTTGACGCTATATCCACTCAAATTCCCATATGCTGGAAAGTCGTTAATGGTGCAAAAAATCATTGCACGCAACCTGAATGTCTCCTGAGCATTCCTATCATACACATCAACCCCTTCTACCCACAATTTCCTGAGGTCTTCAATCAACGGAGCAAGATAGACATCAATGTCATTTCCTGGCTGTCTGGGACCGGCTATCATCATACACATCATTATGTACTTCCGTTTGATGCACAACCAAGGAGGAAGGTTGTAAATCATCAGCAAAACAGGCCAGGAACTGTGGTTGCATCTCAAGTTCCCAAAAGGATTCATTCCTTCAGAGGCGAGACCAACCTTTAGGTTTCTGTGATCTTGTCCAAATTCCGGATACAACTCATCAATTGACTTCAATTGAGGAGAATCAGCAGGATGACGGAGCAATCCATCTTTAATCCTCCCATCAGCATGTCATGTTAGTGTGAATGTATGTATACATGATTTTGATGATGTCAAAGAAGAATCTAACAAGGCTGCTTCAAATGATAAGCATTTGCTTCATGAATAATTCAAGATTGCTTCAACAAACAAAGCCTTGTTTCAAGATTCACTAAAGACCAAGCCTTGCCTTAAAACAAAGTGCTTTCAAGACATGCAAGGCTCTGGTAATCGATTACCAGGAAGTGTAATCGATTACCAGAAGACAGGGTTGAGAAATAGCTGTTAAAAAAGGTTTTGAATTTGAATTTTCAACATGTAATCGATTACCATATGTCTGTAATAAATTACCAACAACGGAACTTTGGAAATTCAAATTCAAAAGTCATAACCCTTCAAATTATAATTGTGTAATCGATTACCAGTGAAAAGTTTTCAGAAAATCTGCCAACAGTCACATCTTTTCATTAGATTTGTGAATGGTCATCAAAGGCCTATAAATAGGTGACTTGGACACGAATTTTATGAGAGAGTTTTGATTGATCAAAATGTTTTATCCTCTCAAAAGATTGAGAGAGTTTTTGCTTGGCAAAAATGTCTTATCCTCTCAAAAGACAATGAGAGAGATTCCAAAAGAACTTCATTGTCAAATGCTCTCTCAAAAGAAATCCTTGGTCAAACACTTGCAAAATCTATAAGGATTCTTACATGATCTTCATTGTAATATTCTTCTCTTGAAGAGAGAATTCTTCTTATTCAATGAGATTGGCTAAGAGACTGTGAGTCTCTTGTTGTAAAGCATCTGAACACAAGGGATGGGTTGTCCCTGTGTGGTTCAGACTTTGTAAAGGATTTTACAAAGATAGTGGAAATCTCAAGTGGGTTGCTTGAGTACTGGACGTAGGCATGGGAAGTGGCCGAACCAGTATAAAATTGTGTTTGCATTCTCTCTTCCCCTATCTTATTTATTTTGTTGCAATCAATTGTGTCTTGCATGTTTAAAGAAAATTGTTAAATTGATTATTGTTGCTTCTTCTGCATTCTAAGCCTATCCCTCTTAAGATTATTGAGGCCACAAGGTCCAACAGTTAGGTTTTTTGCGTCTTGTGCATTATCAAACAATCGCTTAAATCTTGGTATTACTGGAAGTTACCAACACACTTTTGATGGACAATCTTTGTATGTGCTTGCATCAACACTGCATTTGTCAGACTTCACTTTGTAACGTGACGCTCCACATGTAGGGCAGCTGCGCATTTCAACAAATTGATGTCTATACAAAATACAATCATTAGGGCAAGCATGTATTTTGTGGTATTCCATACCCACAGGGCATAATATCTTATTTGCCTCATAATGGTTCTTGGGTAATGTGTTATCTACAGGAAGCATATTCTTCAATAACAAAAGTAATTCGTTGAAGCTTTTGTCACTCCACCCAAATCTTGCTTTCAAATTCACCAAAGCTAACACCCCTGATAACCGTGTGTACTTTGTGCATCCCATATACAATGGAGTCGTAGAATCAATATCTAAGCTTTCATAGTAAGGAGAATGTTCTTGCCTAAAACCCTCTTGTCCAAGATCACGTAGCATGTCTTCTATATGATCACCAACTTCTTCATCAACTGGAGCAGTCGGAGGGGTTGATGACATTTGTGGTAATTCACCTTGCCAAATGCATTTCATATAATTTGGACTGATACCATCACATATAAGATGTGTTCTAATGTCATCCAAAGATTGTCGTCGTCCATTCAAACAATTAACACATAGACATAAGTATAGTCCACCAATGGGTGCTGCATTATGTTTGGAAAATTGCAAGAAATCTTCAACTCCATTTTCATACTTGTCACTTATGTGTGGTCTTGTCATCCAACTTCAATCCATGTTTGGTGTACTGTCATAGCCCACACATTAACCGATATGCATGTCAACCTCTCTTTTTCATAAAAAGGTGTGACCCTACCCCATTTGGAAAGACAATTTTTTACTTCATTCAAACAAACAAGTTAAGACGGTTATGTTAATTTTGACAAAATTTTGCCAGCATTTCGCTTTGGTCTCCAAGTACACAACATAAAAGCGGTGACATCAATTCACGCCTATCATGTATGCACCCAGAGAAAAAAGCAAGATGCAGTGTTCAAAATTTAGTCAAAAATAACACAACATACTTAACTTATAAGTCAAAATGAAGTAAAAACAATTTGTCTTCCCAAATTGTCCAAACGGACAATTCAAGATTCAATACAACAATTAATCCAAACTGCCTGTATTAATAGTTGTATTCAATCTCAAACGGGGAACTATGGCTCACTCAATGAATTACAATGTACTTCTAAAGAATAGTAACATGTCAACCATTGCCAATAATACTTAACCACATAAGTGTGAGAATCACATACATACCTCGAACGATGATAGTAAGGAAATCTTTGTTGACGGGGATGCAACACTCAATGAGATGACAATATGCTAAATGAATGTGTATAAACTATATTGCTATCCTTAACAGCCGCCACACGCTTTAACAGTAACACTTGCATCATAGCAAAGCTTGTAAGACCACAATATGAGTAGTGTTGTAGCAGTGGAGAACAACCAACCCCTTATTGTAGCCCCACAGTATGAATTATTGCATGAATAAGAACAAAACTTATAGAAGAAAAGCACTTGATAAAAGATATCGTCATCAAAATACTATAGAATATGATTTATTTAAGTAGTTTCTGCTTGAGCAACAGTGAAATTGTCTCTCACAGGATCCAAGAAAGCCATTCTCAATTTCCCACCATATTACCCCAAACCATTATTTTAAATAAACCCCCCATTTTCTTTTTCTTTAGTTTTCTCTTCTTTATGTATATATATAGAGGCTTTATTTTTTGCTTTATTTTTTGCCCCTCTCTTCATTCTTTTCCTTTATGTTGGTATTTTCGGGCTTTGGTTCTATCTTAATATTCCTTGGCTCCAGCATGGAAATTCAGCTGAGAACCTTGTCCAAAATAGTTAATTGTGGACCACAAATATTCAACATTGGCTAATACCAGCATGTCTGCATAATCCCAATCACAGAATGCAGTGTCCATACACGTATAGCTGGAATTGATGCTCTGATAAAGCATGAAACTTCAAGAGGTTGACAACCTGCAGAAACAGATTCTGCCTCTACAAACTGTGAAAGAGTTTGTAAAGAAGTCTTTTCATAATTACTAAGCTAAGTACTGGGAAACCGATGAGCAAATCGAAGAATTGCAAGACTTTCCATTCTTTAAGATGAATTTGGAGAAGGTGTTGCTATTGAAGATGATGAAGGTCATTGTTGATGGCAGAAGCTGCTCTTAAATCATTTTAAGAGGCATTGATACAGTTGCAAGAGAAGCTGGAAAAATCAGATGATGAAACCAAAATTGAATCCAAAAGGGTAAAGGATGTGAATTCCATGTTGGGCTCTCTCATGGACAAATTCCATTATGATCAGAATAATTCTGAAAAGCCAAGGCTCCAAAGAGATTTAAAAGAAATAGCAAAAACAAAGGACTTGGAAGACATTGCCAGATTGACTCAGAAGAAACAGGAGTTGGAATTTTTAAAGGAGAACATTAATTAAAGAGCACTTTCAGACTAGCTCCAATTCATCACTCAGCGTGGCAGAAATGGCAGAGCAGATTGATGAGCTACTGAACAAAGTAATCAGCTTGGAAACTAAAGCATCGTCCTAGAGTGGTATGGTAAAGAGATTGACAACTGATATTGATGAACTTCATGAGCACATTCGAACTCTGGAAAATGATAAGGAAACTGTTATCATGGACAAAAACAAATTGAATGACCAACTGAGAAAGTTGGAAGAAAAGATGCATGGAGTACAGGATTTAAACCAAATTGTTGAGGATCAGAATAGCAATCTCCAAAGAAAACATTCAACGAAGCACTTAGTAATGTTAATTATCTCTCACATAAAGTCTAAAATGTGCAGCCAGGCGAGGAGGCCAACACCACTAATTTATGACACACACAAAAGGATTCATTAAAAATGAAACCTGAAGGACAAGTTGCTTTGAATCAAGACAATATCTTGTTGAATGATAAGGAGATTACAAATGGTTTGTTAAATATTATTATGTTAAATGGAGAGAGGTTTATTGTTCCATAAATTCATATGGATGGATGCCTTTTTACTTGATTAATACTTATTTTGAACAAGTAAGCCATGCTAGTGTCCTTTTTTGACTCTTATAGTAAAATTTTTAATTGGAAACAAAGGAGGCTACATAAACAAATGATACTAATCCAAGTCAAAAAAAGATGCAGAGGTAGGATTTTTGGATAAAAAATTGCTGGCCCGGGGTGCCCCTATATATCAAAGCCAATTCCTATAAGTACAAGTTGCATCCGATGTGGACCCTACAAGTAACTGCCACATGAGCTTTAGATAGGGTGTGCCTCTGACATACAATGCTCAATAGTCAATATTGTTACTTGATGGTCGTGGGATATGGCAAAGCTTACTACTACCACTTGTAATATCAATTTCTTTGGTCCAAATATTGAAAACTGCTTCATAAACATAAACTCAAACTTAGTTTTTTAGCCTTTACCATTTGCTTGAGCTTTAATGCCTTGTTTTTAAGTCACTTCCTTAGGTTCAAATCCTCTCTAATTAAATAGGAGCATGCTAATATGAATATTCCTTTTCTTGTTTCATTTATCTTTATAAACTCTAAGTTTCATGACTGGATTGTGCTGTTAAGCAATAGTTTCAGTGAATGCATGAAAATGACTCTTAATAAGTACATTTGTGAAATTCCTAATGCTCTATATATCCCGTTGATGTGCATTGGTAAAGACAGCACTTGGACAAGTGAAGTGTATTCCAGATAATTAGATAGCTACACTACACCGGGGACTCGACCAATGATTTTGAATCTATTTTTGGATAGGTCTGATAGCATAACATATTAATATTGCTCGAACTATAAGGGCCAATGGCTAAGACATAATAATTAAAAACAGCCAATTGTCAGAGAAATTAGATGGAAAAATGATAAAATATTGTAGAGTAAATTCACTAATTGTACATGATATTATGAAAGGTTTAAGTAATGTCACTATGGATACACACTTCCAGTATGTTCAAACCACTTTGAAATTCCTGGCCTCATTGAAGTGTTCTACAGGTAATGCAATATTTGCTTAGTTTATTACGCTGACCCATTAACTTGGAAAAAAACTTAGATGCAATTTCTTCTGATGTTTTTGGTCCTATTTTCTATTAAGAATTGGAGTTTTATTTCGACAATATACGAAATAAAGATTTACATACTTAAACCTTAGAATGGACAAACTCCATCTGAAACAGTTTGGGAGCAAGAAGACAAGAAAGCTGAGGCTGATTTGCAAGTTGGAGAAGTGAGATTTCTAGTGCTACAAAAAATATACCATGCCAAACTTCAATGCCATTATGGACGACTGATTGGCTTTCAAATCATTATCATTACCATGGAAATTTGATGCATTTTTTGTGACTCCATCAATTGTGACACCAGTATAATTATTCTCCAATCAATGCAATTTAAGAGTCACATACAGACCTCTTAGTTAATGCCTTTTATTCTATAGAAAAAAGGAAGAAAATATCTACTCAAGTGCACATGTCACATGGTAAGTGGTGTAACATACACCACGTTCTTTTCCTTATGCTAGTGCCACCATTACAAAATTTTAAAAGCTCAACTCTGTCTCCATGCTATTGATCTGTGAAATAATTAATCAATCAAATGAATGACTGAAACTTTATTTGTGTAATATTATAGCCACAAAATTATAGCATCAGCTTTGCATCTCTTTCCCCCCTTTTCCCCCTTTCCGCTACTCAATTAACTAATATGCATGATATCATCAACCACAACATAAAAAAGGATATGTAAATAAAATTAGGGCCTTGTGTATTATAGTTTATTAACGATAATGGAGTAAATAGAGGTTGGTTTAATTAGTAAGGGCATATTCTATAACAACGTGAGTTCAATTTCAATGGTGATGTAATGATTTTGTTAGTGGAGTAATCTTTTAAGTGTATGACCCCAAACAGACGTTCAACCTAAAGCTTCAAATTCTCACTTTTCATAACTGAAAAGTGTTAGTAGAAGTATCTAGTATAACTGAAAAGTGTTCATCATTCAGCCAAGTTATTTGGCCTCGTTTTTATACATCAATTCCTGTACATTTTTGGATGAAAAAGAGAAAAGCCTCAATGAAGCCCTAAATCACATACAACTTCTTAAGAGGGAGTTAGCAGGAAAGGATGCAGAGGTAGGATTTTTAAAACATTGCTAATCATGTCTCTTGGATTGAAGTTTGTCGTAACATAAATATTAATCTTTTTGGTTGGCTGTCTGACAGATTCGACAAATGAAAGCTCATATTTCAGAGCTAAATTTGCATGCAGAAGCACAGGCCATGGAGTACAAGCAAAAATTTAGTAATTCTGTGGAATAAAATCAAATGATCTTGGTTGCTCATCTTTAATTAAATTTCCTTAATGCAGTCACTAATAATTGATGATCAGCAAGCGGAGGAGATTCTAGAGAAAGTTAAATTTTTTACTCTCTAGTCTCAAGACAAGGTAATCTAAACTCTGGACTAGATAGCATTGTTATTATCCTGGAGCTTAAGTTAACCTGAATTGCTTGCTCATTTCTGGAACAGGAGGTTATTAAGCTAAAGAAGTAGCTGAGTGAATTCATTGAACAGAGTCAACTTAATAAATTTCAGATTTATTTTGAGAGGTGGGGTGGGGTTTGAGAATCAAATGTCAGATGGTAAATAGGGAGGTTATTAGCTTTTTTTATTTGTCTAAGCTAAGTCACTTCCTTTCTTTGTGAGGCATCCACTTACCAAACCATCCAGCTTCATTGATTTAGGTAAGCTTCAATTTTATTCTGATCTATGAATTTTAGACACTACAGCCCCTAATCTTTTTAGTCATACTAAGTCTCATTTCACCAGACTACATAGTATTAATCCCATCAGGACCAATCTAAGAATAAAGCAACTAAACTAAAGCTTAAACTTTAGGTCCAGTGACAAAAAAATAGTTTTTCTTAGTTATTATAAGGCAAAAAGGCATCATATGTTGGGAAGAAATACTCGGATGTTAAAAAAAAAACCTACTATATAATTTCGTAAAATTTTCCTTAGGTCACCACTTTGAAGATGATTGAACTCACTGAAGGAGGATTATACTACCTCTAGCATCGCAGGGAAATTCCTTAGACTGTTCTTCTGTTTTTACTAATACTTTAAAGACACACAACAATGACTTTGCTTTTGACCCGTGTCATTTTAGGCCTAGAAATCGTTCATCTAAGGTTGTTGGATAAATTTGTACTACTTTCCCTTATTTTCATTTCAATAGGACATAAGTTTTGTTGGATCGAGTGGCCTCAGAATAATTAAGAAGCGGGGGGTTGAATTAATTATTCCTAAAACTTTACCAATTAAAAAATTACTCTTTTAAGGCTTTTACTTTTGTTATTAAGAGAATATGGAGTAGAAGAGAAACTTAATGGAAAGTGAAAGTGAAAATTAAATGCACAGCGGAAGTAAAAGAGTAGGGAAGAAGGAAACAAACACATAAGAGTTTTTATACTGGTTCGGCAATAACCCGTGCCTACCTCCAGTCCCCAAGCGACCTACGGTCCTTGAGATTTCTTTCAACCTTGTAAAAATCCTTTTACAAGCAAAGATCCACAAGGGATGTACCCTTCCCTAGAACTGATCCACAAGGGATGTACCCTTCCCTAGAACTGATCCACAAGAGATGTACCCTCTCTTGTTCTCAGTCAAACCCAAGTAGATGTACCCTCTACTTGTACCACAAAGGATGTACCCTCCAATGTGTTAAGACAAAGATCTCAGGCTGTTACACCTTTGATACTTTGTGAATGAGGATACAAAAGAATTCTCAGGCGGTTAAACCTTTGAACGCTTTTGTATTAGGGAATGGGAAGAATCAAAAGAATTCTCAGACTGTGTCGTTTTGAATTCTTTGACAAGGGAGAAGGGAGACACAAAAGAATTCAGGCGGTTAGTCCCTTGTTCTTTTGGAAAAGAGAGAAGAGAGACAAAAATAATTCAGGCGGTTAGTCCTTGGCGAATTCTTTTTGGAAAAGGGAGAAGAGAATGAAAAGATGAATAGCACAAGTTTTCAAGGTTTAGAAAACCAGAAAACTTCAAAAAGCTTTTGGTACAAAAGAAGAAGAATAAGAACTTCAAAGAGATTTCAAGGCTTGTAAAGGATTGATTGGAAAAGCAAAAGTATTCAAGATTGTTGTTAGAAAGATTGATTAAAAATGCAAAACAAAGCCTTGCTTTTATAGACTCTTCATGTCTGGTCAAGAAGGTCATTCAGAAGAGTTATAACTTTTTAGAAAAACTTAAACCCACTTGAAAAAGTCAAAACCTTTTTGAAGAGTTACATCTTTAGATTTTTCAGAAACAAACACTGGTAATCGATTACTAAATAAGTGTAATCGATTACACAAAGCTTTTGAGTGAAACAATGTGAATCTTCACATTTAAATTTGAATTTCAACGTTCAAGGACACTGGTAATCTATTACCAAAACATTGTAATCGATTACAGCCTTTTGAAAATATTTGGAACGTTGTAAATTCAATTTGAAAACTTTTTCAAACTCATTTTGCCACTGGTAATCGATTACAACAATATGGTAATCAATTACCAGAGAGTAAAAACTCTTTGGTAAAGGTTTTGTCAAAAACTCATGTGCTATTCAAAGTTTTGAAAAACTTTTTAATACTTATCTTGATTGAGTCCTTTCTTTATTCTTGAATCTTGAGTCTTGAGTCTTGAATCTTGATCTTGATTCTTGAGATCTTGAATCTTGAATCTTGATTCTTGATTGCAGGCTTTCTTCTTGAGTCTTGAATTCTTCTTGATTCTTGAACTCTTGACTTGTTCTTGATTCACTTGAGATGTTCTTTGATTCACTTGAGTTGTTCTGTGATCTTTTAACTTTTTGTTCATCACCTTTGTCATCATCTTTTGTTGTCATCATTGTTATCATCAAAACACCTTTGAATCATTGTTGATTCATCATGAAGCTTTGCTTCCACAAGTTTGTCACTTTTGCTGTCTTGCTAAGTAGTCTTGACAGTTTTTCCCTCATAGTAATACTGTTACGCATATCCTAATAGAAGGAACACCAACTTATGGGAGGATAAGGAAGGAAATGAAACTCAGCTTTGACTTAGACCTAGACATGTGTTTAAAGATTGAACAAAAGCAAGGCAAATTTCTGACAGGGTTTGTGAGATTAGGATTGATTCACAGAGCAATTCTTAGATAGTAAAAACAAAATTAAAGATAGTATGGATAACAAAAATATATTTAAGCATATATATATTTATCAACAATTTTGGACAAAAAACAAGCCAACTCTTTTGTTTAGTCAGAGGGTTAACCTGGTTGTTGTTTAGTGTAGGTGTCCGATATACTTGGTCCTTTGCCGTCTATAGTTGCTGCTCCTTCTATCTGAGAATTAACAATTGCTTCTTACAGATCAGTGAGTTAATAGAAAAGATCTCAACAGTTTGTAAAAAAATTAATTTAAAAGTTAAACCTCTGATATGTACTAACCAAATAAGCCACAAAAGAATTAATATACAATTTGATTGATCATTACAAGTACAACTTAAGTTGTTTTGGAAACCATAACTTTACAATTACACCTTTGAAACTTGAAAGATGAAATTATTACAAGTTGACAAGTAGAAAGGATCAAATTGTTAGCAAGTTGAAACTTTGATACCGAACTTTATAATGATCATTTTAAGGGACCAAAACAACAAAATTTGTCACACACTGAAATGTATATTATATTTATTAACAGGATGCATTGTTGTATGGTCACTAGAACCTCGTAAGCTGTAGACCCTATTCCAAATAGAAAACCAGAAGGAAAAACACTCCTATTGAATGGTGCAGCATAATGGCTTGGCTGCACCCTTGCTGGTGCACTATCAATGCTACCAGCCATCGTAAGTGTTTAGAGTTATGCTGTTCTATATTTTTAATTCAATTAATGTATAATATGTAAGTAAAAAATTTTACTCAATTTTTTTAAGCTACTCAGCAGCGTACACGCAGCCTTACAAGTTACAATCATTTTACGAGAGTCACCTTACCACACATTTTTTTATGAGCTAGCTTGTATCCACAATTGACAGCAACAAACTACTCTTTCAAAAAGTACTAAGATTTATGGGCCTTAAGATCAATCATTATAAATATCTGTCAATATGTTATTGCCTCTTCTCACATATTAGTATAATTTAAAATGCAAACAAATTATAAATCAATTACGTGATAAACTATAGTACTAGAACCAACGCCCCTCGGCTTCCTCCCCTGGCAGGTTGCAAAAGCCAATAGAAGTAATTGCTACAAGTGATAATTAACCCAAATTGAATTGAATGTATGAGTATGAAGGTAATTTTTTACATAATACACCACTGAAAAAATAGTTTTTACATATACTCTTTTTTTTAATGTATGAGAATTAAATTCGATATAAAAAATTTATAAAACTCATACGTATTCTTTCTCAATCAAATAAATTAAATTCCTTAAATAAAATCCTTTATATATTATGATCCAAGTACACACAATCTCAATAGATCATCCTCCTATGAAAAATAGTATAACACATAAACAAGTTTCCATGAGCTAACTTCATTCTTGCTAGTTCAATTAATTAATTTACAAAGGACCCCACCATGCTAATATACTATTACCATTAATCCCACTGTACATGCACCCACTTAAACCCAACCAACCAGTAATCACAAACTAATTCCAATTAATCCGTTCAAATTTTCTTTCGTCATTCTTCTACCTTTCTATGTCAAGAGGCAAAAAGTTTTTGGCAACACAAATAAAACTCGTGGGCTTGGCTGCACCCTTGGAGAGGAAGGAGGGACTTATTGCTTTCATTGCTGCTTTTGGTATCCAAAAATCTCAAGCCAATGCCATCTATTTATACACAGGTATTATTTTTGTGACAAAAATCTCAGGCAGATTTCTGACAAGGTTTGTGATAGGCTTTCTAGATTTCAATGTTCATGCACCTCTATTCCTCTCAGTGTTCAGTCAGAGCAGAAATCAAGGCCTTCCTCAAAGGCTCAGAGACACCCTATAACATACAAGCAGAGATCTTTGTCACCATTTCCTGAGACTTATCTTTCTAAGGCCTTTAGGGAAGCTAGGCATGAACAAAAGAGGTTCTCCACAACGACAAACACCATAATATATTCAAATGACAAAGAATATAAAGGATATGGATTTTTTTATTGTGTTTTGTTTTCAAGATTTGGATGAGAGATTAGAGATCTAAAACAAGAAGAAAGAACAACTGTATACAAGGAGGAAACTCTACACCTAGGAAATTTGATTTTGACCTTCCTGCTTTCCTCTACCTTTCTCTACAATTCTCCATGACAGACTCTATCTCCTATTTGTTGAAATCTCGACTAACTGACTACTACTTACAGCCTCTCCAATTACCTCTCAAATCTCGCTAACAACTTCAACAGTATTAACTTACTCCCCTAGTGCCCTGCACTCTTTTCTATTCTTTCTAATATACACCATCTTAAATTGTCCAGCAATTTTGTTTGTTTGGAAAAACTCCTTGTCCACCTTAAACTTCCATAGAAAAATGGTCTTAGTACTATTACCTTGGCTTGTTACTTTGCTCTCATTGTTTTTATTCACTGTAATTTTATTAATTCGAAATTAATATCAACTTTCAGGATTTGGCTGCTTCAATTGACGAGGGAGATGTTGAAAAGTTTACTAGAGTAGTGAACGAGTTTAATAGCATAACCCCATTGGTATACTTCTGTATCCAAGACCCAAGTATTAGGAAAAACATTGTCACATGATTACTCTTTAATGTTATCTAATTCCTTAATATCATGACACACTTGATATTTGGTATGAATATCAATCTCATGTTCCAAACCTGGTACCCAGAGTTACATTGTTATATAACATGGTACCCTCTTTCATATTCTTCAGTTTCAGAAACAAAATTTAGATGAAGTTAGAAGGAAAATATGACAATTACACCAATTATGCAAACAAAGCACCACAGTCAGAGTTACATTGTTATATATACAAAGCTTAATTCCTTTTTACATAATTACTCGTTTATCCTCATTGTTCGAGGATAACGATCTAATTTACTTGTGATGTTTTGAGCACAACTTAGGAAAATGACAGCATTAAAGAATGGCATCCACCATCTAGCAACTTTTAATTTTATTAGCTAACTATTCAGACATATATAGGGATAACAGATGATCACTACAAGTAGAGACTACATTACAAAAGGAAACAAGGCAGTCACATCTTCTCAAACAAGAAAAAGGACAATCACATCATCGACTAACACAAGCTTAACCTACCTAAGTAAGTAATTAACTCACTAACCTGCTTTCTTCGAAGTCAGACCAATGTCTTTGTTGCCGATATTGGATCGAAAGCCCTGCTGGCAATCCTTGATTCAGAAGTTCCAGGGGTGCTGCGAAAGCCTTCCTGGGAAGGTTGAAGTCATCGGAAGGAATGAAGAGGCTGTGGAACAGAATCAAGCAGGGGTGATGTGTGGGCGCGACTAGGTTTGAAGAAAAACCTAGAGGCGTTGAGGTTCAAAAAGAAGCTAGAGGAAAGGTTTCAGCGCGAAAGGGCAAGATCTGCTTCAACCAAAAGCTGCTAACACTAGGGTTAGAAGCTACAACCAAGGCTTAAGCGCGAAAGGGAAAGAGGTGCGAAAGGGTTACAAGCGAGAGTAGGGTTAGAGAGAGTTCAGCACGAAAGGGGAAAAAGGTGAGGTTCAGGGCGAAAGGATTTGTTTTAATCCAAACAAATTAAGACGGTTTTTTTATTAAACTCGTCGTAAAATTAATTGTACATATCATTCTAAGGCAGTTTTAATTAACCATCTTAGATTTAATGTCATAAAATCCTATTATTGTTCAAATAATTACAAAAAAGCCACCGCACAACTTTCTAAGGCGGTTCCCCAGCAACCGTCGTAGTGTTCGTGTCGTAAAATGCCATTTTTCTAGTAGTGGTTCCGTTGCTTTTCTCTACAAATAGGGATCGTAACCTCTTGTATTGGTAACTGCCATTAGTTACCCCAAATTTGATAATTATAATTTGGTCCCTCATCAAATTATAATATCACTAATTGTATCTACACAATTAGCCTCTCATGACATATATGCCCTTAGCCATAATTTTATATTGATTAGACCACTTTGTCACAAATATATATATCCTTACAATCCTTATGAATGTGTTAGACTTTATGAGCTCAAAATTTGTCATTACATGCCTTGAGTATATTCCAAAAATCTTATCCATTAATTACATTCTCAAGTAGAACCAAAGCAG
The DNA here is from genome assembly GCF_004193775.1 of Glycine soja. NCBI lineage: Eukaryota > Viridiplantae > Streptophyta > Magnoliopsida > Fabales > Fabaceae > Glycine > Glycine soja. The sequence goes on from NC_041011.1 coordinate 10,259,371, forward strand.
CTTTCATTGTATCAATCACAACTAAACTCATCATGATCACTAATGCTGACAAAATCAAATGACACAGACTCATCATGGAATATCTAGCATGAAAATTACGTGAAGGTGGCCTGTACATGTTGTCATACCCTAATTTCGTTCGGGGGCCATTGTTTGTCGGCATGCGACCTCCATTTGACCACTTCAAAATGTTTAATACCCATTGTCAGGGAATCCGTAAAGTTCCGGGACGTTTCGAAAAGAAAACAGCCAAAAACACAAAAGTGGTGGTGAACTTATCAAACACGGAGGGTGTGCTCAGGAAAATTCATCCAAAACATTCTAGAAGGGGGGGTGAACTTATCAATTATGGGTGCATTCAGGAATCTTCCTCAAGAAGCCTCTGGGCGGCAACCACCTCCATTTTGTTAAAAAATGGCATCCGGGGCAACCGAGGATTTCGTAATGCTTCCGTAAAATTTCTGAAAACCTTGGGTTAGCATATTTCACTTAATATAGGTGAAAGGGAAGAGAAAAAAGATGAAAATCAAGTCTGAAACACTCTCGTAAGGCTTCCGTAACTTTTCCATAAAGTACGAAAAGGGGGGTGAACTTAGTAATTGGGGTGCGCTCAGAAATCTTCCTCGAGAAGCCTCTAAGCGGCAAGCACCTCCCTTTTTCCCTATAAATAGGGGAGGGGGGATGTTTCAAAAATGTTCATGACCCCTAGGCTATGCATTTTGGCTATTTTGGGTGAAAAAACACGTTTCCGTGAAGAAAAATTGAGTCGAAGTGCTTCCGTAACGCTTTCGAGACGTTTCTGTGAGCAAATCTGTGAAGATTTTCTGCCGCTCTTCACCGTTCTTTGTTCGTTCTTCATTCTTCAACCGTAAGTGTTCGAATCTGAGACTTTCAATTCATTTCTTGTTTTGTTTGCTTTCATCTTCATCTCGTTCACTTTCGATTTTATTTTCTTCCATTTTTAACGATCTTTTTTGCCGTTTATTTAAGCTGTTATCTTGCCTAATAGTTGACAAAATGAATTTCAACCGATCATTTGTGTTGTAATCACTGTTAAAATAAAATTCAACCGATTGTTCACGCTGTAAGCTCGGTTAAATAAAAAAAAGGCAAAAATAATAATAAAATAATTAAAATATCTTTGAAAAAATATAATAAAATAATCAAAATAGCTTTGAATAAAATAATAAAAAAAAATCGATCGGACGTTTTTCTTTGAAAGTTTCCTTGAATGAATTGACTAATAACCAAAGTGAAACTAAGGCTAAAATCAACTCACAAATCAAGCTTTTTCCGTAAAAGTCACTTAAAACCGTTTTAAGGTCCAACGCCTTAAACGGTCCTCTTTGCTTTTATTGGTTAAAATGGACCATTCAAAACATAGAACCAACAAATAACTTTACCGCTTTTGCAAGAACTACGTAGTTCTGAGTTCCTCATTGCAATTGAGGATATGTAAGAGCAAAAGCTCCGCTTTTGTCGACCACCCCAAGAGATCGTTAATGGTCCAACGCCTTAACGTTTCTCTCCTTTCAAAAACAAGAGATCATTAATGGTCCAACGCCTTAACATTTCTCTCCTTTCAAAATCAAAAGATCGTTTAATGGTCCAACGTCTTAAATGACCTTTGTTCGGTTAAAATCGATCTTGCGGAAAAAGATCAAAACAACTTAACCAATGTTCAGTTCTTACGAAAGAACTACGTAGGTCTGATTTCCTTATCGCAATTGAGGAATACGTAGGAGCGAGGGAAACACCGTTGTTGACCACAAAAAGATAAAAAATACAAAAGGCCCATAAAAAGCTAAAAAACATAAAAAGGGAAAAATACATAATTTTGAAGTCATATTTGCACACTTGATTGAAGGCTGTCATCCCTTGTGATGGACGCGTGGGGTGCTAATACCTTCCCCGTGCATAAAAATAACTCCCGAACCTTTCACGATTAAAGTTCGTAGACTACACCTTTTTTGTCTTTTCTGACATTTTCCTCGAATAAACGTTGGTGGCAACTCCGCACGTTTTCCTCCCTTGGAAGACGCACCCGTGAGCCCGCTTCGCCCTCCCGCCAAAGGGTAGGTTGCGACAATTGGTGACTCCACTGGGGACTATTTTTAGAGAGTTAGGCCTATTAATCTTTTGTGCAAAAGTTGTGTTTTCCCTTTCATCGGTTTCCCTTTTCCTTTATTTTCTTGAGTAAACTTCTTCGATGCTGTAAGTGTGTTTTAATGTATGCATGAGATAAATATGTATTCATTTGATGCACACAACAGCAACACCTTTTTGCACACACAGTGAGTTGAAAAGGGGCCCTATACCTGGGTCCATGGGAACATAAGGAGTGGAGGTGAATCTGTGGTCATGTTGGGTCTCCGACTTGCTTGATAACAGTGAACCCTCATCTAGAGTTTTTCTCTTTGATAACGTATTATTGCTGGTAGTCCCTACTATCGCAATATGTTTTTCAAAGGGGATGATACCTCTAGAAACCATCAAGAGAGATATGACCACCTTGGGAATTATCACTAAAAGCCTTTTAGTTCCTCCCGTTTAGGTCCCTAAAATAGGGGCACGAAGCGAACACGCTGCGTGCCTTTTAAACACTGCCATGCATGTAACCTGAATGTCATGTACGCCTTTGCCGTATGATTATCTGAGGATATTGCCATGCTGTGTACATCCCCCTGTTGCGCTTTTGCGCATCTGCATCATGTCGTCATGCATGCGTTGTATATTGGTCTCGTCTTTTGTCACGGGAAGCCGAAAGGTCCATGTCACCTTCTTAACTACACACATGGGGTAGTGCGCCCCCGAATGCGCAAGTAAGAAGAGATGATTTTTCGGGCTCTCGTGTCCGTAAATGCATTCATATCATGCATCGCATAAGCATCTCTTCATGGCATCGTAATGGACGTATCATTCCTGCATTTGTCACTTATCATTTCATGCATTGCACTTTGCATAAGTCATCTCACACCATGCATCTGCATCTAACATGTTTTTTGCATACCTTTTATTTTCATGTTTACTCATGCACGATCCTTGCGTTTTCCTCTGCAAAACAAAAACAAAAAAAGGAAGCGTGAAAATTCACACTGCATTCTTAGTTGCATGTGTTAGGTACCATGAGCCGACCATGTTGGGATCATAAACCTATTTCTCAAAAAAATAAAAAATGATTGAGCATGGTACCTAATGCGTGGTTAACTAAGAAATGATGTTTCTTCGGGAATCTCAATCTCATAATTACATTTTCCATGCATAGCATACGTATTCCCGAGTCTTTCATCTCTATGAAATGTTGTCGAAGTATTGGCTATCAAAATTGCCATTCCTTGGGTTATGGGGTTGAACCAAGCTCATGTTTTTACAAAAATGTTCATCAAGTCAAGTTGAAGTATGGAAGTAACCATCTTGCAAAAAATTGGGGCAAAAGATGGATCGAGTTACATCGCTGCTTCGTCTACTGCCAAACACATTTAGGACTGTTGATGTCCTTGTTACTTCCAGTTTCACCTTGACAAAGATGTCATGGACCATGTTGAAAATCTAAATTGATTCAACCCCATGTCCTGTGTAAAAATTCGCAATACTTCAATTGTGCATCATTCACATACATCCATGCTTTTCATTGGTTGCATTTCTCATTGCATTCTTTCCTTGAAAAAAATGAACTTAATCATTGTTATCAAAAGGAAAGAACACGCTTTACGGGGCCCTTATCGAACCCGTGCTAGAGCTAGAGTAATGGGTGAAGTAGAGGAGGTGCAAGAGCAGATGAAGGCCGACACGGAGGCCTTGAAAGAGCAAATGGCCATAATAATGGAGGCCATGATGAGCATAAAGGAGATAATGGAGGTCAATGCGGCTGCAATAGCCGCTACCAACACCATTGTTGAGGTGGACCTGACCCCCCCATATGGCCTCAACCAAATAAATCATCCAACCTCATATATGGTAGGTCTGGAAGGCGAAGAGTTGGGAGGTACGTGCGGCCCTCATTTAGTGCGAAAAACAAGCATGCCTTCCCACCATATGGCTTGCCTCCCAACTATACACCACCCAATGTGGCATACACTCCCAGTAAGGATGTCAATAACTCCGCTCCCATACTCATTGAAAGCCGACAACCTCAAACTGATCATGCACATGTCTCTCAAACCATGGGGGAGACATATGAAATTCCCCACCACAATATAGCTGACTTCGAGCCTTGCCTCGGATATGCCACTGAAGGGCAAGCAGTTGGTGATATACCCCTGCAAAACACTTTGGAAGGGCCTTAATTTCTCCCCCAACCACAACCCTTCTATGGAAAAATGGTGGGTTACACACCTTCAAGCTTTGAGGATTTGGTCTTCGCCGGTGAAAGGATCAAAGTGGGTCTAGAAAAAGGCATATCTAATCATTCTGCTTTGATGAATGCGAAAATTGGGGCAAATGAAAAGGATGAGAATGAGGGAGAAATCCTTGCTATGACTGCCATTCCTACACGGTCAAATTTCCCATCAGCCCAATAATGTCATTGCTCAGCCAATAACAGTCCCTCTCACCCAATCATCCACAAAAGCCATCCCTAAATCAGCCACAAGGCATGCCTGCTTACCATAGGCCTAATGCCTAAACACCACCTTTAGCGCAAACCAAAAAGGAATTTTGCAGCAAAAAGCCTGTAGGATTCACCCCAAATTCTGGTGTCATATGCTAACTTGCTCCCATATCTACTTGATAATGCAATGGTAGCCATAACCCCTGCCAGGGTTCCTCAACCTCCATTTTTCTGAGGATATGACTCGAACACAACATGTGCATATCATGGAGGAGTTCCAGGACATTCAATTGAGCACTGTATGACCTTGAAGCGTAAGGTGGAAAGTCAAATTAATGCAGGCTGGCTGAAATTTGAGGAGAATCGCTTATGAATCCTAACATCGACAAGTGACACCACACATGAGACAATTTTGAAAGCTGTTGTTAGATGTCTCTAATGACTCATCCGGATTTTCAAGTTTATGCCATTATTGTAAACCATAGTTACAATGCTAAATAAAATGGATAAATGTGATATCTTTGTCCCTCATCCTCTCGTAATTACATCTTTGCTTCCACTGGAATGTGGGTGCAAGCCGTTGGTTTGTTTGCTCAAGCGACCTGTGCTCCTGAGTTTGGACTTCCAAGACCGTTCAATCAGAAATTACTCGTGCTACACATTTGGTGAGGATGCCGTAAACAACGAGTAAAGCAGAAAAGTTCAAAAAGAAAAAGAAAAAAAATCATTTGATTGACTGTGTTTTCAAGTAAAAATATAGACATTCATGTGACCTCATTTTATCATTCCTGAAAGTTTGTCTTTTTGAGAGAGAAGTGATTTATCAAGAATAGGAGTCATTTGACTTAATCTGTCAACTGAAAAATCCTTCAACTGTTTCTCGTCCTTGAAAATCCTTTTTGAGAATCAACCGTTTCTTTCATTCTTCCTTGCTACAAGGTTGTGAAAACAAAACAACGATGGGTACCTCAGAGCCCTACACTAGGGCAATGAAAGGCACCATGCGTGAGCCTCAGGCGAACCTAGGGGCAGGTCAAAAGTTCTCACCCATCGATGTTTATAAACAAAAAAAGGGGGAGTGACAAACCCTGGGATTTCAGTGGATTGATTTGGCTCCATTGTCGTCACTCAAAAATTGTCAAGTGAGTAAATAAAAAAGGACATACACTCTAAGGGAGTTCCCGAAGAGATTTGCAAAAGATAGGATGAGGTTACATGAATTATCACCTCTTTCAAAAATCAAATCAAAATCACAAAATAGGGAAAAAATGTCATGAACATTGTACAACTTTCCATTACATTGCATTGTTGCATACGAAGTCCGCATTTACCGCATTTCAAGACAAAGGTTCCATTCATCTGCATCCCTAAAAGTCATGTTAACTGCATAGATTTCCTACCTCTAATGTCCAATCTTGTGAATTTGGGATGACTGGCCCTCTCGATGAGTCAATCTCTTGCTTTCTCATAAGGGTGGACCCTTAGGTACTAGTACCTATCGCCTTAAGAGGGTTGCACGCCCTCGCCTTCAGAGGACTGCACGTCCTCACCTTCAGAGGGTTACATGTCCTCGCCTTAAGAGGACTGCACATCCTCACCTTCAGAGGGTTGCATGTCCTCGCCTTTAAAGGGCTACACGCCCTCGCCTTCAGAGGGCTACACGTCCTCGCCTTCAGAGGACTACACATCCTCGCCTTCAGAGGACTACATGTCCTTGCCTTCAGAGGACTATACGCCCTCTCCTTTAGAGGGTTGCACGCCCTCGCCTTCATAGGGCTACATGCCCTCACCTTTAGAGGACTACACGTCCTCGCCTTCAGAGGACTACAAGTCCTCGCCTTCAGAGGGCTGCAGGCCCTCGCCTTCAGAGGGCTACAGACCCTCGCTTTCAGAGGACTGCACGCCCTCGCCTTCAGAGGGCTACACGTCCTCGCCTTCAAATGACTACACGCCCTCACCTTTAGAGGACTACACGTCCTCGCCTTTAGAGGGCCGCACGTCCTCACCTTTAGAGGACTACACACCCTCACCTTTAGAGGACTACACGTCCTCGCCTTCAGAGGGCTACACGTCCTCACTTTTAGAGGGCTCTACATCTGCGCCTTTAGAGAATTCAAGGTCCTCTTCCCTTAATGCTTAACCGAGACTTGCGCTCTTGGGTGAGAGGCCAGTAGTTTCCTTTTATCAGTTCCTGGTCCACCCCCTTGATCTCGGAGGAGGGCCAACTGTGCGAGCACAACCAGAGGAGGAGGCTGGTCTCCAACTTCGACAAGGAGGCTATCACACAACTATTATGCATACCGGGGTAAGATTTCGCTCAGACTACTGCAGGGATACGAGTGCGGATCATGCGTACAACCACAACTCCGATGTTCCCCTGTCGAAAAGTCAGCTGGTTTATGCCATCATGACATAGGTAAGTATGCACATGGCTCAACTGATTTCTGATGCCATCTACTGTTTGCAAGGATCGTGCCCACAAGACACTTAGTGGGCCCGGAGAAGTCCAACAAGGTCCTGGGGTTTCCAGCTCTGATTACGAGCCTCTGTTAGTTCTACGGAGTGCCCGTCGCCTCCAGCATTAAAGTTCGTAGACCACACCTTTCTGGTTTTTTCTAACGTTTTCCTCGAATAAACGTTGGTGGCAACTGTCATACCTTAATTTCGTCTAAGGGTCATTGTTTGTCGGCATGCGACCTTCATTTGACCACTTCAAAATTTTTAATACCCATTTCCATGGAATCCGTAAAGTTCCGGGACGTTTCGGAAAGAAAACAACTAAAAACACAAAAGTGATGGTGAACTTATCAAATAAGGGGTGCGCTCAGGAAACTTCATCTAGAACATTCTAGAAAGGGGGTGAACTTATCAATTATGGGTGCATTCAGGAATCTTCCTCAAGAAGCCTCTGGGCAGCAACCACCTCCATTTTGTTAAAAAATGGCATCCAGGACATTCGGGGCTTCCGTAATGCTTCCGTAAAATTTCTGAAAACCTTGGGCTAGCATATTTCACTTAATATTGGTGAAAGGGAAGAGAAAAAAGAGGAAAATCAAGTCTGAAATGCTCCCGTAAGGCTTCCGTAACTTTTCCGTAAATTACAAAAAATGGGGGGTTAACTTAGTATTTCGGATGCGCTCAGAAATCTTCCTCAAGAAGCCTTTGGGCGGCAAGCACCTTCCTTTTTCCAAATAAATAGGGGACGGGGGCTGTTTCAAAAATATTCATGACCCCTAGGCTATGCATTTCGACTATTTTGGGTGAAAAAACACGTTTCCGTGAAGAAAAATCGAGTTGAAGTGCTTCCATAACGCTTCCGAGACGTTTCTGTGAGCAAATCTGTAAAAAATTTCCGCCGTTCTTCGTTCTTCAACCAGTAAGTGTTTGAATCTGAGACTTTCAATTCATTTCTTGTTTTGTTTGCTTTCATCTTCATCTCGCTCACTTTCGATTTTCTTTTCTTCCGTTTTAAACGAGCTTTTTACCGTTTATTTAAGCTGTTATCTTGCCTAATAATTGATAAAATGAATTTCAATTGATCATTTGTGTTGAAATCACTGTTAAAATAAAATTCAACCAATTGTTCATGCTGTAAGCTCGGTTAAATAAAAAAATGGCAAAAATAATAATAAAATAATCAAAATATCTTTGAAAAAATATAATAAAATAATCAAAATATCTTTGAATAAAATAATCAAAAAAATCGATCGGACGTTTTTCTTTGAAAGTTTCCTTGAATGAATTGACTAATAACCAAAGTGAAATTAAGGTTAAAATTAACTCACAAATCAAGCTTTGTCCGCAAAAGTCACTTAAAATCGTTTTAAGGTCCAACGCCTTAAACGGTCCTCTTTGCTTTTATTGGTTAAAATGGACCATTCAAAGCATAGAACCAACACATAACTTTACCGCTTTTGCAAGAACTACGTAGGTCTGAGTTCCTCATCGCAATTGAGGATACGTAGGAGTAAAAACCCTGCTTTTGTCAACCACCCCAAGAGATCGTTAATGGTCCAACACCTTAACGTTTCTCTCCTTTCAAAAACAAGAGATCGTTAATGGTCCAACCCCTTAACGTTTCTCTCCTTTGAAAAACAAAAGATCGTTTAATGATCCAACGCCTTAAATGACCTTTGTTCGGTTAAAATCGATCTTGCGGAAAAAGATCAAAACAACTTAACCAACGTTCAATTCTTATGAAAGAACTAGGTAGGTCTGATTTCCTCATCGCAATTGAGGAATACGTAGGAGTGAGGGAAACACCCTTGTCGACCACAAAAAGATAAAAAATACAAAAAGGCCCATAAAAAGCTAAAAAAAACATAAAAAAGGAAAAAATACATAATTTTGAAGTCATATTTGCATACTTGATTGAAGGCTGTCGTCCCCTCTGACAGACGCGTGGGGGTCTAATACCTTCCCCGTGTGTAAAAATAACTCTCAAACCTTTCACGATTAAAGTTCGTAGACCACACGTTCTGATTTTTCCGACGTTTTTCTCGAATAAACGTTGGTGGCAACTCGCGCGCCTTCCTCCCTTGGAAGACGCACCCGTGAGCCCTGCGTCGCCCTCCCGCCGAAGGGTAGGTTGCGACACATGTCTATTTTCAACTAGTCCTACTTTACCTCAATGAGATCATTTAATAACCTTAACGTGCAGAGTGTAATAACTGAATAATATATATATATATATATATATATATAGAACCAAATATATCCAAAAGTCAATGTATGCATACATAAAATCTAACATAGAACATAAAATACATAAAAGTGACTAACTCCCACTAAACCAAAGATTCCTCGAACTGTAAAACACCCATGTGAGCAACATGCTCATGAAAGACCTTGGGTGAAAGTCCCTTAGTAAGAGGATCTACTATCATGGAGTTTGTCCCTAAGTGTTCTATGGAAATTTGTCCACTCTGTTCCCTTTCCTTAACAACTAGGAACTTGATGTCAATATGCTTTGATTTGGTCGAGCTCCTATTGTTGTTAGAATACAATACAACTGATTTATTGTCACAATATAACTTAAGTGGTCTTTCAATTCCTTCCATAATTTGCAGTCCTGCGACAAAATTTCTCAACCATATTCCATGATTTGATGTCTCATTGCATGCCACAAATTCTTCTGCCATAGTGGATGAAGTAGTAAGGGTTTGTTTAACACTACGCCAAGAAACCACACCACCAGCTAACATAAAAATTTAACCTGAAGTGGATCTCAAACTATCTAGGCATCTTGCAAAATCCGAGTCAGAATACCCAATGATCTCCAACTGATCTGACATCTTGTATGTGAGCATATAATACTTTGTTCTCTTCAAATACCTTATAACTCTTTTGGCTGCTTTCCAATGACCCATTCTTGGATTGCTTAAATATCTGCTTAATACCCTAACTATGTATGCTATATCTAGACGCGTACATACTTAGGCATACATCAAACTCCCTACAACTGCTGCATAGGGAATCTTTTGCATTTCCTCAATTTCCAAATTTCCTTTTGGGCACTGTTTGAGACTAAACTTGTCTCCCTTAGCAGCTGGAGTATCTATTAGTCGTTATTTACGACTAACTTTTGTATTGAATAGCTACATAAAATTAACCTCTTTCCCCCAATTTATGGTTCTTTTTGTAGGAATTGTAAATATTTTCATGTTTAGTTTGATTTTATATAGAAGATACTCCCATTTTGTGAATTAATATTGAAACCACTTCAATTTCAGGCTAAAAGAAGGGAAGGTTCAAGTAGCTGGTGTCTCGCTAAGCGAGGCATATGCGCTTAGCGAGTGACATCCGCTAAGCGAGGCACACAGCTCGCTTAGCGTGTTGGGAAACCCTATAAGAGATCAGTCAAAGATGTACTCGCCCAGCACGCCGCAAGCTCACCCAGTGAGTCATTTGTCTCTTCTTGCGCTCAGCACGCCCAGCTCGCTAAGCCAAATTTCACTAACTCACGCTTAGTGAGCCAATCTCGCTAAGCGAGCCTTCAGAATCTGAAACATCAAGGAACCTTTAAAACACTGAAGTTGGTGGAAACTAAAGGAGAGGAGTCGAAAAACAGAGCCAAAGGAGAAGCTAGAGCAACAAAAACGAAGCCACCAAGAGAGACTAGGTTAAAGGGGTGAGATTAGGGTTGTAGAGGTTGAAGGAGACATCCTCAACCATTCTTAGCCATTTTCTTCCCTCAAAATCTGTCCTTTGTATTGAAAGCTCATTACTTGTAATGGAAGGCTAAACCTCTTGGTTGGGAAGTTCTGCTGAACCTTTGATGTAATATTCTTTCACTATCTATTTAATGTTGTTTTTATGTGTTCATTGCTTCTATGCTTGCTTACTTTTACATGCTTGTGGCTTGATCGCCCATTTGTATGTATAGTTAGGATTTTTAGCATTGGGAAGTGCTTTAAAGCCTTAGAACTTGATAGAGCAAGCTAGAAAGTTGTATGTCTAGGAATGGAGTGCAGCGATCTAGTCCATATTATGTTGTAGACTTAATGCAACACTTTTAGGCTGAGTTTGTTGAGGGATCAAGGACGAGGTTTAAAGAGAGTTAGGCTCATTCACTCGAGGGATCTTGGTTTGGATAATTTCTCAGCATAAGAACACTAGGATAACATTAAATAGAGAAAAATATATAGAAACATTAAGGTAGATTCAGTAGAACAACCTAACGCTTTCTTACTTGACTGTTTTTACTTCTCAAACCATAGAAAATTAGTTTATAGTTAACTAGATTTTCACACAAAAACCAAACTTGATATTTATTTTGCTTTTGATTGTGTACAAATGTTTGCTCACTAAACATACATTTTTTGAGTGAAATAAATTTCCTGTGGATACGATATTCGATTCTTACTGTTTTATATTACTTGCGCGACTCGGTACACTTGCCGAATAGCATCGCAGAGAGAGTAGCTCTTCTAACAGTATCCCCAGATTTACATTCCTGCATGTCAAACCTTTTAAGTACCTTTTCAATATAACTTCTTTATGATAATCCTAGAATACCTCGAGATCAATCTCGATGTATCTGAATTCCTAATACAAAGGAGGCGTCACCAAGATCTTTCATTTCGAAGTTTCTTGATAGAAATCTCTTGGTTTTGTGCAACATACTTATATCATTAGTGGCAAACAGTATGTCATCAACATATAAGACCAGGAAAATGTACTTGCTCCCACTGAATTTGTGATACACACAATCATCAACAAGATTCATCTTGAAACCAAATGAAAGAATTATTTGATGAAATTTGTGGTACCATTGACGAGATGTCTGTTTTAGCCCGTAAATGGATTTTGTCAGTTTGCAAACCATATTCTTTAAGTCTCCTGATACAAAGTTTTCTAGTTGCACCATATAAATTGTCTCATCAATGTTTCCATTGAGAAATGTCGTCTTGACATCCATTTGATGAAAATCCAAATCATAATGTGCAACAAGAGCTATGATTGTCCTAAAAGAGTCTTTCGATGAAACTGGAGAGAAAAAATCTTTAAAGTTAATCCCTTCCTTTTGGGTATAGCCCTTTGCCACAAGATGAGCCTTATACCTCTCCACATTACCTTTGGAATCCCGCTTGGTCTTAAATATCCATTTGCAACCAATGGGTTTCACACCTTCTGGTAATGGGACAAGTTCCCAAACCTTGTTGTCTTGCATGGACTTATACTCCTCATTCATTGCTTCAATCCACTTTTCTGAGTTGGAATCTTGCATGACTTGATGGAAGTTGACTAGGTCATCTTCCATCATACCATTATTTTCCTCCTGCTCCTGGAGAAATACCACATAATCATCTGGAATAGCACTTCTCTTTTCTCTTGTAGATCTCCACAAAGGTACTAGCTCATGAAGCATAGGTTCTTGAGGATCTTGAATTTGTTCTTCATGAACGACCAAATTATCTTGAGTGGGAGATTCAATAAAAATATCTTGTAAAGGTTCCGAATTTGCTTTATCAAAAGCAACTGTATGAATCGGTTCTGAAATTGTTATCGATTCTTCCTCTAAGACAAAGTCTTTAACCTTATTCTTCCCCCCCAAACTCAATATCCTCAAAGAATGTGACAGTTCCCGTCTCAAAAATTGTCTTTAATTTGGGATCATAAAATTTATATCCCCTGGATCTTTCAGAATAACCAATAAATTAGTTGCTCACTGTTCGGGAGTCCAATTTCCTTTCATTTGGCTTATAAGGCCTTGCCTCAGCTGGACATCCTCATACATGAAAATGTTTCAGACTAGGCTTTCGCCCAATCCAAAGCTCATAAGGTGTTTTGGCAGTTGCCTTGGTTGACACTTTATTTAGAATGTAAGCTGCAGTCTTTAGTGCCTCTCCCCAGAGTGACTCTGGTAAGTTAGAATGACAAATCATGCTTCTTACCATATCCTTAAGAGTTCTGTTTCATCTTTCAGCTACATCATTCATGCTAGGTGACCCCGGTATGGTGTACTGTGGGACGATTCCACATTCCCCTAGGTACTTGGAAAAAGGCCCCAGACGTTGTTCACCTAAACTGTCATATCTGCTATAGTATTCACCACCACGATTAGATCTAACACTCTTGATTCTTTTGTTGAGTTGATTTTCAACTTCAACTTCAAATGTTTTGAACACATCCAGAGATTGTGACTTTTCATGTATAAGAAACAAGTATGCATATTTGAAGTAATCGTCTATGAATGATATAAAATATTATTGACCATTCCATGAAGGTGTATGAAATGGCCCACAAATGTCCGTATGTATCAATTCCAAGATGTCTGTAACTCCATATGCACCTAATTTCTTGCTTTTGGTTCGTTTACCTTTAATGCATTCAACACAAAATTCAAAGCTTATGAAATCAATGGAATCCTAAGATTCCATTTGACACGAGTCGTTCAATTATGTTCTTAGAAATGTGACCTAAGCGCTTGTGCCATAATGCTTCTGAGTTTGTATTATCAATTCTATGCTTAGTATCATGTAATTTTGCGTTAAAGGATTCACCATATGAAGCTATAGTATCAAGTAAATATAGATTATCATTAGCCAAGAGTGAACCAGTTCCAACAATATCTAAATTAAAAGACAACTTAAACACATTGTTTCCAAATGAACACAAATAACCCAATTTGTCCAAATAAGAAACTGAAACCAAATTCCATCTACATGACGGTACAACAAAAGTGTCTTTCAAATCCAAATAAAAACCAGTACATAATAATAATCTAAAATGCCCTATAGCTTCCACCTCCACCGATTTACCATCTCCAACATAGATCCATCTTTCAGAATCAATTGGCTTCTGGTAGCTTAGGCAACCCTGCATTGAAACACTATGTTAGTAGTGGCACCAGAATCTAACCACTAAGTGTTTCTAGGTACTGAAGCTAAATTGACCTCAGAATAGACCAAAGTAAGAAACATACCTTTCTTTGCACGCCAAGCATAATATTTGGTACATTTCTTCTTTACATGTCCAGGCTTACTGCAAAAGAAACAGTTGTCACTCTGATTTTGTTTCTTTTGTGTTGGACCCTTAGCAGCTTCATTCTTGGGCTCCTTAGTTCTTTTTCTTTTGCCCTTGTCTTTAGAGGTACTTGCAACATGAGCACTTTTAGTCCTTTCTTGCTTCGGCCTTTCCTCTTCTAGCACACAGTATGAAATGAGCTCATTAAGAGACCATTTCTCCTTCTGACAGTTATAAGAGATCTTAAACTGACTAAACCGTAAAGGTAGAGAAATTAGCACTAAATGAATACGCAAGTCTTATGATAACTCAAGCTTTAGTGCCCTTAATTTTGAAGCAATATTTGACATTCCCATAATGTATTCCCTGACATTTCCTTTACCTTGATACTTCATGGAAATTAATTAAGTTTTGAAGAAGAGTACTTGTTTCCGCCTTATCGCTTTTTGCAAAGCGCTTTTCAATTTCAGCAAGAAATTCTTTGGCACTAGTTATATCATCGAAACAGTGTCCCTAAAGACCTCATGCGATTTAAGTGATCCCACTTCTCATGAAGTTTCCTCTTGTTGAGAATTACTCAAGTCCATAGGAGAAGGGGGTTTCTCAATCCTTAATGCAAGGTCTAGATCCATGCAGCCAAGAACAATTTGCATGTTCTCTTTCCAGTCCTTAAAATTTGTCCAATTAAGAACCAGAAACCAAATTCAGATTAGCAGATATAGCAGCAACAACTGAAAAGATAAAAACAAACAATACAATAAGCTCACATAATAGTCATCAATGCATTTAAATAATGGTATATCCCATCTCAAGATATCTAGTGCACCATTATCTTTGGACAGTGATATTAATTGCTAGTGATATCCTTGTTGTAATGTGCAAACATTGATAATAAAAGCATATCAAATAACAAATCAATCTTTTGATGTGATTTATCATTCACATACAAAACCTCATAATTATCACACGTTTAACATCATAGGTGTGTGTATGTAAATTAGTTAAATGGTAACTTTCCTTTGGACCAATCACCACTCATATAAATAATTACACACGTTAACATTTCTCGTCAACAATCTACATAAGAGAGGTCACTTTGGTGATATCTTGATTCAATTAGCTCATTTAAATGCTAAACAATTAAAATGATATATCATAGCTAAATTTTGAGCATTGATGCACCAAATCCAAAATTAAAACATTTCTTGAGTAAATTATTTATTTTAAATTTTAGAAGCCCATGATTGTTATTTTAATGAGTTGGAGCGGCCTCTAAAAGTAAGAACGAGCACAAAATTATGTGTATATATATTAATGATGCACTGTAACCTTTAAATGAGAGGTGCATTATTGGTAGGGATTCAATCAATCAACCTAATTTGATTCTAACAGACAATCATCAATCCTAACCACATGTTTTCTATCAACGTAGAGAGAGAAATTACTGTGTAAAAATGAATAAAATCTCATTGTGTTTTCATACTCAAAATCATGATGAAAACTAAATACGAAATCGTACCTGGATTAGGCATAATGGAATGATGAAAGGTTGATGAGGATAAGGTTGGTTCTATGATCTCTCAATTGTAGAGAGTCTTTTTTTCTTCTCTGAATTTTTATGGTCTGATGGGGATAAAGAGGAAAAGAAAAGTGAAATTCTACAAACAAGACCATAACCTCTTGTATTGGTAACTGTCATCAATTATCCCAAATTTGGTAATTATAATTTGGCCCCTCACCAAATTATAATATCACTAATGTTATCTATACAATTAATCTTTCATGACATATATGCCCTTAATCATAATTTTATATTGATCAAATCACTTTAATATTTTAGCTAATAAAATGATGGTTCTAACCCATTCAATTATGTTATATATATATATATATATGATCCAAAATTTGTTAACAATAATTTTTAAAATTAATTTTATAAAAGTTAATAATTGATCGTATATGATAATTTGTAATTATATTGATACTGTTAAATTATTTAAATTGTTTTATTTAAATTCGTAAAATGATTGTGAAATGACTCACGTTGCATTAATTTCGCAATGATGCACCATGATGAAATGCCAAAAACCAAAACAATTATCAAAGAAAAAAAATCCTATTGCTAGTCCAACATCCAACAATGCAGCATATACTTTATCTACTGATCAAAGGGTATTACAGAATTGAACTCCCTATTTTCACAAAAGCTAAGCGATATGGCACTGAGACCAAATCTCAGTCACCCAAAAAATATCTCACATATATGTAAGTAACATGTTATTCTGAAAGATACTTCAAAATAACATGTTAATATTTGAAGCTCCATGTCAATTCAATAAAAGTCAATAACAAGTTAATATTTTCAAAGCACTTTTTTTCGATCCCTGAAAATAATTCTACTAATAAACTACTTTTGTCCAAAAGTAATTGTGCGAATCAGCCATGCCTATTTTAGAGGGAATCTGAAATTCACCTGATTAAATAAAAATCACAAGCATGCAACATCTCAATTGGTACACAAAGATTCGTAGAGAATCTTAGTCATACACGACTTTTCTCGTATTATGTTATTTATTATTTGAGGATGAAAATCCCCCAAGAATTAAAATAATAAACTACAAAACGAATAATGGCTAGTTCCCTTCTTTCTTTTTCTTTTTCAACATTCAAAAGCGCAACAGAAGAATATGCCATCTTCCATAAGACTTTCTATCTGAGTTTTCCTTGCGTTTGGGCAATAAAAAGCATCAAATATTGTGGAGACAAACCCATTGGGATAGTTTCTAACTACCAAAAATAGAACAGAAAGAGTGTAATGAGGGAAAAGACCAAAAAAATGCATTTTACATGCTCTATCATTCTCTTTAATTTAACTCAAACAACCACAAAAGATTAAACTAAAATTAATTTTAAAAGATTAATCCATTGTAAACTTGAAAAAATCTTTCAAAATCTAAAATCAAAAACAGTTGTCCAATTAGAAATTATTAGGTATAACAATTTTTTTATTTTTATGATAATTACCTTAAAAATTAATCCTGATATAACTTAGTTGATTAATAATGTAAAAAAAAAACACATTATCAAACTTAATATGTGAGTGTTCAAAAGTATTGATGTTAAGATGGATCGTGGATACAATGAACTCTTCACATTATCAAACTTAGCATGTATATATGTGATCCAAAAGTATTGATGTCAAGATGGATCATGGATAAATGAATTGGACAATTGATTTTGCTACAAACATTGGACAAATTGACCCAAATGGGTTAGTTTTAGAAATTATTTCTCGATATAAGTCCCTTTCCAAACTAATACCAGAGGGGGTCTCTTTTTTTTACGTGGAACCCAACCATGCATGAAGTATATCGCCACTGGAGCTGGCAATACCACCCTGGGACGGACACGTGGCTTTTCCGCCACTATCACTGGCGAAATAGCCAGTGATTTTTGCCACTGGAACTGGCGACTTAGGGCAGCCCTGACGTGGGGAGGGTTTCGCCAGTGCCAATGACGAAACACCTCAGGCACTGTAGGCACGCAGGGGGAGGGGAGCAGGCTAGGTTTGGCGTTGCAGCAGGGTAGGCGCAAAGGGAGGGGAGCAGGCTAGGTCTGGCGTGACAGGAGCAACTTTGCATGCATGCATGGTTCGCCATTGTCATGGGCGAAACAACTGCAGTTTCCGCCACTACAAATAGTGAAATAGGTGCATCGACATTCTTTAAAAAGCAAGCTTTGTTTGTTCTGCCTCCACTTTGAAATTTTTTTACGTTGAAAGGCTTAAAGTTTTTAAAGTTTGTCTTCTGAGAAATTATCGCGAAACAGGTTACCCCTTTGAATAAGAAGGCCTGATGCTTTGTTCTGGCTTAAAATTTCTTGCTTAAAATTGCTACTTTCAACTTTTTTCTGCCTTAAAATTTCTTGCTTAAAATTGCTACTTTCAACTTTTTTCTGCCTTAAAATTTCTTGCTTAAAATTGCTACTTTCAACTTTTTTTTGCCTTATAATTTCTTGGTTAAAATTGCTACTTTCAATTTTTTTGTACGTTGAAAGGTTCAAGTTTTTAAGTTTCTAATTTTTTTGATAATTCATTTGAGATCATTGAGAAATTATTAATTTAAAGTAATAATTTTTTTAGAATAAAATTTGAATTTGAAGTTTAATTGTAGTATTTTTTGTAATTAGATTTTTTTATTTTGAAGTTATTATTGTTGTCATTAATTATTTATAATATTGTTTTTGTAGGTATATGATGAATTCAGTTATTTTGATGCTTTGTTCCTGCTTAAAAATTGAACTTTTTGTACGTTGAAAGCGTTCAAATTTTTTAAGTTTCTCAATAATTCTCCTGAGATGATTCACAAATTATTTAGTTGAAGTAATCATTTTTGTTTAGAATGAAGTTTAAGTGTAGTAATTTTTTTAATTAGATTTTTTTATTTTGAAATTATTGTTGTTACGATTAATTATCTATAATATTGTTTTTGTAGGTATATGATGAATTCGGTTATAACAGTCTTGTATTTCAATGGAAGGGTATATGAAGAGAATGATTGTGTAATATTTGAAGGTAGTAAAAAAGCGATTCAGATTAAACGTGGAATTAGTTTCAATGCTTTGAAAAAAATTGGAGATAAGGTAAAGTTAGAAAATAATGAAATTATTTATGCTATAAGTTGTAGATTTTTAATTTCGGGAAAATATATTGCGTTGCAAATTTGTGATGACGAATATGTTGAAACTATGATCGAAAGTTTTCAACAACAAGAACAAATGTCAGTTCTAGAATTGTACGTAGAAAAGGATGTTACCGGTGGTTCTAGGTTTTTTTCAGCAAATTCTGTTACATCATGTGGAAATAATTTATCAGTGACCTTAGATATCTGAGACAAGTAACTTGTATTGCTTGAACTTCTATTGAATGTATTTAGTTTGTGTTCTTCAATGAAATTGTTAGTAACATTAGTTATTTTGGTTTATTATTATATTTTGGTGCGCTACATAAATTGTATCCATTAGTAAGACTTCATAAAATAAACGATAGGTTAAGTCTCAAATTGAAATGACAAACATACAACAACATATTTAAACAGAGACATGAAAATCATTCGTTATGGTGTCCATGATGACGTGAGGATGTGTCACATGGTCGTTCCTATCTTTGTGTTGCTCTATCAGGATTTCTTCTGCCCCAATGTCTCCTCGCTTCAACTTGGACAGCCTCAGCAGAAAATTGGTGACGTAAATCAACACCTAATAAGTCATCCATATCAGGTATTACTCCGGTACATTTCATTGAGTACCTAATGGAGCATTAGGTGTTAGAATTGGGGCATCATGTTGTTGTGAAGGGGTCATAGTAGGCCATGAAAAATTTAGGATGTGTTTCCGCAACACCACCAAACGAATGTTCGCCTGTAGAAGTATTAGTGTGATGACCTTCGAAAGGATATTGATACATCTGTGTCAGATACTGAGAAAATGTTGGTGGTGTGTAATACATTTCATGGTCACCCTTCGCCATTTATTGGGAATATGCTTCCGCTTCAACAGCCTCCCTTCGTTTGCCTATGCCTTGAGTTTCAGCACTTGAGTGGAGAATATGAAACTCTTGTGTTGCAAATTGATGCTCTATTCCTGCTGGACCATGTGACACAAGCTCAGTGATTCTCTCTTGCTCTTCCTATAAAATGATTATTTTCTCCACATAAGGCATGAGATCATCAACTGCCCATGTATTCCTCCCTTATGGAGACACCATGTACTATAATGTCTCCGCAACTTCAGCATGCAATTATTAGGGTGAGAAAATTAATGGCGATGATTTAAAAAATAATTTGAAGTTAAATATTCAAAAAACAAAAAAAATATCAATGTAGCTGTGTTTGCATTTTTAGGGTCAACAAACATCTTTGGTTTTCACCTATATCAGACCATGTAGTCGGAGTTAAAGCTCAATAGACCCTCTTGTTGAGGATAACCGTCGACCCTAAAATTAGCTCGATTGTTCCATTGACTAATCATTGGGACATACAGTTGCCCCCAATTTTCATCATGTTTGCCTTTCAGTGTTATGCCATGAATATTCAAGGGTTGCGAAGGACACCCTAAAATTGGTTGTTGCATTCCAAATTATCTCAATACTCTATTGGGTTGGTGTCACTCAATAACTTGGAAACAAATTAGTGACACCACCGCGCACCACGCTACACTTCCAACTAAACAAATTGGAGGCAACACTAACATAACATTTGTTGTGTAAGGCTCCCATAGAAACGGCGTATAACAACACAATTGTTTGTTTTCAGTGAAATATGACATATTATTTATTATTTAACCAATACATTAACATGTTCTTACCTCATGTCGTTTCATAATATCTAATTTGTGACGAAAAACTATCACATCATCATTGTCGATGTGTTGATTTCCACGTCGTAGCCACCTATAAAAAATTATCAAATCATCATTGTCGATACATTAAATTATTAATTATTTTGAAATTAAATCTAATTTTTTAAACGACTAACCTGTGTGTCGGAGTGGTCTATTTTCTATTAGGGGAGGAGTCCTCTTTGGAGCCAAACTTGTGCATCGTTCCCATGCTCACATTTGTATTAAGATGCACATACCTCCGATTGATTTAGTTTTATAATCGGTGGCGCTGCACATCTCTCTATATAAATAAACAAATTAGTTTTATTAGGTCTCCATGCATACGTGCTGCACTCTCTAAAGTCACGTAAAAAATTACAGGTACCTCAAGAAAACTTTGTTACTGCCTTTGTCAACAAATAGGACACCTCCTATGAATCTAAGGATCCATGCATAGGTAAACCTTTTTACTTGTTGTAGGTTACCATCATGGTTATTTAATTGTGGAAAATGATGAGCCAACCAACTTAATTTAATCGTACTACCTTGAAGTTCACCTTCTTGTGGTCTGACTCCTAACAATTTTTCACATAAATCAGTCCAATCAAGATTTGTTGGACCAATTAACGGTGACTCATCCACAAGGAGACCTAATAAAATAGAGACATCTTGAAGAGTAATAGTACACTTTCCGCATCTCATGTGAAATGTATGTGTTTCGGGCCTCCATCTTTCAATCAAGACACTAATTAATGCCGCATTTGTTTTTAAATATCTCATCTTCATAATCCAGTAAAAACCAGATTGTCGAAGTAGAGGAATAATTTTCTCTGATATTTCTTCTTGACCTTGATACGTGGGGACAACTCGTCTAATGTGTAATTTTCTATCTTCTTCCTCATTCCAAATATGTTCTGAAACATGCTTAGCTTGCATCCATAAAACATCACCATCAATTGGACCAGACTTAATTTGTATATTTGATGAACATGACGAGGAAAATGTCATTGATACTGCAAAATAAAATATAATACAATAAATTTACAAAAAAAAATTAACATTATTTGTACATAAAATAAAAAAATTACGTACATTTATAAAAACTTAATTAAATATATATATAAAATAAATTTAAATATATTCTACATATAAATTAAAATACATGCAAACACAACTTTAAATAAATAACGGAATATATATATTTGAATAACAAAATATAAATATATTATACAAATGAAAAAATTTAAATATATTCTACAAATAAATTAAAATACATACAAACACAAATTTAAATAAATAACACAATATATATTTTAATAATATAAATTAATATGCAAACAAAAATTTTAACAATATATATACCACATTATTACAAACTAACGTACCATATATTAGAATAATAACTTAAAATACCTAAAACAAATAAGAGAACACAAAAATATATTAAATAAGTATCTTTGAGGAAACCAAATATGGACGGGAGAACACTCAGCTCACAAGCTTTTTGTCACCACCAAAGCGTAACAACACCAAACACTAATTTAAATAAATAACACAATATATATTTTAATAACAACAGAAAAAATTTAACAATATATATACCAAAAAATTAATACAAACTAACGTACCATATATTTGAATAATAACTTAGAATACCTAAAATAAATATAACATTCAAACTTTATAATACCTAAAACTAAAACAAATAATTTAATTATGACCAACAAAAAAATAGAACACAAAAAATATTAACTATGTACCAAGTTTGAGAAAACCAAATATGGGCAAGAGAACACGCAACTCACAAGCTTTTTGCCACTACCAAAGAATAACATAACACACCAAATATAAATTTAAATAAATAACACAATATATATTTTAATAACAAAAGAAAAATTTAAACAATATATATATATATACCAAATTAATACAAACTAACATATCATATATATATATATGTAACACAAATAATAACATAAAATATCTAAAACAAATAATATTAATACCTAAAACAAATATAGCATACAAACTTTTTAATACCTAAAACTAAAACAGATAATTTAATTATCAAGCAACAGGAAAAAAATAAACACAACAAATATTAACTACTTACCTAAGTTTGAGTTTCGCCACCAACACAAATGTAACAAGCACCAGGAAATTCAAATTCATGCAGCTGCTCTCATTCATTCGTGCATGATCGTTTTATAGGGGAGAAGCTTATTCCACTACTCCCACTTGCGAAACCCTTTCAGAAAAGGTTTCTAAAAAGTCTGCGACCCTGCATGCATGCGCGCCACATAAGCACTTGTCTCGCCAGCAGCAATGGCGAGATACGTTCTTCACATATATCACCAGCCATGTTAGCGAAACCCAGCTGAATCTCTGCGCCCTACCCTGCAACACCTGAACCTAGCTGGGAAGCCTCACCTGTTTCGCCAATGCTGCTGGCTAGACCCACCTCCACTTCCACGTCACGTGTTTTGCCAATGTCAATGGCGAAACACCTCCACGTCAGCCCTATCTCGTCAATGCCAATGGCGACTCAGCTGTATCGCCAGCATCAATGACGACTTGCATGAAAAAAAGACCCCCCCATCAATAATTTTAAAACAGACCCTATTTGATAAAAAATATTTGTAAAAGTGACCTTATTTGATCAATTTGTCACAGACACTTGTAGCTGAACTAAATAGATTGAGCCATTCACTCATGGGGAGATGTGTTGTAAATTGCTCAGCAGAAAACCACAACCGTTATTCACATGATGCTCCTCGGTTGATAATATTATTCATGATGCAGACCTGATATGCTTGTAGATTACACGTGTGGTTAATAAACTCGACGATTTTTTTAGCAAATGAAGCATTGATTATAATGGATGATGTTTGCATTATGTGCTCCCACAACTTGATGCTTCTATGAAACCCACTAGCCCCAAACATTAGTTATTTTACATTGAAAGACGCTTCAATTTGACTAGTAAAAGTATGTTCCAATGTAATTCTTAGACATACTTTTATAATAACTAAATAAAATAGCCAATATGAGATAAAATGATTTGAACTAGTTATCATTATCAAACGTTTGATATTCCTTTAAAATTAAATCTAACTAGACATGAAAACTACAACGAAATTGTTTAAGCTGAACTAAATTATTATAAAATATACTGATTATATCAAACAATAGCAACGGAGGAATGAAAACCAGAATCTATTTTTTTTATTAATTGATCATATAGCATTGCCATCAGTAAATAATAAATAAATATAAGCTTGGAATCAGAGTGCAAAATGTTTATAAACCCAATTCACAAGACTTTTGCAAACTACATGTTAGATGCCATAAGTTTGAGCTCTCACATAAAATATACTGATGAGATCAAACAATAACAATGGAGGAATGAAAACCAAAATCTATTTTTTTATTAATTGATCTTATATCATTGCTATGAGTAAATAATAAATAAATATGATCTTGTGGAATCAGAGTGCAAAATGTAAGCCAATTCACAAGTCTTTTGCAAACTACATGTTAGGTGCCAAAAGTTTGAGCTCTCACATCGAAAAGGAAATTACAAAGTCATTTACAGATACTCTTCCTTGGTAAGATGTAGCAAAACAAAGCCTTTTTGTTAATTTCACTTAAAATCAGAAAGCACTCTTAACGTAAGACTAGTTAGAATAACCACATTTTTTCCTTTAATTTACAGTAGTACAATTATTATGCGGAAACCTCAGTTACTGCAAGAGCAAGAGTCTCTGGCACAGTCATGGATGGTTCAGCCACTACTGGAGGTGCAACACAAGACTGCAACACCTGAGTGTAGTGAAACTCAATTTGTAGCCTATGATGAAATGGTGTTTGAGTTGATGATATTAAACCTTTCTTGACATCTGCTTGCAATTCTCTAATAGGGATTGCTGCCAAGAAGCTTTTAATGTATTCTTTGCATGCTTCTTTCCCTCTGCACACAACCTCCTCTTCTTGGTCACTCTTCAAATGTTCTTCTGTGTCAACAACAGAATCAACCTCTTTGCCATTGATTGGTTGGATCTGTCTGTCATTCTGCTCTAATACTTCTGCAACAGTTCGAAGATCACTGGCTGGTTTTTCGCCAGACCCTTGAGCAACATCTTGCATTTTGTATATTACCGTGTTGCTGTCGAATTTCAAGACATACGCCTGATTGCATCCTTCATAGAGCCTCTCCCCCAAAGTGTCGATGATGCAGTAAGCATCAGCTTCAACTTTGAGGATGAAGAAATGGTCATTCCAACTAATAATATAAATCTGGGGTTCATCATTGTTAGTGCACTGCCGTCCAGCATGACTAATCTCATCCCAGATGTTATCGAAAGACATGGCCCCATGCAGAAAATCGAATCTCCCTTCATCCATTCCTTCTGGGTGGAAAAATCCAATGAAGGACTTGCCAGGAACCACAGAAAGGGGGCGTATTTTGGCTTGGATGACTGTTTCAAGATCAAAATGTTTGTCAGGGAATCGCTCCCTATAGGTCTGATTTTCACACAAGTTCCTCCATTCTAACGAGCCTTCCCGAATAAGACTATCAAACTGGGACTTTATTGGCATGAGATCACGATTGTTTTGGAACCAATCAGCCATTACCGCAACAAGAGCGGTACACGCACTCTCACCCGCTGCACGTTCACTGCGCTGATCAATTGAAGCAAAGAAGACCTGTGTCTGAAGTTTCATGTGACCATCACGGCTCATTACTTCTTTCTGCTCCCAACTCCCGACAGCAAAATTGTCATCCCCAAATTCGGACACCGATGATCGATTTGCACCTGAATCATCCTCAGTCTTCTGCAAGACAGACATACAGTGTGAAACACTGGTACTGCTAAGCTAATTAACAACAGTTTTCAAGTGCATCCCTAAAGGTTCAGAAGTTACTGTCACTAATTCCTCAATAAACATACAACTTACCACAAATGTCAGATCACTAGTCAACAAGTACTAATCAGTAATCACAAAGACCAAAGTATCAATTTTCAGTACACCCAGATACCTATTGTTTTATAATTTCTTTCTTGTGCCATAAACATGTAGATAAATGAAATCAGCGAGAACAAGCAAGTAAATTCCTACCCCGAGTGAAAGGGATTCATCAGAGCTAAGCTGTCTGCGATCATAATCAATGTCATCACCGCCTTCTTCGCCATAAGCCTTCTTCAACAATGGCTCCCCCTTAGATTTAGGAGATCTGAAACTCAACTTCCTCTTCCTCCAAGGCAGTATACTACGCCTTGAGCTTTGCAACACATAAGGCTCAGTCACTGACACGGTCAAAGAATCCTCTTTATGCGAAACCCCAACATCTGATCTGTGATTGCTGTAGTAAAACCAGTCCTCACCCTCACCATTCACCCTCATGCTGGAGTAAAAAGCCCCCCCAGCATTGGCATACGCCAGTTTCCCATAACTAAACGACTTCCTCACACTCGAATCTTCCTTCACCTCATCCGAATCGCCCTCTTCGAAATCGTCGAGGGAATCAGAGTCAAAGGGGTAATTGTATTCACCATCCTCACTCCTGGCTGAGAAATTGCCCTCACTCCCCTCCTCCTCAGGGCAGGTTTTCTTTGCCTTCCTAACAGAAACAAACTCGGTCAAAATCTTCACTTTTCGAAGACCGGCTTTGATCGTCGAAAGCTCGTCTTTCTCAACCAAGGTAGTATCTCCTGACTGAACCAAAGGCGAAGAAGCCGAAGCCACAGGCACTATGGATTTATTATGAACTAACTCTGTACTCTCTTGAACCGCTCTTAACTCCACCAAACTAATCGATATCTACACACAACAACCAAAACCAACCACTATAAATACACAAAAACAAATCCTCAATGTTAAATCAAAGAACAATTATCATAGTCTCAACTAAAACAACATACACTGAGTGAAGGAGAAGAAGACTCCGCAGAGCCACCAGAAATTGTGAGTGGAATGTTCAAATCAAAATCCTTTTGATCAACCACAGATGCAAATTCAGCTAGATTCAAAGTCGCAGTTCCAACCACAGGAACCTTAGTCTTTGACCTTTGATTCAAACCCTGCAACACAGAACAGTCCCAGTTCAAAATCAAACTCAAACCAACAACAATTTTGAAAAAATAAAAATAAAAACTTTCCAATTAACCCACAAAATCAGTTTTTACTTTTAATTAAAAAAGAAAGTCAACAAAAAACCCCAAATGAAAAATATTCTAAAATTGCAACAGAGGAAAAGAGAAAGAGTGAGAGAGAGAGAGAGACGTTGAAGAGAGAGAAAGCGATTTCCCAGGGGTGAAAGGCATTGTCTTTGTACGCGTTGAGGGTGCAGAGTGCGTGAAACTCCTCGTCCCACAAAACGACGTCGTCGTTTTGTTCAGGGTGCGCTTCTCTGGTGAAGTTTCTCGCAACGGCGTTGCGTCTCAGCGAGCTTAGGGTAAGCTTGGGACCCTTCCACTTAATCTGGAGCATGAAGCCTTTCTCTGCGGACGCACGCACCAGATCGCAGCCCTGGAGAGTGAGGGTTTTCACGACGAGCTTAACCTCGTACTTCTTCGAGACGAGAGGGGGCCACGGCCTCCACCGCATCATCTTCACCACCATCGAAACGGTGTCGTGTCGCGTCGTTGGTCGGCGTTTAAAGAGAAAGAAAGAAGAGAGAGAAAACGAAAATGAAATGAAAGTGGGATACAGATACAAGGGAAGGGAGGATTCGGGGGGGTGCTGTTATATTAACGCCATTTTGTCATTTTTGTGAGATACAAAAGATAAATTTGCAATTAAAGGGACTTTTTTGGGCTTTTGTCAGGATATACGACATTTCGGGAATTTATCACTATGGAATAGTACTATTTTTTTTCATTTTATAAATCATTCTTATTTTCAATTTTGTACAGTATTATAAAAAAAATATTCGGGTAAATTAAAATATTTTATAATTATAATTAGATTCGATAAAATTATCATTTTATTTTATTAATATTTTATAAATTGTTGTTATTAAAATAAATAAAAAATTAAACATATAATACTTTCTTGGTTTTTAAAATGATAAATATCTAAACATGATTACAAAAAAAATAAAAAAAAAATGTATGTGTAATTAATTTTATATACATTAGAAGAGAGAAAAATAATGAAAAATAGCACAATTTTTTTCCGAAGAATTTGAATAATTCATTCAGCATTTCAGCTACAACGCCTTCATAGACTAAAAAGTTACTAATTCTTTTTTGGCCTGCTGAAAGAAAAATTTAATCATTATAATTTATTTAAAAGTAAAGAATGAGACAGTTAAGGTTTTTTGAGAGAAGATAAAAAAAATGAATTTCCTTAGACGTGTCATTTAATGTAAAAATATATTTTTTAATTAATTAAAAATTATTTTTATATATTTTAATATAATAATTATTATAAAAGTTATGTAATTTTTATAATTAATTGTAGTGTCTGTGATTGAATCAGAATGTGTCTTTACACTATTAATATATGCATTATTTTTAAATTTTATCATAATTTAAAAAAAAATAAAAAATTCAAAAATTGATATTTACAGAAAAAATCACTATAAAAATTAATAGTAAGTCTTCTAAAAATGTGAAAAAATATTAAATTAAAAATTAACGTGAAAATTAAAAAAAGATTAGTAATTTGATTTTTTAAATGTTAAAAAATATATGAAAATACCTTAAAAGCAAAAGAAAAGGATAATAAAATATTATTTTGCTGTACTAATAAACACACTGATTTCCCTTAAATAGATAAACACACTGTTTTATTAATATATTTAACTGTGGACAACAATCTTAACAAGATCCAAATTCCATTGAATCCTCCAACTTTGCTTATTGGCAAAGACAAAGTAAAAAGATTAATTGCAACGGTTTGTCATTATTATCATCGCCATAATAAATTAGAATTTCACTCCACTGCTTTACGCGTAAACCATATCACTGATCACTCATTATTACCCCGTTCCTTCCATCTAGATTCATTCATGTAAAGTCTAGCTAGAAAGTTCCATAAACAATATATTGTTATCCGGCAGATAAACAGATTTTAAAATTGAGCTACTGAATTGTATTCAAATTTATCAAACATTTGGTCATGTAAATTTACCAGTGTAACTTTATTTACAAGACATTTGTTTTTTCTTTTGCTGATTGAGTCATGATTCAAAATCTTAATCTTCAAGGGTAAATAAATAGACTTATTGGCAATCTATCAGATCATTGAATACCCTATTGTTGTTGTGTTGAATAGATTACGCATATATTGCAAAGAGCACAGCACGTGGTATTGATTTCCAATTACTTACAAGGAAAGTACGAAAGTAGTTAAATTAAATAGAAGTGACGATGTTAATTAGCTTAGCACATTAAAGAGAAATATAACCAAATTAAACTCTTGCTTGTTATATCACATTTTCTTTTTAATATAAAGTAACTTACATTTTCAATGGTGGGAAGAGGATGGCTATTCGTAAGGTATACTAATTTATAACTATTTTAGAGAACTTTGAATTTGTAAGTGGAGGAAGGTGTAATTTACTTTTTGAGTTTTTTTTCTATATAAATTAATTTCCCGTTTATTATGCATTAGTGACAATAAGTCCTTTGACACCCAACCCCCAACCTTTAACTAAAATTTACAATGAATCCTAAATGCACTTCATTTATATATTTATTAGTATATTAAATCATTTTTTATAATATTAAACATTTTGTCACATTTAAAATTCACCTCCATGTCACACATTCATAATAGAAGTTGTTATAACATCCCTATCGATATGTGGCCGAGCTTAGGTTTTGTATTTTTTTTTTCTTCAAATTTTAATTTAAACTTACATATATGTCCGAAAATCTTATATGATCGGGTATTTGGCAACATAGCATTTTCTTTAAATATAATCAATACTAGCAAATATTAAATATTAAATCCTTAACAATTCATCAATGTGATATACACGAGAAAAAGGAAAATGATACCAGCAAAATAGCCTCCTTTTTATGATAATACAACTCATCCATTTAATGGAATGGATATGGATAATAGTTAGATGGATAAAGAACAATGCTGATATCTCTCCTAACTCCTATCACGGAAAAGCATAGTTTGAGTTTTTCAAAAGTTAAAAAAAGAAAACAGATAATACTAAAAAACAAACAGATACAATAGGGGTGGTGTGAGTGTAGTCAACAACCTCGTTATTACGGCGTTACTTGCTCCTCCTCCACCAGGGATACCCAACAAAACATGAGACATGAAAGTTGAAAACTCAACCTTAACCTCAAACTAACCCTTGCTAAGGTTAAGTTCCTAACATAGTACAGATAGATATACACGCAATTCGCAAATACATTATGCACTCTTTCGCTCTCATTTCCAACCAAAAAAATTAACGGCTTACGCGGTTCCATTTCCAGCGGACGGAATTTCGTCGGGAAAGTTCCCATTCCGGTTTTTAAGCATTCCATTTCCTTCTTCGTGTCTTAATTTGTAAGAGAATTTGAATCAATTTACTAAAATATAACAAGTTATATTACAATATATATTTATTTTAAAGTCTACTGATTAAACTATATGTAATTGTAAACAAAAATATTAATTTTATATATAAATTTGAAATTAATACATTATTTCAATAATTAAATTGCCTCAATTTAATCAGATCTCAATTAAGTTGGATTTGGAATTAAATAAATAGTTTTATCATTTTCTTATATCATCTTATTTGTGCAAAATATTTATGAGATCTCAATTATGTGCAAACTTTTTTATGTATATAAAGATTGAACGTGAAACTTTGTTTAAAGAATGTAAGTTGAGTGTCACTCAAATCAATCTAATGTTGATATCAAAAATTTAAGTCAGATATAAAGATCATTAGAATAAACATGTGTCAGATACAAGTATATTTTATTATGATTTTCTTTTTTAATTTGTGTCTTTTTTTTTTTACAAATCACATTACACTCAGAAAGTTTAATAAAAAAAATTATTTGATATTTCTTTTGTTTTTTATTCTATGCTATGTTTTTAAAAATCATATAATAGAACCCTGTATATCCTTCTTATTAACAAAGATTTTTTTTTTATAAAGGAACAAAATAAAATTAAGAAAATATTAGGTATAATTCTACTAAACTTGTTCCATTACATCAAAAGAGTCTTACATGTCTTACGAGTTAAAATCAAAGATGATTTATAAGTATTTTTTTTCTCTTAATCCATCAAAATGACTTTTAAAGACAAATAACTTTGAGATCTATATGAACCTCAAAGCGAACAATATATCAAATTCAGTTATCATAACTATGTAGCAAACCTAAGCACAAAACAAAACCTTAAAGGATTTAATTTGAGCATAATTTGTCCTTAGTTTTTTAATATGACACTGTCATATTAACGAGTATTGTAAGGAGAAAAAAAAACTAGTCTAATAAAATGGGAGAGAAGTGGGGTATTCATATTTACATATTAAAACAAACATCAAAGAAAGCTTAGAAGTTAAACTTTACTTAAATAAAGGAAATTGAACGAAATTAATCGTTTTTTTAATCTTTTTGTCGTTTTCCCAATGCTTTTCTTTTACAAAACAGATCCTTGCTTAGTTGTTTACTTTCATATCTCTAACTGGGATTAAATTTCTCTTCAAAAAATAAAAAATAAAAACTGGGATTAAATTTCCTCATTCATCATTCTTACGGTCCACTAGATTTTAATATTATAGCAAACCAACCCTAGCCATAAACTCCCAGCTATATCAATTTAAACACATTATTATTAATCCAACGCACCATATAATAAGCCTTTCCATCCCACTTTGAGTGGTGGTGCATGAGCTGGTACCACCAATGCATGGTCATTGCATAAATATCATATGTATAAATCCACCACGATACTACGAATCAACATTTATTATTATATGAATAATAAATGCAACCCATATTTGTTATTAGATTTTTTTTTTATTTCTCTCGTGTGGGATGTTAGAAAGTATACCACCCATTTGACTTCATGTGCACCACAGGTCCCATCAAGGCATGTATGTGGATGTTATTTTGCGTCAAAAGTTGGGTTGGGATCTTCTCTTCCTTGAATCTACATATTCATGAACCGTTGGATCAATTTTCCTTTGTGAAGACAACATCAATGGAAGAGTCTTGTCTTTGTGGGACTGGAATTGGCTTTACAGGTTGGCTTTAAGAGATGAAATCTTCTTTACAAGTTTTTATGAGCCGTTAGATTTTACAGCCTAGACGAATCTCTTTATTGTAATTCTTTGATTCTTCTCCATGCCACTTTTAACTTAATTTCAAGTTTTCCTTTTAGCCAAATATTTTAGAGATCCGCTTGTACCAATCATAAGATAAGAAGGTTTTTGTTAATATACACATCTTTATATTAATATTAATACATTAACAAATTATAATTAAAAATATTTTAAAATATATAATGATGTAACTTGTTTACATATTCATACTAAAATAAAATATGTATTTTAGTAAATGTTTGTGAGATTTGTTAACTTAAGTATTCTTATTTTTAATTATGAGTACATTAGTAAACTATAATTAAAAAAAAAATAGTCTAACTGATAATACAATTATACTAAACAAATAAATGCGTGTAGTTAGCAAATCCCTTATAAAAATTAGACTTATACACCATAGTTTTGAATGAGTGGTTTAATTGAGGAGAAAATAAAAACAAATATTATTAAAAGTATATTTTATGGGAGAATCCAAAATTTACTCTTACGTGAAATAATGTCCTTCCATGCATGCATGAAATTAATTAGAAATTAAAATAATAAGCAAGTGAAATTTAAGTAATAATTCACACAAGTTTAATGCTTGTTGATCTAAATTATATAAGCATATGCAATTACAGGTTGACTTTAAAATTGCCATGACCTTTTTACAACTGTTAAAAATTGGTATTATAGATCATAAAAAGTTTTGCGTAAAAAATACAAAGAAAATTATACTTATAAATATGATTTATAAATACTTTATTGATTAAAAAATCAAAATATATACTAATTTAATAATTTTAAAAAATTTACTACATATTAATTAAAAAAATCCCACATTTCATAATTTAAAATGAAGGAGATTGTTATTGTGTAGATTAAATGACACAAAATTGTTTTAATATAATCATTAGTCTCATGCTCTAGTCTTAAGTATATGCAGCTCTCTAGGTAAAATATTTGGTATTTATAACAGTCATATTCGGATAAAATAGAATTATATTTTATATAAATACATATAATTTATATAGAAAAAATAAAGAAGAATAAAATAAGGATCGAGGCTAAATATTTTCACCAAACTTACAAGCATGCTAAACGACGCTTTTAAGTCATAATAAGTCTCCTTTTTAGGTTCATTTTGTTTAAATTGCAACCCTTTTCCACTATGCCCACCACCCGTTGACCATACTAAGATTGCAATATCTCAACTGCTCTGTGGACTTAGATGACAGATCTTTAATAATAAAGATAAACTTGTTATTTCAAACACTCATTTTGATGGGTTAGTAAAAGAGTGATTAAGCAATTGAATTGCAAAAGTGTAACACACACCACACATCGATATTTCTAGGGGTAGCAGATGACTTAAGTGTCGCTGGTCGGTTTTTTATTTAAGTTACAAAATATAGAGATTGAATTGGGTTTGTGACTTTGTGCTAAGGTTAAAAACATTTGAACTCGCAAGGTGAAACACAGGAGGGAAAAAATTAACTCCTCTTGACAACAAGCTTGTAGGTATTAAATTCATATGCTACTTATATAATAGTTATAACAACGGCTATATAATGCTTAATTATTTAACCAATCTAACATTTAATCATTGAATTACAATGTGTTATCCATTTACTAAGTTATTCATTTACAACCCATCCCATCATATATATTATGTTTGTTGTCTATTATATAATATTAAGAATAATTTTAAAAGTCATATGATAATTATTTATTATTGAATGATAATTTAAAATTATTTTACATTATTTAAGCATGATTATTAAATACTAGATATTTGTTTATGATTTTATATATTAAATAAAGTGATACGATCAAACTTGATTTTATTTCATGAATTCGATTAATTCAATTATTTAATTAACAAAAAAATATTTATAAAATGCTACACGCACACGATTCATTGAATTACACTACAAGAAAAATAACATATGCATACGGACGAAAATAATCACTAGATGTTAAAAATACATAGATAAATATAATAAAGACTTTATCCTACGAACATTTTGGTCGTCAACTTTGAGGGGGCGTACAGTGACAAATTATAGCCTGTCAATAAAGGTTTTACCTATGGATTTACTTTCACTTACAATTACATTTGATTATCACTATATATGATTCCTACAATTCATAATGTGCGTAGGTAAAAGTCATTAACTTATATCTACAACCTCTAACTATAGGTAAAAACATTAAATTGTACCTACAACCTCCACCCGTAGGTAAAAGTCATTAACTTATGTCTACCATTGAAAGACTATAGATATAAATCATTTACTTGTACTTGTGTCTCAGGAAGTGACTGTCCTACAATGCCATTTTGTCCACTCTGGTCCAATATAACAAATTTCAGAGAATTATAATGTTTCGATTTTTCATCAAAAGAAACTTTCCGCTGAAAGCTATTTATTAGTAATCTATGACTAAGTCCAAACACACGGGGTGAAACCATTTCCCTAATTGGGTTCAGTAATGTCCTTTGTGTCAAGGGTTGATGGGAGAACACTTTCAGGTGCAACTACCCTGATTCCCTCTAAATTATTCCTCTCAATTTGACAAAATCCATTACTCTACTAAGAATTGCCAATGGCCTTTTCAGATATACAAGCTTGGTCATCATTATGGTCTGAAGTTAAGAATCTAGAACTTGGTTCCTTTAGAATCTACTTAGCAACATCTTCTGATGATCCCTATTCCTTTTTATAACCATTGCTCTTTTGCATTGAGTTATGATGAGAACCACCATTTGTTTCACTTTTAGTGCTCAAAGACCCTTGACTTAAAGAAGTTGACTTGTTAAAGTCAGAAGGTTTTGATGGCTCAAGTCCTAATAGTCCACCATTAGTCCAGAACCTAATGAAATGATTAGCCAAAGACTCTCTAGAAGTCTCTTCAGATTTGTAGATATTTTTGTTGTTCTTATCTACTTCATCATTTGGTAAATTAGAGTTATTGGAACTAGAAAATGATATATTAGTCTCAATTGGTGCTGACATTGTATCATTAACAATAGAAGAACCAATGTAGGTATCAGTGCATACTGAGTTATCCAAAACAAAATTTTCACTTGTGCAAGGAACCTACTCACAGGAAAGAGTCTTTGAGGGATAAGAATCAACTATATTCTTGGCTATCCCTTTGCTAACAGAAATATCTAATGGTCTCACAGATGCCAAATTAGATGCATATGGCTCTAATGTTAGAGCAGGAGTTTCTTGCAATGAGTTGGGCAAATTTCCAAACATTTCTTTGTTTAAGGAAACATTATTTGTGGTCATTTCTTCACTATAAGGAGCATTTGATGAATTCACGGGTCCCAAATTTGATGTATGCGGCTCTATTGTGAGAGGAGGAATTTCTTGCATTGAGTCGGGCAAATACCTAAATGTTTCTTTGTTTAAGCAAGCAATGTCTCTAGTCATTTCTTCACCATAAGGGACATCTGATGGATGCCCAGGTCCCAAATTAGATGCATGTGGCTCTGATGTGATAGGAGAAATTTCTTGCAACGAGTCAGGCAAATTCCCAAACATTTATTTATTGAAGCAAATGGTGTCTCTAGTCATTTCTTCACTATAAGGAACATCTGATGGACTTACAGGTCCCAAATTAGATGCATGTGGCTTTGATGTTAGAGGAGGAATAGCTTGCAGTGAGTCAAACAAATCCCTAAATGGTTCTTTGTTTAAGGAAGCATTGTCTCTGGTCATATTTTCTCTATCAAGATCATGAGATGGACTAACATATCCCAAATTAGATGCATTAGACTTTGATACAAGATCAAGAACATGATTTTCTTGCAGTGAGTCGGCTAAATTCCCTTTTTCTTCATTTAAGGGAACAACATAATCAGTTTTGGAAACGACATCAGATAAATTATTGTCCAATAAATTGGGAAGAGCTTCAATAACTCCATTTTCAATTGTTCCACAAGTGACACATGAAGATAACTGTTGCACCTCTCGTTTTGTTATATAATCAATATCATTTTCAGATTTTGATTCAATGGTGTTGAGAGTATCCACGTAATTATCAGGTTCACTATCAATATCATCAGTTTGAACCCTATTGAAGATTGATTTCTGGTTGTTTTCTTCATTAAATAGGATATGATTGTAGTCAATGTTGGTTATGGTAACAACCTCATTTACATGCATGCCTAAGTCATGCTTATCCACAAGCTTCTCAGGAGTTTTATCCATATCACATGTTTGACTCTTAAATTCCATTATTTCTTCCTTTTCATCCCAAGTACCACCAGATGAGCTAATGAATCATGTGAAATACTACCATCTATATGATGAGATACTGATGACAGAGTATCAGTTTTCTATTTAAATTTTGTAGAGGATGGTGCTTTATAATTTGGCTCATCATATTGTATGGAATTACTTGGATGGAAAACACATTTAATGTAGCTAGCACCATATTTTGAATCAAAAGAATTTTAATAATGTGGCAGATCTAATTTCATTGTCATATCTATGGTGGAGGCTGTTTGTGAGGAAGAAATTTGCCCATTGATAGCAAAAGAAATGGATTGCATTCTGGGTAGTCAATACAATATGTTAAGTGTTGATTTTGAATGAACAACAAGTATATCAAGATTAAATAGACATATACAGATGCAATACCTGCCACTAGTGTCATGCCTCTGTTCACCCCTTAAAATGTCTCCATTCTTTCACGACCTTTTCTTCTGTCCAACATTTTTTGTGTAAGCATCAAGAAATTGTTTGCAAAAAAAAAAAAATCAATGCATGCATATGATAGGAAAGGAATTGGGTTAAAAATAATCTTCCCCTTGAAATGATCACTATTGTACCTTACTTTTATGAGATTTCCTTGTTTTTTCAGTTTTTTTCAGAGTAAGATTCGTCTGTATCTATAGATACTATTTGAAACAAGGTTGGATCTAAATATCTCCTAAAACAAGATTCTGGGCCACCAGTATCGAATTTGATGGACACATGGAATGTTTCATTAACGAGTAAAAGACACTTGATTTAAGCAGGACTAGTTGATTGTATTCAACTCTTTAAAAACCATAGAGAAATGGCAAATTGGACAGGTACAAGATCCAGGGATACCAATCCAAATTTGAACTAGATTGTATTTTTTTTTTATCATCTAGATCTTGGAAATTAATATAAGCAGTAGTACCTAACTAATCTTGAAGTCTCAAACAGAAAGATAAACACTATAGAAGCAAAGCTTCATGATGAATCAAGATTGATTCAAAGATGTTTTGATGATAACAAAGATGATGACAAAGGTGATGACAAAAAGCTCAAAGGTCAATCAAAGAATGAGTTCAAGATGTTCAAGATAGAATCAAAAACACTTCAAGATTCAAGAGGAAAGTTGAATTCAAGAATCAAGATTCAAGGATTAAGCTTCCAAGAATCAAGATCAAGATTCAAGACTCAAGATTCAAGAATCAAGAGAAGAGTTAATCAAGATAAGTATGAAAAGGTTTTTTCAAAAAATGAGTAGCACATGGATTTTTCTCAAAACATGTTTACCAAAGAGTTTTTACTCTCTGGTAATCGATTACCAGATTATTGTAATCGATTATCAGTAGCAAAATGGATTTGAAAAAGTTTTCAACTGAATTTACAACGTTCCAATTGATTTCAAAAAGTTGTAATCGATTGCAATGTTATGGTAATCGATTACCAGTGCCTTTGAACGTTGAAATTCAAATTCAAATGTGAAGAGTCACATCCTTTCACATAAAAGCTTTGTGTAATCGATTACACTGATTTGGTAATCGATTACTAGTGATTGTTTCTGAATAAATCAAAAGATGTAACTCTTCAAATGGTTTTTGACTTTTTCAAATTGGTTTTAAGTTTTTCTAAAGGTCATAACTCTTCTAAATGATTCTCTTGACCAGACATGAAGAGTCTATAAAAGCAAGACTTTGTTTTGCATTTTCAATCAATCTTTTCTAACAATCCAATCAATTCATTGCAATCCTTTACAAGCCTTGAATCTCTTTGAACTTCTTCTTCTTCTTTGTGCCAAAAGCTTTCCAAAGTTTTTTGGTTTTCTAAACCTTGAAAACTTGTGCTATTCATTCTTTTCATCTCTTCTCCCTTTGCCAAAAAGAATTCGCCAAGGACTAACCGCCTGAATTCTTTTTGTGTCTCTCTTCTCCCTTTTCCAAAAGAATGAAGGACTAACCACCTGAATTCTTTTGTGTCTCCCTTCTCCCTTGTCAAAGAATTCAAAACGACACAATCTGAGAATTCTTTTGATTCTTCCCTTTCCCTCATACAAAAGTGTTCAAAGGACTAACCGCCTGAGAATTCTTTTGTATCCCTATTCACAAAGTATCAAAGGTTTAGCCGCCTGAGATCTTTGTCTTAACACATTGGAGGGTACATCCTTTGTGGTACAAGTAGAGGGTACATCTACTTGGGTTGTTGACTGAGAACAAGAGAGGGTACATCTCTTGTGGATCAGTTCTAGTGGAGGGTACATCCACTAGGTTCAAAGAGAACAAGGGAGGGTACATCCCTTGTGGATCTTTGCTTGTAAAAGGATTTTTACAAGGTTGAAAGAAATCTCAAGGACCGCAGATCGCTTGGGGACTGGATGTAGGCACGGGTTGTTGCCGAACTAGTATAAAAACTCTTGTGTGTTTGTCTGCTTCTTCCCTACTCTTTTACTTTCCGCTGTGCATTTTAATTTCCGTTTTTACTTTTGGTTAAGTTTCTCTTCTACTCCTTATTCTCTTAACAACGTAAGTAAAAGCCTTAGAAGAGTAAATTTTTAATTAGTAAAGGCTTATGAATAATTAATTCAACCCCCCCTTCTTAATTATTCTGAGGTCACTTGATCCAACAAACACAAGGAAGGGAATTTAACATACTTATCAAGTAAGTGAACACATGGAGGGTCATGACATTCTTCATATGAATCCATAATAAAGTGAGGCAAGTCATTGTAAATGAAATGATTTTGAGTAGCTTTCATGTGTGGATGCCATTCATAACCTGAAAGGAAAATGCTTTTCATTAAGGACTCCTATAATCTTTTAACATTGAAAGTTTGAAACCATGATCATTAAATAATGTTGTATTGCAAAATTTGAAGTAAAATATATAGATATACGCTATCTAAAAAGTGCATAAATCTTGCTTAATGCCACTTGACTGCAATCAAGTTAAAAATAATCTAAGATAAACATATTATGAGTTTGTTTTTCAGTGTCTTTCACACATCAGCTTCCATGCCAAACAAATCACAATGCACACACAATATTTGATATATAAGCTTCATCATATTTATAGTAATTCATGACCATATTCAACAGTGATCAACCCCTATTTCATCACAATACCTTGACTCATTGAACATATTGAAGACATGAATACTGAACCAACCATAGTATTTCCAATTTCCTTAAAGTTTTAGAGGTCTACTAACAACTTAATAGCTTGCATGCTGACAAAGATCTATCTATATATTAACTATGGAACACCCAAAGACAAATGAAATTTCTCAGACCGATTTCCCTTTGATAAATGCAAAAGAGTGAGCAAAAGCGGATTAATGTGAATATCATGAACAATATAAAGAAATAGAAAGAAAATACATTGAAAACACAACCTAACTTCAATATGATTCAACTGCTTGATCAACACAATACTAGACAAACAAATGAGAGCCATTCACATTACTTCATTGATGTTTAGTGGGCCAATTAATGTTTAGTGACGATTGCTATATCAAGATTCTACTCAAAGAAATAAGTTTAAGAAGTTTGTGATATAATCAAATATTTAACATGGGAATAAATATCTCAAAAGCTACTCTATTTGATTCACTCGAGACATAAATATGTTTATATCAAAACTTGTAAAACAGTAATGATTTGCATTCTTTGACATTACTCAGGATACATTAATTTAAAACATAACACTTTCTTGGTACAAATTTTATTTTAAGATATATTTTGGTAGGGCACATGTTCAAATCACATAAATAACCCCCTGACCCCATTAGGCCACCATTTATATAATTTGGGAGAAATTCTATTTGCGGTTTTCAAAATTCCCTTCAAATAAAATTTGGTAAAGATACACCCTCATTAAGCAAAATAAAATAAGGGTCTACTTGGGTAAGCTTCTCTATAAGTACTTCTAGGTGAAGAAAGAAAAGAAATGAGCTATCCATTAGCTAATTTGTAGATGTCCTCTCATCTTTTAGAGAAGTTATATGAGAGAGCTTCTACGAATTAGCTAATGGAGAACTCATTTCCTTTTTTTCTTCTCCTAGAAGTACTTCTAGAAAAGCTTACCCAAGCATGGAGTAAATGTCACAATTATCAGTAACTGAGTAATAATAATTACCCTAGATAATGGTGCATATACCAAACACATAAGCAGAGAGCATAATAGAATGGAGATACACAATGGGCAATGGAGAGATTAAATTGAAACCAACACAAGAAATCATTATTTATTTTAACATTAAAATATTTCATGATTTATTTTAAGAATGTGCAATCTTAATACGAGATATTTCCAAAACAACAAACACACACCATACGTAAGGCTTCACATCTAGCAAAACTAACAATAATTACTAGATATCTAAGCACTACTTTTCACAGAAGAGCAACTTGTCCAAATGGAGTCTAGCATGTATTAGGTTTTGAAGAAAGAACACACAAGATCCCACATCCATTCTTCTCTATCAAAATCAAAATATATAATCAAATTGATTGGAGTTCCAACTTTGCCAACAAGCTCTACAAATACAACAACAAAGCCCTACAAATACAAGAACTTGAAACTTTAATTCTTACACAACCATAGCCTGATTTCACTGAAACTAAAGATATAGGCTTTTTAATTGTAACTTAGATCAAAATAAGTAAGGAGTAAAGCAGAGGGGAGGAAGGTGGCCTATCAAAATATTAACAACGACACTATGAGCTAATGCGTCAAATTATATAATACAATATCCAACAGTTGATCTACTACACAGAGTGAATCCTAATTCCTTAATAATAAATAAATTAATTAATAATAAAACACACGCGATCAACCAATTCTCAAATTCAGAAAATCGACAGTGCCATATCAAATTGAAACGCATTAATTGGATTATCAATCACGAAAATTAAATCTAGTGCAATAGGTCGGTGATTCATCTATACGAAAATCACGATAATGACAAAATTGAAATTGAAATTGCAGCAAAATTTTTAGAAGGATTACAACAGACCAGTGAAGAAGAGTGTAAGGAGTGAGTAGTGGCAAGTAACTGACCTGGTCAGTGATCTTATCGAGCTCTTTGATGAGATAAATACAATTCTCTGTGTCCTGCCACAACCTAAAGAGGAAAACGGAGAATGATTAAAAAAAGAGTGAGAATAACTTGTGTTGAGTTTCTTATGAACTTTTTAAAAATAATTATTTTAATTAATATGTATTTGTTTTGTGGGATTTTACCTACACTATATATTTGTAGGTAGAAACCTTTTAAACTTTATCTACACCAATGGACTATAGGTGCAAGTTTTATAGGATTTTACCAACACCAAGTAATCGTAGGTATACGTTTTTTGAAATTTTACCAACACTGAGCATTTGTAAGTAGAAGTTATTTTGAGTTTTACCTACACCAAATAATAGTAGGTACGAATCTTTGAATTTTACCTATGACAAACAATTGTAGGTATAAGTATTTTTTTACTTTTATCTACAGTAATTTATGTTTGTAGGCAAAAACCTCCGTAGACATATATCATTTTTCTGGTAGTGTTACTTTTTTAATTTATGTGATAGTTGTTGGTTTTAAATCAAACAAGTCAACAATAATGTTTTTTTATTTACCAATTTTATATTTAACACTGATTTCAGTAAAAACAAAAAACAAAAATTTATAGTTCTTCGTTAAATTTTTTGTGCTAAGAACATTAAAATATGGGTTTATGGCTAGTTTATTGACCAAATGAATACATATTTATTGTTTAGAATATAACTAGTGTTGTAATCTATGCTTTGGGGTACATACTCGTAGTTCATTTTCTAGTCGAGTCAATAAAAAGGATTCATCCCCTTTTTGTTTTGGTTCACTCAAATGTTTAGGATTCGTCTCGTGTTGTTACCCAACTAGTTTTAAATATTTTTTCACTTTATTGATGATTTTTGCGTTATACAAGGCCGATTAATGAAAAACAGGTCTAAATTATTTTTCATCTTTGAAAAAAATTATAATGAAATAAAAACTCAATTTGATATACTTATCCATTGTTTCCATAGTGATAATGCAAAAAATATATCTCATCAATTTCAGCAGTTTATGGCATCCAAAGGCATCATTCATCAAATATCTTGTGCCTACACTCCTCAGCAAAATTGTGTTGTTGAGCGCAAGAATAGGCACCTTATTGAAACAACCTAGACTTTTCTCCTCCATGTCAATGTTTCCTTGGGTTTTTAGGGTGACGTTGTGTTCACAACTTGCTACCTCATTAATTGAATGTCATCTTTTGTCCTAAATGATGAAGTTCCCCACTTTGTCCTATATCCCAAGTCACCTCTTCACATATTTCCTCCTCGAGTTTTTGGCTTTACCTGCTTTACTCATATTTTGAGCCCTAAGGCTGACAAACTATCAACAAAGTCTCTCAAATGTATCTTCTTGGGCTATCATCACTTCCAATAAAAGATATCATTATTTTTCTCATACTCTTCAATAGTATTTCATTTTTGT
Source organism: Glycine soja (assembly GCF_004193775.1). Lineage (NCBI taxonomy): Eukaryota > Viridiplantae > Streptophyta > Magnoliopsida > Fabales > Fabaceae > Glycine > Glycine soja. Next base: position 10,301,802 of record NC_041011.1, read on the forward strand.
TGATGTCTCATTCTTTGTGTATGTTCCTTATTTTGATTCTACTCACTCTCATGTTGATATGTGGTACCCTAGTACTCCTGATAACACTGTTACTCATCCTCTTCATATTAATTCTTAGAATGAATTAGTTGCCCATCAAGATGATCCACCCAGAAAACCACCGACTGCACAACCCTTTCAAGTCTATCATCAACAACAACAACCAAACGACCATTCCTTCGCCATCCCTTGCGATTACTCATGATGAAATAATAGAGTCCATGCTAGATTCTTCCCCAATGCCATCTCCTATACTAAATTTGGACCTATCTTCTAACCTTAATTGACCAATTTCTCAGAGAAAAGGTATTTGTAAACTTAGTTTTTCAGCACAACGAATATAAAAGACACAAAAATAAGGACACAATTTTTTTTTATGTTGATTTGTCTTTACCATTGAGAATACGTTTGATTCTTGGCTAATCCACCAAGTTCTACTATAACCGATAAGAGTTACAAGTATTCTTTTCCAAGCCACTTTTGCCTCAACCCAAAGTAGTTTTACACTAGCCTCTTCAAGCTACAAGTTTGTTTAAGGATAAATGCACAGACACACAAACTTAATCGTCCTACAAACAGATACAAGGTTAAGCTCAAAGTCTAAACTTAAGATATACAAATGTTTTGAGAGTTAGGATTCTAAGAAAGGTTTACAAGGATTTTGAAATAGTTTAGAATGCTTGATTGCACTTGAGTTCCTCTAACTTGAGCTCTTCAAATCTTCAACTATTTTTAGGCTTCCACAGAAGACAATCATTGTGACAGTAACAAACTTTCTTAGTAAACATTTCCATTGGAGCATTAAATGAAACATTTAATGTATGTGGCCAACTTATCTAACTGATTTGATAAAGCATGTCTTTTTATCTTGTATTTTTTGCAATTCTATATCTTGTGTAATTAGAAATATTGTAAGGACAAAAATCACAAAAAAAAAAAGTTGGTTGAATTGTGATTTATAAAATATTTCGCAAAACCTAAACTAAAGTATCATCTAATGTAAAGGGTTTCAAAAGAAGCTTAGAAGAAATCTCAAACGATAGATTTCACAAAATCTTTTCTAAATCTTTTAAAATATTATTCTACTTTTTCACGTGAGATAAGGTTTTTTATAACATCAGTTTGATAATTTTTAATGATTTTAAAAAATTGATCTGTATTTTTATAGTTTGAAAATTATTTTTAATCCTGTATTTTGTAATTAAAATAATTTTAAAAAATCAAAATCAAAATTCATACAAAATATGAAATAAGCAATGATTTACGAAATATCTAACGTATGCTGGAAAACATCGGCGACAGAAAAAATCTGAAAAATAAATAACAAGGATAACATTTTTTCCCCGCAAAAAAGCACTTTATAGTCAGATGTAGTTTCAATATTTTAAATAATAACATTCTCACATTTAAAAATAAAATAAAAATTAGAGAATCTCGTATCTTTTCGTAGTTATTTATCCAAATAGTTTTACTTTAGAATATATAAAATAATCTTATAGCTATTTTTATACTACCCTCTAATCATATATACATGCATATCTAAGTATATTTATTAATTTTAATAATAATCTTAAAAATCACTTATCATAATTTTTATAAATTAATAGTACAGGATTTTTACATTAGTAATATATAATATTAGATTAAAATATAAAAAACACAAACTAACGGTAAAATATGTATGAAAATAAAATCTGACCTATTTATCAATACCAAACAAAACGAGAAAGCGAAACCTTTAAAAGTAACGCGTGCGACGGTAGTCATGTACCAAAGCAAAAGCGTGTATATGGGCCCAAAGAAATTAAGGAAAGTACATAAACCACAATCACACATGGCAAAATAAATAAATAAAAATTCAAATTCTAATAAGTTGGCGTTCTCTTGACTTTTAGAATAAGATAGCAAGACAAATCATGGTTTTGGTACTTCAATGTATGAATGGGTAATAATTTAATTTTTGAAAAAAAAAATTTTTTTTTTCGTTTTTAAATTTTTAAAATGTTTAAATATATTTTTGGCCTTTATAAGTTAGTATTTTTTTTCATTTTTGTTCTTTATAAGTTTATTTTTTTAAGTTGATATTTTTTTAATTTTGATTTCTGTAAGTGTTTTTGTTCATTTTTAATTATTGTAAATTTGTGTCTTTTTTCTTTTAGTCCATTTAAAATTTTATTTTTTTCATTTATAATTCTCATAAGTTTACACTTACATAAACTAAAATTGAAAACAAATGTAAAATTATAGGAACTAAAAATAAATAAAATATCTTAAAGGAATCAAAATTGAAGAATCAGAAAGTAAAAATATATTTAAGTCTTTTTTAAAATTGAGATAATTACGTCTAAAAAAATGAAACAAGACATATAAGCTATACAAATATCTAGCATCAATATAATCACGTTCTACCACGGAGGAGTCACTACAAAAAAATGGTGCATAACATCAATATGATCTTATTACTTTTGAAAAATTATTGCACATTGTGGTAGTTCTAACCGCTAAAACCATTGTTCTAAATGAAACAAGACATATAAGCTACACAAATATCTAGCAAAAACATGATTTCTCTTACAAACCTCTATCATAATTATTTGAAATGTCACCTGCGAATCCCACAATCATGACAATGAAATTGTTGACAACCACAATGACTTTTAAAAGCTTCTCCCATGATGTTTCTCAAAGGTACTTGTAGCTTTTAAGTAGCATCCTAATGGGGATAAGAAAACACTATTGTAGAAGGAACAATGCAATTATCCTCTATCTCAGAGACAAGGTGTCGAGACAGGTCTCTAAGGAAACAATTATTATTAGGGTTTGGTCAAAGCTTGAAGGTTTGTACATGACCAAATCTTTAGTTAATCATCATTACCTAAAATAGTTTTTATATTCTTTTTAAAATGCATGGAGATAGATTGGTAGGAGAACAATTGGATTTGTTTAATAAATTGATTCTATATCTTGAAAATACCAATGTCATGATTGATAATAAGGATCAAGCTTTGCTATTTTTATGCTCTTTGCCTACGAGTCACTCTCATTTCAAAGAGACTCTACTGTTTGGAAGGGAATTTGTTTCTTTAGATGAAGTGCAGGATGCTCTGAATTCAAAGGAATTGGATAAAAGAAAGGAAAATAAGTTTTCTACACTTGGTGAAAGGCTGAAAACAAGAGGCAAGACCTTCAAGAAAGATAGTAAATCTGATAAGAATAAGCAAAAGCCAGAAAACCAAAAGAATGGTGGAGGAAGTGTCTTCATAACCAAATGTTATCACTATAAAAAGGAGGGTCATACAAGGAAATTTTTTCCAGAAAGGCAGAAAATGGTAGTAATAACGATAGGAAGAAGAACTCGGGGAATGCTGCCATTGTTTAAAATGATGGCTATGAATCTGTAGAGGCACTGGTGGTGTTTGGAGAGAATCCAGAAACTGACTAGATAATGGATTCAAGGTGTTCATGGCATTTGACACCAAACTAATCATGGTTTAAATAGTTTTCTAATCAAGCAGATGGGTTGGTACTCCTTGGAGATAACAAGCCTTGCAAAATCAAAAGATTTGGGTCTATAAGGTTCAAGTTTCATGATGGGGCTGAAAGAATTCTCACAAAGGTCAGATATGTACCTGAGCTAAAGAGAAATCTAATCTCTCTTGGTGAATTTGATAGAAGAGGGTATGTGTTCAGGGGTGAAAAAGGAATATTGAATGTAGTTAAAGATTCCATGATTGTCATGAGGGAAATTATGAAGAATGACCTCTATTTTGTGGATGTTGAAGTTGTAATTGGCTATGCGACCACTACAATAGGAAGAGTTTTTATCAAAAATTGAGTTATGGCACATGAGGTTAAGCCATGTAAGTGAGAAAGGGTTGATTGAATAGGGAAAACAGGAGTTGCTATGTGGGGATAGAGTGGAGAAATTGAAGTTTTGTGAACATTGTGTCTTTGGCAAAGCCTGCAGAGCCAAATTCAATGTTTGACAGCAGAGAACAAAAAGTACCCTCGATTATGTTCATGCTCACAAGTTTTGTGAACAAAAAGTTATGGCACATGATGTATTTCTTGTATCATTTAATTACTTGATTAATTTGAATTAATGGAAATGTTATGTGAGTTATCCTTGTGCAAATGCTTGGTGTGGATGTTAGGTTATGTAAAGTTTGATTGATCTGCGTTGGAACTGTGCGATTCTGAGATTGACCCAAAACCTATTTCAGTAAAACCATGATCTTGGACTTTTTAACCATTGGATCGCCTTCCAATTTCTGTTGTAGGCTCACAACCTACATATGCACGTTTTGATCGTTGGGATTTGCAGAATAACACCTTGAGCGTGAGATATGACCTTTGCACAAAATCAGTGAAATATATTAGAGCGCCTTAGAGATTTGTTGAACATCTTGCTTAGCGACACCAGCTCGCTAAGCATAATTCCACCTAGAGGAAATAATTTGCTCAACGACACTAGCTCGCTAAGCGCAATTCCATCAAAAGAAAATAATTTTCTTAGCAACACCAGCTCGCTAAGCGCAATTCCAACTAGAGGAGAAATTACGTTTAGCGTGAATGTCTTGCTTAGTGGCAACCTTCGCGAGTTTATGTGAAATTTCGCTGAGTGACACGAGTTCGCTAAGTGAGTTTTTCATGTTATAAATACGTCCAGTAGCATGAAAAACGTGGATTTTAACCCTTTTTCTCCCCAAACCCTAGACCCATCTCCTCCTCTACCCACGACCGCTGGCGACCACCACGAGCCACCACTGCTTGCATTTGGACCATCGCATAAAGTGGAAGCCTTTAATTGGAGCGGAATCTTCAAAACCCAACTCGTGGATTTGGTAGTGAACGGAGCCCCTGATCCTCCCTTCACGCTTTCTTCAAGGTAACAATGATTCATATGCCCTCTCCTAGTTAGATTAAGCCTATCATTGTATCTCTTGTGATTTGGTTACCTTTATTGGATGTTTTTACGTTTCCTTTGAAAACCCTTGAAAATGAGACGTTATACAAGTTGTCTTTTTATAAAATTGTTTTCGTTTTTGTGACCTTTGCTGAACCCCGATCAAATTGGCACGACCAGAATTTCAAAATGACGTCTCTTTGATGTGGATCCCAAACACACCACTTTATCCCCTTTAAAAATTGAATGGGTATTTGACCCTAAATGTTAAAATTGACCTTGTCTTTGAAATTTATACTAAATTGTCTTCGATGATATATAGAGTTCTGCGTTTGGACCAACATACGTGAATCTAAGAGATTTCAAATTGACAATGTGAAGAGCTAACAGGGAGATATAGATAGGTGATGAGAGTTTATGGTTTGTTTATAGCTTTTGATATCATAGTTGAGGTTTAGGAACTCAATTATGGGGTTGTATGTTTGTCCTTGTTGCATGCTAGTTTCAAGGAAAAATTGTGTTTTAAACTAATGAGATGCGATATATTTGTTACTGATGAATAAAACTGTGAATGATGTTGTTGTTGTATTGATTGGAATATTTGGTCTTTACTATTGAAGAGAGACTTTATCCAAAATTTTATATATGTCCTCTTTATTACCTCTTTTATTAAATTTTAATTAGGCTTAAGAGTTTGTCTGTATACTATAGTTCTTTTTTTTTAATTTAGAATTTTCCCTAAAATATCAATCTCGTTATATTACGAATTATTATTATATGTGATATATATTGTCTGAAGACCTGGAGAATGGGAATCCCAAGCATGAGTATATATGTATATATGTGGAATGTGATTGCTTGTGATGTTGATGACATTGAGATGAGATGATGTTGATGTTGATTATGTCATTGAGATGAATGCACATTATGTATGTACATGAGGGGTACAGTGACCTTGTTTGAATATCCCTACAAAGGGAAAAGGATTGGTTTAACAATTATAAACATCCCCAGAGAGGGAAAGGGATTGTTTAAAATTTTTAACTATCCAAGGTCTGTGTATTGTTGGAGCCCATGTTTCATACTGCATAATTGCGTGGAAATAGTATAAAATTGTCAGTAAGTACACATGCTTCTTCATGAGGAAAAATCCTAGTACTTGAGGGGTATTTCACTTGGCTTGGAACTTCCTTGGGACTCATGCTGATCAACATGGGGGGGGGGGGGAATGGCTTGTGCATGAATAGGTGACTTTGACAATTGTTGCCAACCTTTTCTAAGTGAGAGTGTCATGAGAACATGCTTAGACTATTTTCTTTCAAATGGTATCACATTGCATTTAAGAGTTGAGTCAGGTGCATGCATCATTCTGAACATAATTGATTTGAATTGTTGAAAAGTTGATGACTAGTTTGTTGAGTGTATGTTGAACTGATAGATTATTGAGAATGATTATGATTATTTGTTATTGTTTTCTTTCTAATCATTGTCATCTGATATTCGTTAATCTTTTACAATAAACTCACCCTTGTATTTTGCATCGTGTGGTTGATGTCTGTGATGATCTCGAACTTTCGTTCATGGGAGTAGATGAATAGCAGTAGGTGTCTTTGGAGGGAGGTCTTTTGTTGGAGCCGCCAACTCGACGTGATAACGTTGGAGTTTTTTTTAGGAGAGTTGTGTTTTATTATCAAACTGTTCCTTAATAGGTTCCTTGATGTTTTGATTGGGCATGTAAATTCTAGGTTTAGATACATGTAAAAACTGAATTATACCTTGACATGTGAATGATGTATAATGGTTTAATACACACACACACACACACACACACACACACACACACACACACACACACACACACACACACACATACATATATTTATACGCTATTTGATGAATGTATATCGTGAAAAATTTACCACAGTTTTCATGATCAAATTAATATAACTTTTACTTAAAATTGAAATTTTACGTTTTAGAGTAGTGATATCATAACAATGAGGCAGGTCGTTACACTGATCTTTGGGATCTAACCAATACCTCATCTCATTATAGTGCAAGGAACTTCTTGAGCACTGTGGATCACTACTCAAGGTAATTATGGATCTACATTCAGAAAAATAAAGATAAGGCTTTTGATAACTTCAAAAGCCAGAAGACACTTGTGGAAAACCAAATAGGCAGAAAAATCAAGAGGTTCCGTACTGATAATGGTCTTGAGTTTGCTCTGATTTCAATGCTTTCTGCAAAGAGAATGACATTACAAGGCAGAGGACAACTCTTGGCACCCCTTAACAAAATGGTTTAGCTGAAAGATTCAACAAGACCATTTTGGAGAGAGTGAGATGTATGTTGCTAAGTGCAGGATTACCCAAGATTTTTTGGGCTAAAGCAACAATGACTAATGTATATCTCATCAACAAGTGTCCTTTAACAAGTCTAAATTTTAAAACCCTTGAGGAGATTTGGTCTGGCCATCCACCAAGTCTAAAACAACTAAAGATATTTGGTGGTGTTGCCTATGCTCACATTAGGCAAGACAAATTGGAACCTAAATTTGTCAAATGCATATTTCTGGGATACCCTGAGGGATTGAAAGGGCATAAGTTTCAGTGTTTGGAGGTTGGTTATAAGAGGTGTTTAGTGAGTCATGATGTTGTCTTCAATGAAGCTGAAATGGCCTACAAGACCAAGCCCAACATGGTTTAGTCCAACACTAAGCAGAGTGAGGAAACTAGTTCTAAAAAATTAAAGTTTGAGGTAGAAATTAAGGACAAGCATGCTGAGACACAAGTTGTTAATTGGTCTTTTGATGAAGAGGAATATGAAGAAAAGCAACAAGAAGGAGATGGTTATATGCTAGCTCAAGACAGAACCAGAAGGGAAATCAAATCACCTAAGAGGTATGGATATGTTGATCTAATAAGATTTGCTCTGGTAGCTGCCAGTGAAGTTTTGAAGGAAGAGCCAAAAAGTTTTAAAGTTGTCTTAGCTAGTAAGGAGAAAGAAAAATGGCTAAGTGCCATGAATGAAGAGATTAAGTCTCTCCATGACAACCATACATGGGAATTGATTAAAAAAAAAACCTTGGTTCTAGAGTGGTCAACTGCAAGTGGATCTTCAAGAAGAAAGAAGACATCCAAAGAGTTGAACCAAATAAATTTAAAGCTAGACTTATTGCTCGAGGATTCACTTAAAAGTAGGGAATTGATTTCAATGAGGTTTTCTCTTTGTTGTGAAACATAGGTCAATTAGAGTACTTTTGGCTATGGTGACAAAGTTTGATCTTGTGTTAGAACAAATGAATGTGAAGACAATATTTTTGTATGGAAAGCTTGATGAGGTGATATTGATAAAGCAAACCGAGGGGTTTGAAGCTAGAGGTAAAGAGGATTATGTTTGCAAATTAAACAAATCCTTGTATGGTTTGAAACAATCCTCTAGGCAATGGAATAAGAGATTTGGTGAATTTATGGCTCATATAAAGTTTCATAGAAGTCACCATGATAACTGTGTTTACTTCAAATTTCCTTCTAAAGCTGAGTTTGTGATATTGCTACTATGTGTTGATGATATCTTGATAGCAAGTAATAACAAGAGTGAAGTTGAAAAATTGAAATGTAGGATTTGGTAACAACTAGGAGGATATTGGGAATAGAAATCAAACAGGACAGAAAAAGGAAATTGTTATATTTGTCTTAAGAGTTATATATCAGAAAAGTTCTTGAAAGGTTTGGAATGTCAAATTCCAAACCTGTAACTACTCCTATGTCTTAGCAGTTTAAGCTCAGTACAAGTCAAGCACCTAAGACACATGATGATATAATTTATATGTAAGGTATTCCATATGCTAATGTTGTAAGGCCATTGATGTATGCTATGGTATGTACTCTCCTTAACATAACATATGTAGTGAGCCTAGTGAGTAGGTTCATGGCAAATCTAGGCAAAGCACACTGACAAGCCTTTAAATGGATATGCTCAGATATATCAAAGGATCATTTGGGAGAGTTTTGGTTTATGGTGGAGTTAGGGATAGTAGTAGGACAACTGCTATTGAAGGTTTTGTAGAATCTGATTATGCTAGCTATTTAGATCAATGGAAATATTTGTGTTCACAACTTTTGGCATTGCAATTAGTTGGAAAGCTAGCCTTCAAAAGGTAGTGTAATTTAATTGACAACATACGTCAAGTTTATAGGCAAAGATCTAAATTTGATCTCCGCATAATATACTCTTGGAAAAAAATGATGGACTTTAAGTGTAACTAAATCCTAACTTATGATTAATTTTATAGGAGATCAAAAGAATCAAAACTTATGGAATGGATACATGGGGTACCACATGAGAGTCTAAAATCTTAATTATGATGGTATCAAATAAAAAAAAAATATAGCATTGACCATTTTTTTTCAGTTGGCTTTCAATTTACAATCTATTTTTGGCTTGACACTACAATAAACATGGACACACATGTGCAGCTTTAGCTTTGGAGAGCCAGACCCTGGTAGATGCAAAGCTTATATGCTAAAATCCAATATCGTCCACTTTAGTGTTGTAGCATTGGCTAAAATGCGAATTTCTTATGGTGATTTATTGATTTATCAATTTATAGACGCATCAGCAGTATATTAAAAATTTCCAAGTTTTTCCAATTAATGTCGCATGACCGAATTCCTTAGTTACGATTTTGATGAGCAACACAATCAAGCCGTTTAATATTCATATGAAAAGTAATAAAAATAAATTAAAACTCGCAAATAACCTTCTTTCTTGCATGACACATGCATGAAGTGTTGGTACACTAATTCATAATTGTTTTATATATACAAATTCGTTCTACATATAATATTATATATTTTGGACCATATGACTGTTCTATTTTGTAGAGAAATGAAGGAACAGCTGGCCATGGCCGATAAAGTTCAGGTCATGGGCTTGTGGTATTATCCGTTGAAAGTGTCCCAAATGACTTTACTTGAGCCAGTTTAATTAGTCCTTAATTAAACAAATGAGAATAATTTGGATTGAACGCATTGTTTTGTTGGCTAATGGTTTATGCTACTAATACCTGTTTGTCGTTACGTTACTAGTGCCAACAAGGTCTCAATTTTCAAAGCTTGAATTTTCCGTCCAAAAGTTTTAGGTTTTGTTCATTTCTTAAATTATATTGTTTGTTTATTTGCAAGAACGGACTTTATTATATAAACATGGATTTTATTTTTGGAGTAGTTTATTTGTCTTGTAGGTTCAGATTCGGCACCACCCCCATCCCCACCAAAGGCATGTGTTGATGAGGACTGACGATAGCAACACCACCACCACCTAATATTTTCTATAAACAATTAATATATTGTCCCACACCCAACATTAATATTGCTTACGAGGAACTTTCCTACCCCTCCAGTTTAGTACTAATTAAGATAATTAATTAACTTGGAATATACAGAGAGATTTTAGTTTGAATTTATAGGTTTGTTAGGGTATGTTTGAATATGCATATTCAAACATATGTATATAAAAAAATATTTGTTAAAAAGTCGATTCCTTTAATTCAATTTCGGCCAATTGATATCTTGAAAAAAAAAAGGATTTCAGAAATGAAAGGAGGATTATTTTTTTAAAAAAATTGAATGAGTTATTCTTTTAAAATTATATGAATAGATAAAAGAAATTAGGATATTAATTTTATACAAATTTATTATTTTATTGAAAATTAATCAAATTATAAAATATTTATTAAAAAAGAATATTCTATTCTTCTATTTCTCTCCAAAGTCTTACCTTTAATCGCACCCTTAAAATTAAAGAACGTAAAATACGAAATATTTTATTTTAATTTATTAGTGTATTCGGTTTTGCATAGATAATAATGTCATTCCTCATCAAGTATAGATGATCTATATGTGAAAAAAAAGCAATGTGCATGCTACTTTTAAAAAGTAAAGGTTACGTCTATGGCCACACCATTAATTTTATTAAGTGGGATTATGTTCAATTCTATTAATGTCCTTAAAATATATATAACCATAGTCCATAAATCTGCCACCAAAAAGTAGCACGCAGCAAATGCTATAATATTTGTTTTTTCAAACGTTTTCATTGCTTTAAAATAATTTCCATACTCCTACATAACATGTATCAGGTCACACATTAATTGTTCAAGCATGAGAACACCAGCACCCTATTAAAAACTTTTAAATTATTGGAGTTTATTTGAAAATTTGATAAAATTATAACAAAAATCTAATAATTTAAATGAGAAAGTATCTCAGGTGAATAACTCGAAGATACTGTAACAAATAAGGTTTCAATTTTAACATTTAAAAGATTCTCCAACATAAAAAATATTTAAAAGATGTACTCAAAAGAATGCGCGCGTTAAAAAATTATTTTTCTATCCTTTCTTTCACCGAAAATATGTAAACAATTTTTGGCATGATATCTAGGCAAGTATTCAATTTCCATTTGAAGATAGTTTGCATTGATGTCTTTCATGATAATGCATGTATAGTAGGTGAACTAAAAGAATTTAATTTAGTTGATTAAATAAATTTTTTGATATTTTTATCCATAAAAATGTATAGCCGATGAAAAAGGTACTCACGGAATGAATCATATATGTTAGATTTGTTGCCTTGACTAAAAATTGGAACGTATTCTTTGCAGGATTCTAAAACTATTAATTATTACATCATGTATCATTCGAAACTAAATAGGCATCTGCTAATTTGCTAGCTGAGTGGTCTACGCATGTATAAAAGTAGTTCATAAGTTAAACTTTTAATATCCCAATTTATTCAAAATATTTGTAATGGACTTTGTACAATTAATATTATGTATTATAGACAATGGATTAATACTTCTAACTTAGTTTATGTCTACTAATTTAAATAATTTAACTAGTAGTTACAAAAAATAAATTAAAAAAATAAAGATGAGAAAGATCGATGAATTAAAATTTAAAAAGGATAAGCTTGAAGAGAAAAATATATTTCCGGATCTCAAGAGTCATAATCAAAAGAAAGGTACATAAGAATAAATTAATGATCACTTCACTTTATCTAAATTTAAAACGGAAAAGGTTAAAGAGAAAGAAATATATTTTGTATAGTTGAAAAGAAAGGAAATATTTTTGTAAGATTATATCGTAACCTAGTTTTGTTATTTTTATTATTTTTTTGGTCGGCAGTAAGTTTAGTGAAAAAAGCAGAAGCAAATTTCACAAAAAAAAAGAACGAAAAAAAAAAACAGAAGCAAAATTGGTTAAAAAGCTTACCTTGATAAGGGTATAGATGGTAATTCCCTAAAAATTAAAGAACAAAATAGACGTAAGACAAAACTGAGGAAGTTGATCATGGTATATTTTATTAGTAATGAAATCATGTAACTTTTTTTTTTCTTTTCATAAAAAAAAGTTGCATGATTTGACCACTAAGAAGATATACTTATGTTGGGGCTAAATTTATTTTCAATCAAATCTCTGTTTTTGAAATCATCCTTAATATAAATTTTATATTTATTATAAAATTAAACAAAATTGTAATTAATACATCTTAGTTATTTTATTAACATGTATTTCAAAAATGCTCTTCAATATAAAAAAGCAAATTGCACACAACAACATCTTTTATATGTGTGTGTGTGTGGGGGGGGGGGGAGGGGAAGTTAAGTACTTCAATTAATTAGTTATTGTTAAATAATATTGTTGTGAGAAATTGCTTAATACAATATAATTTATAAAATAAGAACAAAATAATTACGTAATGAGTAATGAGAAATGTTAGTGATACCCCTCCAACACTATTTTTCAAGGATTCTGTGTGTGTGTGTGAAGATTTTGCTCGAGGATCTTTGACTAAGATTCAATAGTTTTTTTTAACAGAAATTGGTAATATTTAATACTGAGTTTTAAAATTAAATTATCAGTCATTTTTAATGTTATATTTATTTTATTCATTTTATCTGTAATTTAGACAGATACAAGATGGGATAATTTTTTCATAATATACATTCATTAAACTATGTTTATTAATATCATAAGATATTTGTTTTTAAAAATAGCATTATTATTGCGCAAGAAAAACTAAAGAACTTGTTTACTTTGAACAAAAAATGTTTCCTATTTTTATTTCTATAATAATTAACATCTAAAAAATAATTTCTTTATATGTTAGACAAATTCAAAAAAAAAAATATACGTACTAAACAAATAAATCAAACATTGAAGAATATTTGTTTGTGCATGGCTTGTGCTCTTGTTAACGATTGCAACAATTAATTCGGTTATATTAAGCATAATTAAATAAATATTTAATTAGATATTAAATAATTTTTTATATAATAAACTTTTTATCATCATTTATCCTCTTTTAAATAGTGTTGCAAAACGCTTATAAACATTTTTTTTTAAATCCTTGTCTCAATAACATTTTCATTGTTGGGAGGAGACAATCACCTATGACTGCCAACAAATTCTTCAAAATTTTTAGTAATGTCGGAATATTCTTTTGCATCATATTATGTACAACAACAAAAAACTATAAGCTATTATCACATCTCATCAAAACACAAACATTAATTTATTATTCATTGCTAGGCACAAGTTGTTACATAGAAATAGATTGAGAGCAACGCCGATAAACACAAGGACGAGAAGCACCAAAGAGAGAGCAATGCTCAATTGCTCAAGGTCCCAATAAAGGGACAAAGTTGAAGGGCAGCCAGAAAACAAAAACAAGAAAAGCCAATTGATCTCTCCAAATGAATATTCTATTCTGCCAAAGCCTGCCAACCTAGCTAATTCGACATTCAAACCCAACAGGAAGATAATATTGTTAAACCAAAATCTAAAAGAGCAATCCTATATATGTCTTCTTAATATATTTTTTTCTTATAAACCCTCCTAGTTTTTTATAATTAATTAAAGACTATTTAGAATGTGAATGTATTATTTAATATCTTGAAAATCATTCAAAGGAGGATTTTAAGAATAAATTGAAGAATGGCTTAGAATATATCCAACCCAAAATTGAATATTTTAAAAGATGTTTAGAAATTCAATCAAAGCATCTAGTCTATGTCATTTTAGTCGGTTAGGTTCACTGTTCAACGCATCAGCATATTCATTAAAAAATTTGAGCGTCAAACTAGAAGAAAGGTGGATTAATTAATTATATATATGAAATAGAAAGGTGGATTAAAAAGGTTTGGAAAGATGTTCTACCCAAAATATTGTGTATCAATCAATACCTATATATATATGATAACTTTATTTAAGTTAAATAAGACTACTAAATATATGCATTAATTTTATATTTTTGGTTCATCAAACAAGAATATATTTAAGATGAAAAAAATTTCATATTTTAGTGAGACAATTTTTGTAATTATTCGACGCTAAAAACTGAGTTGCTACTCATACTTTTTCCTTGAAAAAGAAAAGTGTGTTAGTTTCCATGATTGACATTTGTTGAGAAGGCACGTCCATTGAAACACTGCCGATTTTGAATTAGCACACAAAAATTTAGATAACTGACTAATATACGATCATGGAATTTAAAGGTGGTGAATAATAATATTAGTGCGCACACTATTACGGTATTATTCACCAAGTCATGAAAGCTACCAATACCACTAAACAGAACTGAACACGAAGACCTAAGTGATTTGAAATTGATAGGCGCACCAATTTGGAATGGAGAAGAATTAAGATCAGTGTATTTATGGGCCACCCAAAATGAGGTGGCTAAGCATATATTGAGGGTATTTTTCACTTTTCACGCATCTTTTTGATTTTGTGTGCCTTTGGTTTTCAATATCTTGTTACGTGTAATCAAATCGATCACAAGACCTATCTCTATGCTTTCTTTGAGGAATTATAGTATTGTATTGATGGAATTATAGGGGTGAAGATAAATGTGGGAAATTTTTTCAAGAGGTTGGATTATTTGGACCATCAAATGCAGACATAATCATAGTTGGCTGGTGGGGTGGGAGATGGCAAAGGCCCGTTTGAGAGGGCCACACCCTCCACTTTGGTTTTCATCCACTGGTGTTTGTGAAGGAATCCCAAAAATTATGCCTTCCCAATTCACGACAATTTCCTTTCTTCAACCGCTATAATATTGTAGGTTCTACCAATGGGTTCCATGTGCACATTAATTCAACTTTTACATTGTGGGAAGAATGCTAATTGTGCAAAAATTGCTAGTTTGGTTAATTTTGAATGGTGTGATTTCTAAAAGGGAGATACATTTTTTAATGGGCATGTGTTGTGTCTCTTGCCAGTGTAGCCTAACGGAATTTCTTTTGGTAAGAAACTAAATACGATATATATAATTTTGTTCGAGCCGGATATCATTATTGTGAAGTTTTTTTTTTTTTTTTATCTCTTGAGTGTTTAATGTGAGCATATAGATCAATTGATACAAAAATTATTTTAACTTAATCAATTATCTCAAAATCAAAGTCCCGAGTGAAGCTTGATGGTGACTTTATGGGAATTTGAGTTACTATGTTTGAGAAACAATTAAATTAATTAAAATAATCATGTGTCAATTGATGCATGCGTTTGATGGTGACTTTTAAGAAAATTTGAGATACGATGATGATGTATGTTTGAGGAATGGTTAAGATGGAATAATCATACATTAGTTGATCCATGTATTTTATGGTGACTTTAATCTATTAGATTAAGAATTTCAAAATTTTAAGAAATTTGAAATGTTTAGAATTTGAATTGCTTTGATTTTAATTTCTTTCATTTTTCAAATGCTTTGTTTGGATAAATCAATTCAAATTTCTTCCATTTTAAATCCTTTGTTTGGATAGGGCAATTCGATTTCCTCCATATGCAAAATTTCAATTTTATATTTTAAATAGATGAAATTTTAATATTAAACTTTATAGAAAATAAACACAATCTAATTTTAAAATATTAATTAAAAAATATTTTCAATTTTTAAATAATTTATAAATACAAAATATTGATAATTTTAACTAGGGTTGTTTTGTTTGACCACAACCAGTGATGTTTTTAAACCAACATTAACTAAGGCTATTTTTCGGTCAACATCAAATAGGGTTTTTTTTTTTTATCAAAGTATGCTGGGAATATTTGTCAGCTGACGTCAGCTGGGGATATTTTCTAGCTAACGTTGGTTGAGTCTATTTTTCAGCCAATGCTGGCTAGATTTTTTTACCAACGTCAGCTAGGGTTTTTTTGGCTGACATCGACTAAGGTTTTTTCGAATGACATTGGCCAAGGCTATTTTTAGCCAACGTCGGTATAAAAAATCCTAGCAGGCGTTGACAAAAAAATCTACCCAATATCGACTAAAAAATAACTTGGTCAATGCTGACCAATAGAACCTACCCAATGTCGGTCGAAAAACATCATTGGTCAATGTTGGCCAAAAAATCCCTAGTCAAATTTGGCTAAAAAATAGCCCTGATCAATGTCAGACAAAAGACCCTACCCAACATCGGCTATAAAATAGCTTTAGCTGATGTTGGCTAAAAAATAGCTCTGACCGATGTCAACTGAAAAAACTCTAGTGGATGTCGACTGTAACAACCTAGTTGATGTTGACTAAAAATATTCATGCCCGATGTCGGTAAAAAATACCTAGCTGGTGTTAGCAGAAAAAATCCTAGCCAACATCAACCAAAAAACCTAACTAATATGGTTAAGAAATAGCTCTGGTTGATGTCAACCAGAAAACCCTAGTCGATGTCAGCAAAAAAATCCTAACTGATGTTGGCTAAGAAAATCTAGTTGACATCAGCCAAAACACCCTAGCTAACATCAGCTAAAAAATAATCCTAGCCGATATTGGCTAAAAAATAGCTTTGGCTGATGTTGTCTAGAAAAACCTAACTGACGTCGGCTGAAAAATCCTAACAGGTGTCTACTTAAAAGTTAGTCATGATGGATGTCAGTAGAAAAAATGTAGCCAACATCGGCCAAAAAAATCATTAGTCAACATCAACTGAAAAAACCTGGATGACAATAGCCAAAAAAATCCTTAGCCGATGTTAGCAAAAATTTTCCATGATTGACGTCAGTGAGAAAATAACCCTAACCAACATCATCTAAAAAAAATCTTAGTCGATATCGGCAAAAAATAGCTTTCGTTGACATCATACAAAAAAATCCTAACCGAAAAAACCTTGACCAACATTAGTGAAAAACAACTTATGTCGATATCGGTTATAAAAACTTTGGTTACCCGTAGTTGTGAGTGTTGAGCGAGAAATAATCATGAGCAAAAACGTAAGTTAGAGTGAGCATCTCTGAAAAAAGAATTTGAAATTTTATATTTTTTGAGAGAATTTGAAATCTCACTATTTAAGTCAATCAAAATGATTCATAAAAATATAAAAAAATTAAATCTCTTTTTAAATATTTTATCAAAACAAGCTATTTTATCATTAATCATTTTAAATTTCTTGAAAAAATGAATTCCCCTGTTGAATTGCTCCATCTAAACACACTATAAAAGAATTTGAGATAATGTGAGATATGTTTGAGTAATTGGCATTCACAGAAAAAGAGAAGGGGTATGGGGCTTCGGTATCTAACTACACACGTGAAAGAAGGACCTTTCTTGTCGAAGAGAATGTGATGGGGCTCACTAAATTTGAAATGAGAGGACAAGGCAATATGGATCACAAGCTTTCTACATCCACCAGGATGTGTCATAATTGGCTATGGAGAAGTTAAATAATGCATTTTATGAAGTGGCAGACCACTGCTATAATAGAAGCTAGTGATCTCAAAGCATGAAAACACATATGAAGGGTGTTGCAAGTATATTAATATGACCAACAATCTCTTAAAGTTTAAGACTCTGGTCTCTTGTCACAATGTCAAAACGCATGCGTTGACACTCAACTTGAGTGAGTCGTTTTATCATTCCACACTACACTCATATTGCTGAAAAAAGTTGAGATGTGATGTTACCAAAATCTTAAAAAATACTAAATGAAAAAAATTGTAAGTTATACATATAATATAACATTGCTTATAACTTTTTCTTCAATTAATTAAATTTTCCTTAATTTTTGTTTTGGTGAATCAAGTATATAGCGCAACTACGGTACAAAGATATTCAAAATGTATCTTCTTTTCAATGTTTTCATGGCTAGGAGGATTTGAAAGAGTAGAGGACACAATGTTAATAGTGTCTAAATTTTTGGTCTTTAGATCATTCAATGGTTGTTTACTTGTTTATTTGCCACAGTAATTGTGTCTCATCCCTATGTATGGCTAACTTGTCAGTTTTAATTCCACCAATGATAGGTCTAGCTTTCATTAAGTTTAAAAATATTAACACATTTTATAATGGACTTAGCTTTCCCTATTCCAGATTAAAATCATAGATGTAAATTAAGAAAAATAATATGTGCTACAATTTAATTTAATTATGAAAAGTGAAGGTAAAGATTGACCTCATCACCACCTGATCATGGAGATATCCAGAGGGTGCCACTGAAAATAGATCATTTGGAGGATAACTTTACTGCTGTTGACCACAAACCAGGATGTGCAACAACAATATGAATACATGTGGTGGGAAGTGACAATAATATATCATAATATGTTGAACCTGTATGCCATGCCTATATAGTTGACTACTCAATGGGTTGACTTGCATGTAAAGTATTTAATTCCATGTTTATGTGCATCTTGAAAAAGAGGGAGCAACCCATGTAATGAGCAGGTATGGAGTATGGACTAAGTGCTAGCTCTTAATTTTGTTTCAATATGTAGTGATTCACACTAGGGCCTACCTATATATGAAAGATTGTGATAGAAGGGCGGTGCTAAAGAACACAGTTCAACTACTATTATAATAACAAAAATAAAAAACATTGTATTTCGAATAAAATTATTACCACAGAAAAATATATTTATAATAAAAAAATACATTGCATGTGTCACAGGATTGCTCATTTCACTACCCCTAATAAAAACATTGCATGTATCACAAGATTGCTCATTTCACTGCCCCTAAACATTAGTTTCTATATTTGGATGTCTATGCTTTTGTATTTGGCTTTAATTATTATAGTTTTGACCAATATTATGAAAGCGAACTCCTAATTAAACTGGTGAGGAAATTGATTCACACCTAAAAAGGTCAAACCGGCCTAATGATATGTATCTAGCTCGCCTTTTGGGTGTAGAATTAATCTTGGTTTGGGACATTCACTTAATTTTAGACCATAATGTTTATTATTAGTTTCTAACTACCCACTAAAGATGAAGTGTTAATGTGAAAGAAATAAAAAAAATTACATTTGACATTATTAAATTTGGTCCACTGGCTAAGAAGATATATATATATATATATATATATATATATATATATATATATATATATATATATATATATATATATATATATATATATATATATATATAAAATCGGTTTACCGGGTATATCTGATCGAAATCCGGTCTTGGATATGGGCTAAGGCAGGGGTTTTAGCTGCTTATTTTTGGAGTAAAGTTTAAGATATTTTTTTATAAATATTTAGAAGGAAAAAAAAATAAGAAGATAGAATATTAAATTGAACTTCTCTAATAAGCTAAAATTAATTTATACACTTAATGTTATATAAATTCTCTTAACTTATCTAAGAGTGAAGTGCACAAGTTAATTTAACTTAACTTTGGAAGAAGTTCAAATCACTCTAGTTTCATGCTAGTATTTTCTTTCCTTGTAAGTATTTTAAGAGGAATTAATCTAACCAGAGCCTAAGTATTGTTAAATTTATTAAGCTTTTTTGTCAAGACTCGTATTTATTGCCTCTTAATATATGAGTTAGAGTATTTCTCATAATCTTATATATTAATAAATCTTTTAATTATATTAAGGAAATATAATGAGAAAAAATTACATGAAACAACTATTTATACGAACAACTGTTACATATTAGAAAATAAGAATTTGAAGTGAGAAAATTAGAATAACACGTGTATATAATTTGAAGTGAGAAAATTATGCAATCTATCTCTTATTGCAAGGGTGAACATACTCCCAGCAAGTGGGATGGATTTTCTTCTCTCTCGTGGAGGTATATCGGTACTAATGTTGCTGTCAGCGTTCACGTAAAATCCTTCTTCCATTTTATTTTTATTCAGTGTATTGTAATTTTTGTTTTTTCTTAAGAATATATAAATTTAAAAACAATATAAGTTGTTGGAGCCTTGGAGGCACTCATTTGAATGGCAAGTGGCAACCAATTATCAGTCTCCAAAAACAAAATTTAAGCCCATAGACTGTACATGTTGAACAGCCCACCATACGGAGTTGTTATTCTCACCCCAAAATTGCAATTCTCACTTCCCATGTGGGTGGCTTTTTAGTCAATTCCAAAAATATCCTTCCCACAAAAGTATGTTTCCGTGGGAAACTAATATATTGTGCATTTGTGCCTCTTACGCTATCCAATCTTTGAACCCATAGTACTTAGCAAATTTGAAATGCTTCCCTTGTTGTATTTCACTGAGATGAACACATCTTCCATATTTCTTGAATTTTGGAATATTTTCCTCATTAATTCCACCCCGAGTTATAAGTCATTTAAGTAATGCAATCTCGTGTAACAGAAGTGAAACAAATGTAGGAAAGTTGTCTGGTTAACTTCAAGATTTTTTTTTTAATTAACAAATCATTCACTAAGTGGTATTGAACTCTATCCCCTTTAGCAATATTTCATATTTGAGTCTTGTAGATGAAAAATATGGTTGGGAGTAGAGAATCCCACTAAAGATGGTAATTAGGTTCCTAACAAAAATTAATCATTAGTAGGGATGACAAAATGGATAGGTTGAATTAGCCCAGCCCGATCCATCGGGCCAAGTGTGAAAAATGGATCAAGTCAGACCGGTCCATATTTTATATAACCTATTTTTTGAAGTGCAACTAGGCCCAATGACTCTTCGGGCCTATCCATTTAGTTTTTTTTGTCTAAATTTATACAAATTCAAAGAAAAAAAAATAAAAAGTAAAAAAATATTGGACCAACATAGGCATGGTTGAATTTGAGCCTATATTTTCCAAGTCCAGCCTGGCTTGGCAGACCCATCGAGTTGACCCAAATAGGCCTGATTCTATCTGGGCCAACATTTTTTAAAGTCCAACTCAGCCCAACTCGATCCATTTTACTTACTCTAGTCATCCGTAAAATCGATGAATAATTCGTACCAGTAATATGATAATAAAACAAGAATTGAAGATTTTTTTATTTGTTTTAAAAAGCAAGAGGCATAGATTATAATACAAGTGAATGATATGCTACAGCATGAAATCTAGTTAACCTAGAGTACCCCAAAATATAATGTAAGAACCCAAAGAAGCCCATCTAAACACAACACCACATCAATATACATGATAGCTCTAGAATTAATCAAATGTGATAACACTATTAGAAGTATGTACATGCTGTAGGAAGCCAACCAGAATAGTATTTGTAGCAACTCCACCAAGATTGATTTGACAAAGGCTCCATTTTGTGCTAGAAGCAAAAAAGTCTTCTTCTGCATAGGCTTTTTGTGACTGTATTCAAACTGTGGACTAATGAAAGATCATTTTTCTTGCATCACGACACTACTCCACTCTAATATGCTTCACCCCATCACACCATGGTTACAAAAACACAAGCTCCAATATACTCACATCACATTCCGAGATTTTTGATCTGTAGATTTTAAATTAAACTGATTCTAGTCACATGGTTTCTTGATATGAACCCATATGCTGACAGAGTAGTATGCAATATATCTCCTTTTACCAAAACCATACCATTGTATGCAAAAACATTACATTGAAGAGAAAAAGATGTGCTAACACAAGTTGTTAGCCAACATTATTAAAAATAATCTGTTATGACAAGAATCAGGGACACGTGTGATGGTATCCATAGGGCAGTCAGTAACAGTAAATTGATAATCGATAAGCATATATATCAAGTGTAAGCTTCTATGTTATATCTCTATTATAACCATATAAATTGAACCTTGAATGCCATTCAGGCCGTAACATGGAATTGTAAAGCAAAAACACACCATGCACTTGTTATGCATAGCTGATATCCACTAATTCCCTTCTTCAGCACACGGGAAAACCTCCACCCTCCTTATCCTTCACATAGCTAGCAAAATTAAGTTATCTTTGGCGGGAATCTTGTCTAGTATTAACTTCTAAATTAGTGTCGAAGTCTTCAAAGGAGTAGGCACTTTCCATATCTTGTAAAAAGCCTTTGTCTCCGTAACGCCATTCTTCATAATAATCCTGTAAGCATCAGGAAATGAAAATTGCGACGGACAAAATGAAAATTGACAAAAATTACTAGATGCTTATATACTCACATGCATCAGGAATTAATGATACTTTAACCTGTCATGCCATGTGTTATGTAAACCAAATAGTGTAAGAGATTCATTTTTCTGCTTGACCGTTGGGAATTTTGCGAAATTTTACAATCTACAATAGAACTGCATAATGTTAGATTAGATTATTATACCCATATAATATATTAGAAAGAATTAATAAAAATATGAAATTCAGAAAAAAAAATTTACAAAATTTTCAATATTTTTCACCCCTGGGGCCCTGGCCTTTTCCCGAGGTTGGACTAATTTATGTTTAAAGTAAAACAAGAATGAGCTAATATATTTCTGTCTATTTCACACTCGTATATACAACAAGGAAGAAACAGAGCTATAGAATTGGTTTCAATACTACTTACACACGCAAAACAATGTACAACATATGCTTCTTTATAAGAAATATTTCTAAGAAACTACTACTATTACATAAATTTTGAGAACCCACAAAAGTAATTAAACTTTGGGTGACATGGACTGCAGCTGTATAGTACAATTATGCAGTAATTGCAACCAGCTTTTCTTAATATAAGAAAAAATAATTATTGGTTTTCTTCTTAGTATATCACTCTGAAACATTAGAGCCGCTGGTAATGCTATCATATACTATTATTACAAATAGCCAAAGCCCGCTCCAAATTGAGCACAATGTCAGCCATGGTAGGTATATTTTTCCCTTCCAAACTCACACAATGGACAGCAGAATAGGCCACTAACTCCACTGCCAATGCTTCATCCGGATCCGGTGGTGAGACTTTCGGATCCAAAATTTTCACCAAATCCAGAGCCAAAATAGCAGGCACTGCAAGGTCCACCACACTTAATAATGGGGTGATTCCATCTTTCGCATCCTTTAATATAGCTCTCTTTACTGTTAAAAGTTCAATAATTACAACTCCGAACCCATACACATCATTCTTTGCTGTCAACACATTTAGACCATCGCAGTGCTCCGGATCAATGTATCCAATTGATCCAACTGGATCCCGATGCCTCGGTCGACGACCCAAAATCAGATACTCTTGCTGTCCAAGTGGCTGTTGGGAAAATTATACAAAATTTTCTATGATCAGATTTGTAACAAACAAAATATATGCTAATATTTGCACAAACCTAATTGATAAGTGAGTTCAACCAATTATATCTACCCTTCAGGCTGCTACAGATATTTTATTGTAAAAAAAGAAAATTATAAACAAGTGTTTACAAATAGTCATTCAACTAGGGTTATACAAAAAATATAAAAATAAGTATTTTCTCTTTTTTTTTTTCTTTTCTTGAAGTTAGAATATTTATGAAAGTAAATAGATAACATATTTGTATAATTTCTCCTTCACTTATTTAACTTTGTTATTTCTTTTATTGTTTTTCTTGAATTTCACTCAAGTAAAACATTATACACTTCCCTTTATTTAGCGTTTGATAATTTCCAACACTGGCATCAAGAAGAATGTTGGAAGACTTGATATCTTGGTGAATATGTGGAATAGTATTATAGATATGAAGATATTCTATTCCTCGGGAAGAATCCAAAGCAATCTTGATCCTCATTTTCCACGAATTCAACACACTACTACCGTTGTCCACATTGTTGTTGACATGCAAATGATCATACAACGACCCATTCTTCATGAACTCATACACAAAGAGACTCTCATTTTTCTCTTGACAGTACCCAACCTGATGAGGACATGACCAAGAGCAAGTGCAAGAATCCACTTGAAGGACTTGGAGGACCTATGACAAGGGCTAGAGCAAGGAAAGCCAAGGAAGCTCTTCAACAAGTGCTGTCCATACTATTTGAATACAAGTCCAAGTTTCAAGGAGAAAAGTCCAAGGTTGTGAGTTGTATCATGGCCCAAATGAAGGAGAACTAAATGACACCACTTTGTCTCAATTTTAGAGTGTTTAGTTTGTCTAAATAATGGCCTAATCCTTGTAAATTTGGTTGACCAAAAATATGTTTTGGGTTAATCAACTAAAAGGGATTTAGTTAGGTTTAGTTCAAGTTGTAATAAGGGCCCAATTGGCAACCTAGGCATCAGCCTTTTGGGAGACCAAATGGTGGCTAACTTGATGGCTGTTGGGGGTGGCTTTTGATTGCCACAATTTCATTTACACTCAACTATTAAGTTCTTTTAATTCCCTAGGTTAATGGCATTAAGTTCTTTTAATTCTAGGTTAGTGGATCATTACTAAAATCTGATGTAAAGCTTCTATATAAGTTGAACCCTTTTATCAATAAGACAAGTTGAGTTTTATTCAGAAAAATTAGAGTTTATCTTTTTTATCTTAGTGAGAGTGATTCTCCTAAGTTCTTGAGTGATTCAAGAATACCCTGGCTATATCAAAGGTCTTTCACATCCTTTGTGTGTTGCCCTTGCCGGAAAGAGTGATTCTTTCCTTCCACCATTTCATCTTCAACCTTGTTCTTTCAAACCACAATTCCAGAAAATCCACTTCTGCCCAAAATTATCTCATGGCCATAACTCCCATTTTACGTGCTCAAATTAAGTGATTCCTGAGCCTAAATTGAATTTCAAAACGAGATCTTTCACCTCGTTTTGGAATCACCTCATTTGGAGCCCTGTAGCTTGAGTTATTTCCATTTCTATATTTCTGTCCAGCCACCACTTAACCTACGTTTTATCATCTCATTCTTCCATTTTATGCCAAGAACCACCTTATTAAGGCCCACGAAATTAGCCATTGCCCAACCCTTAAATCTTGCCAATTTTCCATCATTTCCTTAATCAATTGTCGCATTTTCCATCAAGGTTTAATCCTAGATGATCCTAAGTCAGTCTTTGTGCAATGAAGGTTCATATCACAACCACCCCAACTAAGTGCTTGTGGTGTAAAAGGCCAGACAAGATGGCAAATTCAAACTTAACTGGATCCATTCCCTGTGATCGAGCACCACCTCTCTATATTGCGACCTCGCGATCATCAACAAGGTTGACTCTGTACACAACACCAAAGCTTCCCGCACCAATCTTGTTGTGCCGTGAGAAATTGTCGATGGCTGCTTTCAACTCAGCCGGGGTGAATAATCGTCCACCAACATGTCCAGTCACATTCGACACCCTTTGTGACAATCATGCAGAAACAATCCTTGTGTCCTCTACGGAAGCAAAACCATGGGCAAGAGATGCTTCAAAATTTGAGGCAGTCCTATTACTTCTTATTGTGTTGTCCATCGCCAAAGAAAAACCATGGACAAGGAATGTTTTAAAAGTTGATGCAGTCCCGCTCCTTATCACGCTGCCCACTACTGAAGCAAAACCATGGACAGGGAAAGTTCCAAAATTTGATGTAGTCCCAGTACTATTGCTTATGGCATTGTCCACTATGAAAGAAATTCTTTGGATAAGCGATGCTCCGAAATTTGGTGGAGTCCTACTCCTTATCGTACTGTCCATTGCCTGATAAAACCTGTTGCATCAACTCTGATATCACTCGTGTCAATGCTCTCAATTTCTTTATCCATTTGATTTGCAAAGTGAAACTATGTATCTGCTTTGGTCGAGGCTTGGAGATTTACTTCTCCCTCACACAGTTACACAAATTGCTGCAACAATATTTTATTTAGATGGAACTTCATAATGCCAAATCATATTAAAAAGTGACGTTGGTGAAAACAATTATAAATGGCATTACTATGCTAAACAATTTTTGCAACAACTCCAAGAAACTAGAGAAAACCAGCAGTGGTGCATTGAAGATAACGACTATTAACGAGTAATGGTTGACAGTCGGCACCGTACGTCTTTTTGTTGTTTTTGTTTTTGTAGAAGCAAGCTTCATGATGATGAATAAAGTTGATTCAAGTAGTTTTGATGATGACAAAGATGATGACAAAAAGCCCAAAGAATGATTTCAAGATTGAGTCAACAAGTTCAAGATCAATATTAATTTCAAGAAATCAAGAAGATTCAAGAATCAAGAGAAGTTTGATTTCAAGATTCAAGAGAAGAAATCAAGAAGACTTCACAAGGGAAGTATTGAAAAGATTTTTCAAAAAACAAACATAGCACAATTTTGTTTTTCAAAAGAATTTTTCTCAAAATTTTCTAAGTTACCAGAGTTTTTACTCTCTGGTAATCGATTACCAGTGGCAAAGTTTGATTTCAAAAGCTTTTAACTGAATTTGAAACGTTCCAATTGTTTTTTAAATGGTGTAATCGATTACAATATATTGGTAATCGATTACCAGTGTATCTGAACGTTGAAATTCAAATTCAATTGTGAAGAGTCACATCTTTTCATAAAATGCTTTGTGTAATCGATTACATGGTTTTGGTAATCGATTACCAGTGACAAGTTTTGAATAAAAATCAAGAGATGTAACTCTTCCAATGGTTTTCTTAAGATTTTCTCAAGGTTATAACTCTTCCAATGGTTTTCTTGACCAAACATGAAGAGTCTATAAAAGCAAGACCTTGACTTGCATTTTATGTACTTGATATAACTTTTTTCACAACTTTTTGAACATCTTCTTAAACTTCTTCTTCTTCTTCTTTTGCCAAAAGCTTTCTAAGATTTCTGGTTTCCAAACCTTGTTCTTTCACAGAAAACAAAAGTGTGTTATTCATCTTTTTCATTTTCTTCTCACTTTGCCAAAAAGAATTCGACAAGGACTAACCGCCTAAATTCTTTTTGTGTCTCTCTTCTCCCTTTTCCAAAAGAAAAAAGGACTAATCGCCTGAATTCTTTTGTGTCTCCCTTCTCCCTTTTCAAAGAATTCAAAATGTCACAGTCTGAGAATTTTTTTGATTCTTCACTTTCCTTTAAACAAAAGATTTCAAAGGACTTACCGCCTGAGATATCTTTTGTTTCCCCTTCACAAAGTTTCAAAGGACTAACCGCCTGAGAACTTTGTCTTAACACATTGGAGGGTACATCCTTTGTGGTACAAGTAGAGGGTACATCTACATGGATTGTTGTAACTGAGAACAAGAGAGGGTACATCTCTTGTGGATCAGGTCAAGTGGAGGGTACATCCACTTGGTTGTTCAAAGAGAACAAGGGAGGGTACATCCCTTGTGGATCTTTGCTTGTAAAGGCTTTTACAAGGTTGAAAAGAAATCTCAAGGACCGCAGGTCGCTTAGGGACTGGATGTAGGCATGGGTTGTTGCCGAATCAATATAAATTCTTGTATTTGTCTTCTTCTTCCCTAGACTCTTTAATTTCTGTTGTGCACTTTAATTATCGCTTTTACTTTTGATTAAGTTTCTATTTCTGTTCTTTACTTTCTTAACATTATAGTAAAAGCCTAATTGAATCTAGTAACACTAAGAAGGATAGATTTTTAATTAGTAAAGGTTCATTAATAATTAATTCAACCCCCCCTTCTTAATTATTCCGAGGCCACTTGATCCAGCAGTTTTTCTAGAAAACATTGGTGCATCGTTATCAAAGAATTATTGAAGAATTCAGAATACTAGCGGGTTTCATGAATATAGAGAATCAACAAGGCCAAGGCAACTTGCAAAACATACATCCTGGTCCATTGATATGAACCTCCTTTGACAATCCTTTAGCATAGATCATTGCCACTAACTTTGATTGCTTCCTAGCTAACCCCAACCTACTGGAACTTAATCATTGAATGTCTCTGTGAAACTGATAGGACGACTAGGCTGCGACCCAAGAGAACCACCCAAAGGCTCAAGCACCTCAATGATGACATGTCCGAATAGGACTATGTTTGTTAGAAAAGTTATTATATGCACATTTTAACAATTATGTTATACTTGCACGTTTAACAATTCTGTTATGCACATTTCCATAATGGAAGATTCTGTATCGATAAATTAGGACCAACCAATGTTTTGGTCGTAAGGTTGTTAAATAGGGATGGAATGTAATGAATAAGGGGGAACAAAATTGCCTAATAGAGGTGCTTTGGCCTCGAACACAAGGATATTCATTCATCCCTATCAACTTGGTCTGACCTGCCCTTCCTGGTCACCATGGCTGACCACTAGACACTGTCCAAAATTGCCACAGACCGTCTGGAGGAAGCCATGATCTGCCTCACACAGAACCAATCTTCCCCCATTGACGCCCAAAACGAGCTCATTCTCAAAATGGACGCCATTCTTGACCATCTATACTCTCTTTAGCTCTAACCTGTCCAGGCCCCACCACCACCACTCACACCTCACATGCCCCTCATAAAACTTGAGGTTTGCCAATTCTTTGATTACCACAATACCCTAGATCAAGAGCAGATCATTGTAGCATCATTCTATATGGACAACCCAACATTGAACTAGTTCCAGTGGATGTTCTGGAATGGTCACATCTCTTCCTGGTTTACTTTTTGCAAGCTCTTGAAACTTGCTTTGCCCTGATGTTTTATGATGATCCAAAGGATGCATTGTTTAAACTCACTCAAAAGGGCTCCATTAACTAGTACCTTAATGAATTTGAACGTTTAGCAAACCAGATTGTTGGCCTACCCTCATCTTTCCTTCTCATCTGCTTTATTTATGGTCTTGTATATGAAATTCGTCGAGAAGGCTAGGCCTTGTAACCCTTATCCCTGCCTCAGGCTATCTTTTTAGCCAAACTGGAGGATGATAAGCTCGAAGACCATTGTCGAAGTTATCGTGGTAAATCACTTTCCCCTAGCCAGGTGCCTATGGTGCCCCTAACCCTTTCTTCCCAACAACCACCTCCTTCCTTGTCCCCACCTCCACACAAAACCCAATTTAAGAGGTTGAGCCCTAACGAAATGGCTGCCAAACAGGAGAAGGGACTCTGCTATAATTGTGAGGATAAATGGAATCCAAATCACAGGTGTAGGGCATATTTCTTCTTGTTAATTGCAGAGGATGAGGACACTCCCATTGAGCACCTTGCCCAGTCTCCCACTACTGAACCAGATCCACTGCCCACCCATCACAAATTAGCTTCATTGCCCTTTCAGGGACACCGGCCTTAGAATCCTTCCGACTCTACGGTCAGGTGCGCAGCTCACGCGTTACTGTTTTGATTGATGGCAGCAATACTCATAATTTAATTCAAACTCATGTAGCTAAATTCCTTGCTTTACCGACGGAGTCCACTTCCGCTCTGCAAGTGATGGTGGGAAATGGAACCGTTCTTCCTTGCAACCAACTATGCCCCAATATCGTCCTGTGCCTTCATGGGTGTCCATTCATTGTTGATCTTCATGTCCTTCCCATTAGTGGTGTGGACATTGTTCTTGGTATCCAGTGTCTTAAACAATTGGGACCTATCATCACGGATTATGATGCCTTGACGATGATGTTCGTCCATGCTAGTAACTTTGTCACTCTTTGAGCGGAAGCTCCTACAGTTCCCGAGGATGTTTCATATCACTAGGTCAAACGCCTCCTCCAAACCCATTCTACCTCTGCTTTCTACCATATCACCACTTCACCCCATTATCTTCTTTCTACCACGCCTCCTCTCAGACACTCGTTACCCGACATCAAAGTCATTCTTAACAAATACTTTACCTTTTCCCAAAAACCTACACTTCTTCCCCCACCCAGGAACATGACCCACCAAATACACCTTTTGTGAAACATCGAACCTGTGAATGTGTGCCCATACCATTATCCTTATTTTTAGAAAGGGGAGATCGAGAAACAAGTTGTGGAAATGTTATCCGTTGGTTTAATCAAAATGAGCCACAACCTATTATCCTCACCGGTGTTATTAGTTAAGAAGAAGGATGGTATCTAGTGTCTTTGCGTTGATTATCAGGCTTTGAACTCTATAACGGTGAAGAACCATTTTCCTATGCCTACTATCGATGAGCTCTTGGAAGAACTAAGCAATGCTTCCTGGTTTTCTAAACTTGATTTGCGGCAAGGTTTTCACCAAATTCTGATGGATGAAAATGACACTCTGAAGATCGCCTTTCACACACACCAAGGCCATTATGAATATCGTGTAATGCCATTCAGACTTTGCAATGCTCCATCCACATTCCAGGAAACAATGAATGAGCTCCTTAAACCATTCCTTTGCAAGTTTGATGCGGTCTTCTTCGACGACATCTTGGTTTACAGTCCCTCATTCGCTACTCATCTTTACCATTTGCAATGCGTCTTTGAAACTTTGATAGCTGCACAGTCTTTTCTTAAAGCTTCCAAATGTTTATTTGCCCAACAACAATTAGAGTATCTGGGCAACATTGTTTCACACAACAATGTGGCACCTGACCCCTCCAAGATTCAGGCTATGGTGGAGTGGCTGGTTCCTACCACTGTCTGATCCTTACGTGGGTTTTTGGTTTTGACAGGGTTGTACAGAAAATTCATTCAAGGGTATGCTTCTATAGCATTGCCTCTTACTACATTACTACAAAAGGAAAATTTTCATTTGACCACAGAGGCTCAATTCATGTTTGATAATCTCAAATGTGCCATGACCCAAGCTTTAGTGCTGGCTCTACTGGATTTCTCTGTGCCTTTCACGCTCGAGACTGATGCTTTAGGCCTAGCCATGGGGGT
Source organism: Glycine soja (assembly GCF_004193775.1). Classification (NCBI taxonomy): domain Eukaryota; kingdom Viridiplantae; phylum Streptophyta; class Magnoliopsida; order Fabales; family Fabaceae; genus Glycine; species Glycine soja. The sequence continues at coordinate 10,332,644 of NC_041011.1, forward strand.
TGTCCTTATGCAATGAGGCCACCCGATAGCCTTTTTCAACAAAACCTTTTGCCCCCGCTTACAACGAGCTTCGACATACGCTTGTGAACCATGCCATTATGACGACCATCCACAAATAGAGGCAATATTTATTGGGACACTCCTTTGTGATACTCACGAATCACAAAAGCCTAAAGGAACTCATGAGCCAAGTGATTCAAACTCCAGAACAACAGGTGTATTTGTATAAGTTGTTGGAGTACGATTACTCTATCCAGTACAAGAGCAAGAAGTCCAACATAGTTGCGGATGCATTATCACGAGTTCTAGAATCTAAGCCAAGTCATTGCTTCATTTTGTCTATGCCTAATTTCATTTTTTGGAAGCTCTATGCAAAGCTCTACAGGCTAGTGATACCTTCAAAGCATTGGCTCAGCAGGTTCAAACAGACTCTTCTTCCCAACCAGACTTCAAGCTACACAATGGCTTACTATTATTCCAAGGGAAAATTTGGTTGGACTCCCTCAATTCCTTTTGGTCTTTTTCAATGGAAGAATATCATCCCACACCCTTGGGAGGTCACATGGGCTTTGCCAAAACTTTGCATCAACTTCAGCAGAACTTTTATTGGCCTGATATGCGTAAGGAGGTGCAACAATTTGTTTAACAATGCATCACCTGTCAGCAACCCAAATACGAGACAAAAAGTTCGGCTGGTTTGCTCCAGCCCCTCCTTGTCCCTTCTTCTATTTGGGAAGACTTATCATTGGATTTCATTATAAGCCTCCCACAGTCCCATGGATACACTACCATCTTGGTGGTCGTTGATCACTTCTCGAAGGGGGCAGACTTTAGCGCCTTACACTCCCACTTTACTACTTTCAAAGTTGCCTCTCTTTTCATGGATATGATCTGTAAACTCCATGGCTTTCCAAGGAGCTTAGTCTTGAACTGGGACCAAATATTTGTGAGTCAGTTTTGGCGTGAACTATTCAAACTATGTGGAACTAAACTCTGCATAAGCACCTCTTATCATCCGGAGACAGATGGCAAAACTGAGGTCCTTAACCGTTCCTTGGAGCAACACTTTCGGTCCTTCGTTCACAATGAACCCTCTGGTTGGTCCAAATTTCTTTCGTTTGTGGAATAATTGTATAATGTGTCCATACATTCCACTACTAGCACGACACCATTCGAGGCAACATACAACAAACCTCCCCCTTCAACACCATAGTATTTGACAGGTTCATCGAAGGTGCATGTAGTGGACCAAATCCTTTCTTCACGGTAGGATATGTTGGCCACCTTGAAAAATTGCCTTTTGAAGGCTCAACAGGCAATGAAGACTCAAGCTGATAGTAAACAACGTGATGTCTCTTATAAAGTTGGTGACTTGATATATGTCAAATTAAGGCCCTATTGTCAAACCTCTGTTTCCCGTGACAGTCACCACAAGCTATCTAAGATATACTATGGACCATTTCAAGATGCATAATGTTTTCCATTGTTCCTTACTTAAACCCCACCATGGTCCTTTGGTGCTTGAGACAGACCCCTTACCTCCCAATTCCTTTGATAACCACCCACTAATTGAACCCTTGCATATCATGGACAACAAGTGGGACACAGACACTTCACCCCTTTCATTGTCGATTCTAGTACAATGGAGTAGTCTAGCACCCAAAGATACTTCTTTGGAGAAGTGGGATGATTTGAAACTGACGTTCCACCTTGAGGACAAGGTGTTTCTCCTAGTGACGGGTGATGATAAGACGACTAGGCTGCAACCCAAGAGAACCACCCACAAGCCCAAGCACCTCAATGATTAGGACAACATGTTTGTTAGAAAAGTTGTTATGTGCACATTTTAACAATTATGTTATGCTTGCACATTTTAACAATTATGTTATGCGCACTTCCATAATGGAAGATTTTGTATCAGTAAATTAGGACCAGCCAATGGTTGGCTCGTGAGGTTGTTATATAGGGATGAAATGTAATGAATAAGAGGGAACATAATTGCCTAATACTTATCCTTCTTTCCTTTTTTGGGCCTTGGCCTCAAACACAAGGATATTCATTCATCCCTATCAGGGACACACTCCAAAAGCTTTGAAGCAACAAATGTCATAGCCAAAACATATCCTTCATTTTGAAACTTGTGTTCCGCATTGAGGTATTGAACAAGGTTGCCAATAAGAAAGGGTCCAACATGCACGGGCTTATAGGAATGCGAATAAGCCTGATAAATTTGTGATCCCTAATCTCAAATATAAGGAGTATATACAATTTTTTTTTTACCTTTTTTTAACGAGCCCGTTCCTAAAATATCTGTTCATTTAGTTGACGTTTGCAATGTCTCTCTTTTATTCTTAATATTAAGTTCCAATAAATGAAATTTTAGGGAGAATAATTATTTTTTAAATGAAATTTATACAAATAAATTATGCTAACTAACTTTCTTAAGCCCAAGTTTAAGGTGATAATAACAAGTGCAAAAATGCTATAGTAGTTAGTTACTTATAATTCCTTCCTGGTTGAACCCTAGCGTACACTATTTTAAAAGAAATAATAGCAAGTGCAATGCTCAGATGAACACCCCATATTTCGACAGACAAATATTAGTATTAATTCTTATACACAATACACACTCATCGGTAATTAATGATACTTTAACCTGTCATGCCATGTTATGTAAACCAAAATATAGCGTAAATGATCCATTTTCTGCTTAGCAATTGGTAATTTTGCCACGTCTTACAATCTACAATAGTACTGCTTATTGTTAGATGATTATACCCATGTACTATATTAGAAAGAATCAAAATATGAAATTCAAAGAGAATCAGTAACAATTCACAAAAATTTCAATATTTTCACCCCTTTCCCGGGGTTGGACTATATCATGATGAAATTAAAACAAGAGCTAATACATTTCTCTCTATTACACACTCATATATACAACAAAGAAGAAAGAAAGATTTACAATTGATTTCAATACAAATAACACACAAAACAATGTACAACATAAGCTTTTATAAGAATTTTTCCTAATATATAAACTACTACTAATGCATAAATATGGAGAACCCATCATAGTAAGACAGACTTTGATGGGTCAAAATTAATTAACTTGCGACTGTGCCATACCGTGTGTGATGCAGTATTGCAAATAACTTTTCTTAATATAAGCAAATATTATTATTGGTTTTCTTAATGTACGATACTGAAACATTAGTACCACTGGAAATGCTATCATGTCTACCATTACAAATAGTCAATGCCCGCTCCAAATTGCCCACAATGTGAGCCATGGTCGGTCTATTTTGCCCTTCCAAACTCACACATGGATAGCAATATAGGCCACTAACTCCACTGTGAATGCTTCATTAACATTCGGTGGTGCAACTTTTGGATCCAAAATTTTCACCAAATCTTGAGCCAAGATAGCAGGCACTACAACGTCCACTAGACTTAATGATTGGGTTATTTCATCTTTCACGTACTTTAATATAGCTCTCTTTCCTGTCAAAAGTTCAAGAAGTACAACTCCAAACCCATACACATCACTCTTTGCCGTCAACACATTTAGACCGTCGCAGTACTTCAGATAAAGGTATCTATCCAAGTGGCATCAAGAACAATGGTGGAAGACTTGATATCTCGGTGAATATATGAAATTGTAGTATGGTTATGAAGATATTTTATTCCCATGGAAGCATCCAAAGAAATCTTGATCCTCATTTTCCACGAATTCAACATACTGCTACCCTCGTCCTTGACGTGCAAATGATCATACAACGACCTATTCTTCATGTACTCATACATCAAGAGCCTCTCATTTTTCTGTCGACAGTATGCATCTACCCCCAACCAAGTGCTTGTGGGGTAGAAGACAAGATAAGATGGCCAATTCAGACTTAATCCAACCCTTTTAGTTCAACCAGCACCACCCCCATCCTCTTGATTGCAACCTCGTGGCCATCAACAAGTTTGGCTCTATACACAACACCATAGCTTCCCATACCAATCATGTTGCAGGGCCACCTTAAGGCCCTAGCAGCCCAAACAAGGGCTTTAGGCCCCCAAGGGATTTGCTAGGGGCACCCAGCAGCATTGCTGGTGCACCCAGCAAATTTCCAAAATGGCAAAAATGCCCTTCAACCTTTTTACGAACTTTCTTCCATTGACACTCGCGGAAGAAATGTTCCGCGGGCATCCACGGAAGAACCTTCTTCTATCAACTACGGAAGAAGGTTCTTCCGCGGATGCCCGCGGAACATTTCTTTCGCGAGTGTCAACGGAAGAAGAATTGCGGAAGAACCATCTTCCGTGGAACTACGTGGAAGAACTTCTTCCGCTAGAATCAACGGAAGAAGGTTCTTCCGTGAGTTACCACGGAAGATGGTTCTTCCGTGGGTTAATTAGTTAAATTATTTTGTTAATTTTAAGATTATTTGGTATTAGTTAAATGATCTTTTCCTCACAAGTTGACCAATGGTCGATTCTTGTATGCATCGCATGATATGTATTGGTCACTTTTTTCCTCAAATTATTTACAGTAAAATTCATTTTGGACTCATCGTTCTTCACAGTTACACACACTCTAGTCACGCACTTCTTCCTCTCTCCATTTCTCTAACTCTGACCATGCAATTGGCGTTGGTCTCATTGCATTCTCTGTAGAAATGACGAACAAGGCCAAAGGAAAAGGCAAGGAGGTTGCCGGAAAAGGTTCTGCCGGCAAGCGCAAGGGCGCCTTCGACGATGACAAGACCGGTGGCGGCCAAAAGAGAAACAAGCGAGGTGTCCTTCAATTATTTCTGACGACGAATTTAATGCCGCGTCAAGAAGGATGGACATGCCAGATAAGGGCCAGAGTAGCAGGTGACGTGTCGTCCCTCAAGAGGAAATGTTGGCCCGAAACTAACTTTTTTGAGTTTTGGGCCTTCCGTTGCAGGCCTTGTTTGAATGAACCGGTGTCTCCTGTTATTTTTTTTGGATTCGTTAACGTGCAAACATGAGACAAGCCACCTTTGGAGAGTCTCACGGCTTTCCCAGATAATTTAAAAAAAACCTCGAACAGGGGTACTTAGGCAAGTTTACATGGCCCGAAACTAACTTTTTTGAGTTTTGGGCCTTCCATTGCAGGAACTATTTGAATGAACCGGTGTCTCCTATTATTTTTTTGGATTCGTTGACGTGCAAACATGAGACAGACCACCTTTGGAGAGTCTCACGGCTTTCCCATATAATTTTAAAAAAACTCCGAACAAGGGTACTTAGGCAAGTTTACATGGCCCGAAACCAACCTTTTTCTCAGACGATAATGACTGACGTGACCCGACAGTGAACGATATGACAGGAGGTTGCTTTAGTTTTACACTTCACAATGTAAAATAGTCACGTGTCTGGAAAAAGGGAAGCCATGTGCCTGGCTGGGCCATTTATATATATGATAGATGGGGATGTCCATGGTACTCAACATCAACTAGTATTGAGAGTTTGTCAAATTAATTTTCGATAAACAATGGCATTCTTAGGAGAGACTTCGTCCCAGACGATCATGAACTCGAGGTTGGCATTCATTTTTCGAAATGGAACCGTCATTCACAACGAGTGTGGGGTTTATTTTCAAAGTTCTGGTGCAGTGCCCATGTGAGTACCAAACCTATGCGATTTTTCAACTCTCAAAAGCAGAATACACAACAGTCTTCGGCTAAACAACAATGAAGTTGTGGATGAAATTCATTACCGGCGACCAGTGGAAGATACAGGTAACAACATTTACTTTGAAAGTATGCAATTGAAAAATGACATGGATGTGAACACCATGTTAATGTATAATGATCAATTTTCATTTGTTGGACCGATTGAGTTGTTATATACTGTTGGTAGAACAATAGATGCAATTTTAAACTTACTTGAACGGCCCAGCATCCCTACACATGATGCGGTTCTGTATTACAACAGAAGGTGGAACATGCACCGCCAAAAACAACTTTGTGGGTTACGCGTTCACCGGAATAAATCCAAAAAAATTTGATATTCCAAAAGGATGTAGCATAGATCAACTGAAGGATTTGATCAAGCAAGTAGCACCTAAAGGGAATCCTCCTCATGGGATTCACGAATCCCAAGTTGTAAGGCGTTTGTTTTATCGACAACCTAGTCATTTGGAGTATTCTGAGAAAGTTTTAGAATTTAAAATTGTTGAGCTGAAATGTGACGACGACGTGCTGAAGGTGCTGGTAGAGTCTAATTACTGGAAATAATTTGTGCCGATAGAAATTTTGGCTCTCTTTAGTAAAGTGGTTATGGAAAATGAGGACGATGTGATTACGCCCTTGCGTGATTGAATGCTAGTTAAATGTTAGGCTGTTTCGTGCAAATTAAATTTGTGTCCATCATGTTCTAGTCAATGTAATATGTCTTAGTGTGTCAATTTGTTATGTTTGTGATCCGTTTGTAATGTGTAGTATGTATGAAAAAGGAATAAAAGTTTTATTATCAACTTTTAGCAAAAAAATTTATAAGGAATAAATGTTTGTGACCTGTTCGTGCAAATTAAAATTTGTAACTTATTTTGTCCAATCAATTACGTTTAATTAAAATTTGTAACTTATTTGTTTCAATCAATTTAAATTTTTAATTTATTTGTTTCAATCAATTAAAAATTTCTAGCTTATTTTTTTTAAATGTCTAACTTATTTTTTTAAAGTTTCTAGCTAAGTTTTTTTTAAAATTTGTAACTCATTTTTTTAAAATTTCTAACTTATTTTTTAAATGTGTAACTTATTTTTTTAAAATTTCTAACTTATTTTTTTGAAATTTCTAACTTGTTTTTGATTAAATAATATAATAATTTTAAGTAAAAATTAAAATTTGAAACTTATTTGTTTCAATGTCTAACTTATTTTTTTAAAGTTTCTAGCTAAGTTTTTTTTTTTAAATTTCTAACTCATTTTTTTTTTAAAATTTCTAACTTATTTTTTAAATTTCTAACTTATTTTTTAAATGTGTAACTTATTTTTTAAAATTTCTAACTTATTTTTTTGAAATTTCTAACTTGTTTTTGATTAAATAATATAATAATTTTAAGTAAAAATTAAAATTTGTAACTTATTTGTTTCAATGACTAACTTATTTTTTTAAAGTTTCTAGCTAAGTTTTTTTAAAAAAAATTTCTAACTCATTTTTTTTTAAAATTTCTAACTTATTTTTTTAAATTTCTAACTTGTTTTTGATTAAATAATATAATAATTTTAAGTATAAATTAAAATTTGTAACTTATTTGTTTCAATGACTAACTTATTTTTTTTAAAGTTTCTAGCTAATTTTTTTTTTTAAAATTTCTAACTCATTTTTTTTAAAATTTCTAACTTATTTTTTTAAATTTCTAACTTATTTTTTAAATGTGTAACTTATTTTTTTAAATTTCTAACTTATTATTTTGAAATTTCTAACTTGTTTTTGATTAAATAATATAATAATTTTAAGTAAAAATTAAAATTTGTGACTTATTTGTTTCAATCAATTAAAATTTGAAACTTATTTGTTTCAATCAATTAAAATTTGTAAGTTATTTGTTTCAATCAATTTCTAACTTATTATTTTAAATTTCTAACTTATTTATTTAAATTTGTAACTTCTTTATTTGAAATTTCTAACTTATTGTTTTTTCAATCAATTAAAATTTGAAAGTTATTTTTTTAAAATTTCTAACTTATTTTTTAATATGTCTAACTTCATAAAGAAATAGATACATTATATTTAAGTTAAAACATACATAAAGACATAATTTAAGTAAAAACATAATTTAAATACATAAAGAAATATATACTTTATCTAAGTCAATGTGTTTTAACAAATACAAAAACAAATACTAAAATTTAAATACATAAACAAATACAATAAAAAAGATAAATCCTAATATATGCGGGGTCTCTGTCGCGGCCTAAGACTGTCATCTGGGTCGTCATCTCTAGCTATCCTCAAGCAAAGATCCATGATATCATATAAGTCAGTCCCTGCAGTCACCATCCTAAGGTTGATGACATGCTCCAAATGCTCAGCAATCCTTCCCATCCTGACACATGCTGTGCAATCAACCTGTCTCAGTGAAAATAACAAGTGAGTATGAATTTATAAAAAATAATAAAGTTAACAAAAAGTACACAGCTTACCACAGAATGCGCAGGGGGATCTGACGTGACTGAAACCTGGGCGACAGGTGGCTCCACGAAGTCATCATCATGAGTGGGAAGGGAAGGCACAGGTCTGGGCTCAGCAGAGTCCTCCGTCGGCGTCACAAAAAGGTGTGAAATCTGAAAAAACCACTCCATGTAGTTTGGGGCCACCTGCCCAGGAACTACACAGAGCTCCCCTGTAGGCGCTACATGATCTGCAAACTGTACCCACCGGTCGTCTTTATCAGTACCTGTCAACGAATCATGAACTGGTGGCGGAGGAACTGTCTGAATGTACCCCATCTGCCGAACCACCCTCTTTGGTCGAAGGTAGACGATGATCGGACCCCATCTGACTTGCCCGATGTACGAGGAGATCAACTCATAGCCCCGAACTCCTCAATGCTCAACATACGACATTCAACAGACGTCAGTGACTGTCAGGGCATCAATCCGTGCTCTGTAAGGGGCTCCCTTAATGCCGGTCATCTGGGCCTTACCCGTAAGCCACCTACAGGCACGTGGGCTAGCCTCAGCATAACCATCGTCAACAACAGACCTGTGGACTGATGGAAAGTGCTCGTAAATCCAGCACTACAAACAGAAAGTCAACATTAGCAATCAAACATGGATTGAATTTTACTTTAATTTAAATTACAAGCAGCGATAGTCACCTGAAGTAGTGAAATGTAACCAGCCATCTGCCGTGTAGGGGCCTGCGACGCCTCATTAAGCTAATCGTACAAGTGTACCAAAGCGGCCGCTCCCCAAGAGAATGTCCCTGCCTGTGCCAGGTCTCTGAATGCCTGCAGGTGCACAACATGGACATGGGTTGCACTCTTGTTAGCGAAAAGAGTGCAACCAACCAAGTGAAGTAGGTACGCCCAAGCTGCAGGAACCCACAGCCTGGCCCGGCACCTACTCTGGTACATGTCCCGAAGCCAGGACAACCAAACATGAGGCCCACCTGCCTGACATGTCTCAGCTGTAGCCTCGTTTTGGGGTGACCTCAAGTAGCTCCGTCAACAGTGCAACTGCGTCAGCTGTAGCCATCGGCCCAAATGAATGCAGTGCGCCAGTAATGGGGATGTGCAAGAGCGACGAAACGTCGTCTAGAGTGATCGTCACCTCCCCTACTGGGAGGTGGAAGCTGATCGTCTCCCTATGCCACCTCTCAACAAAGGCGGATATGAGTCCAGGATCAGTGGTGATCACAGAACACCTGATCAATGGATCCAATCCAGTGGCCGCAATCATACCTTCGATCTCACCAGCCGGTCTCCCAAATTTATCTACTTTCCTAGCATGGGAGACCAACTTGAGATCGGGTCGCTCCTAAATTGAATAACAATTTATAAATTTGTGTATTTCAAAATAAAAGAAATTACTTTCTAATTACTAGAATAAAATATGTACGTACCTGTCCACGCCATATGCTGTGTGCGACATGATCAACAAATCCTATCAAAACTGATGGATCGCGTGGCCCACCGGGGAACCCCTCATCATCAGCAGCTGTCCCATCACTAGCCACTCCATCAGACTCAGCACCATCGGCAGCTCCTATCCTGTCTGGGCTACCATCAGACGCATCAGGGACATCCTCATCCAACTGAGGAACATCCTCAGGCAACTGAGGAACATCCTCAGCCATCTAGGTAAACGGTTGCCTACATGCTGAGGCAGTGGGCCTACGACGGCGAGGAACATCCTCAGCCACATCCTGACTAAGGTCTCTGCCTCTACCTGTGCCTACCAGACGACGTAGACCTCGTGTTCTAACCATGATCTGAAATCATGAAGAACACTAAAATAATTTGTGTAACAAAGCTTTGGAATTCTAACTAATCCACATAATTTATCCAAACCCACAGATTATATATTTAGTTCAACATAATTTATCCAAATAATTGACATACAAATGCATATATATCAAATGCATATATAAATCACACCAAATATAATTCAATTGATTAGTAGAACTCAAATCCTGTCATTGTGATTCTCTCAAGACACAATTCTACTTATTAAACCAGAAGCTTTATTTTTCTTTCCTTTATACTTTGCTATTACAATCAATTATTGTGGTATAAATTCCTTTAATTCATCTCTAAGTTCAAGTTAAATCAAAGAAATTATATGAACTGTCTAACTTAACATCATCACACGAATTTCATTAACTAAACAATTTCTCACAGTGCAAATGGTTCTGACAAGCCTTGAACAGTGGTAACCCTGTGTCTCTTGAATAGCAGATCCACTGTTATTCAAGTAGGCATGATAACGGGTTTTTTCCATCCCCGCCCTGAAACTCAAATTACTTATGAGTGGATTTTTTGAATTACATTTATGTGGAGTGAAACACTTTGATTCCTTGTGAATTGAAAATGTATAAAAATACAGAGTATGGTCAAATATTCAAAAAGGGCACAAGGCTTGCGGATCCATGTGGGTGCTTGGATTTGTAATCACCAACTGCACATGAATCTTAGTTACAATGAAAGTGAACTATTACAATATTCTAGTTCATATGGTAAGGTATGGAGAAAAGAGTAAGCACCTGAACAAAGCATTTGTTCTTACTAGGAAGGGCTAGATACATAGCTCACATGTGTAATTTAATTTGTCCTAGTTGTCTATTATTCTTTCAATAAGAGCTTTTCATCCTTGTCAAGGAAGGGATTCAATGGTAAGAAATAGACAGCTAGGCTTTATCACCAAATAAGGATATTTGGTTTGTATTGAGTATTAGTAATACTAATTACCCATAATTCCTGCCAATTTCTAGCCTTATTTTTATTTTTTAAATTTTAATTAAGCTAATTATGTCAACGTATATGCTTTGTAAAGAAATTCCTACTAAACTTTTTCATACCATTTAGAGTGCATTTGGTTTGGAATGGCTTGGATTTGTAACTAATACAAATACATGTAACTAATACAAATGTGGGTGCTTGGATTTGTAATCACCAAGTGCATCATTTTGTATTCAAAATTCTCAACACATCATTTTGTATTCAAAATTCTCAATACATCAAATTAGAGGAATCAAGGTGCGCCATCATTTCGTGTTCAATTTGTTAACTAGCTATTTATGTTGTATTTTACAATATTATCTTCTACTAACACATGATGCTACTAGCTAGACTCGTCTCATGCTCGATCTCTGTCCCATAACAGGCATAGCACAACATGTTCTTTTAAATTGTAGCTGAGGTTCCTCACCATAGTGTCATATTTCCTGTGAAAAGGAATTGGATAACCAATTTAATTTTGCTCTTTCATGTTGTGTTCCACATAACAATTCAATTTATGCAGTGTATACAGTCATTAACACATCCTAACCAAATGACAACAAATAACAGTTCAATTTAGACATCCTAATGCATAAGTCAATCACACCAAATCACAGCAAATAACAATTCAATTTAGACGTCCCAATAGCAACTAAAAAACACAACATTAGGGAGTTTGTGTAACTTAAATACCATATACACTCAGTAACACCTAATAAATAAAAAAAACTTACTAATAATATCAAGAAATTGCAGGTTCAGACATAATTTTCAAGAAAAATTGAAAATATACAGCAAATTGCTTCCTGCGGAAGAAGTTTGGCAGCTTCTTCCGCGAGCAGAAAATGCACTCTGCGGAAGAAGGTGTTCTTCCGTGAGTGTAACAGCATGAAGATGGAGTCAGCGGAAGAAGGTGTTCTTCCGCAGGCTCCTGCGGAAGAAACTAAAAAGGTTTTTCCGCAGGTTCCAGCAGAAGAAGGTCAAGAAGGTTCTTCCGCTGGATCAAGCAGAAGAACCTTCTTGACCTTCTTCCGCTGGCACCCGCGGAAGAACCTTTCACCTTTCTTCCGTAGGAGCTCGCGGAAGAACACCTTTTTCCGCTAACTCCATCTTCGTCCCCTAACACACGCGCGGAAGAAGCTTCTTCTCGCGGAAGAACTTCGTCTTCAACCTCCAGCACCCAACAACCACAATGTCGTCTACCCTAAGGCCATTAACGCGATACTAACAGATAACCAAAGCCAATGGGGTTAGAACACTAACCTCGATGGTGGAAGAAACGCTCACAGAAACCCAATGAAGAAGACGAAGGGACGGAACCAAAATGGACAACCAAAGCTTGTGCCGACGAGAAGAAGACTTCTGCGACGAAGACCACTGAAGAACACCAACGAGGAAGGAGCGCGGAAGAAGACTCTGGACCAAGAAGAAGAAGTCGAAGAAGGGGAGAAGGCTGTTGCTGGGTGCACGGACGAGGTAGGAGCGCGGAAGAAGAAATGTTTTTTTTTTAAAAAAATTTATTAAGTTTTGATTTTTAAATGAAGGGCATTTTTGTAACTTCAATGAATTGCTGGGTGCACCAGCAATTTTGCTGGGTGCACCTAGCAACAGCCGGCCCCCAAAGAGAAAAAGATCCCAAATTTTATTTTAGTACTAATATACCTCAAAAAAAAATTATTGTAAAATTATATTTGAAAATAAATTTTAAATAAAACAATTATAATTTTAATAAATTATTTTATGAATAAATAAAAAGTCTCATTCTTAAATTTGCTTTAGGTCTCTCAAGTTCTTGAGCCGTCCCTGTCATGTTGAGAAGTGAGAAATTGTATGTGGTTGCTTTAAGCGCAACCAGGGTGAATAACGGTGTAACAACTTGTCCTGTCGCATTCAACACAACTTGTAGCAATCATTCAGCTACCATCCTCATTTCCTCCATGGAAGCAAAACCATGAATAGGGGATGTTCCAAAATTTGATGCAGTCCCACTCCTTATCACGTTGTCCACTACCGAAGCAAAACCATGGACAGGGGATGATCCAAAATTTGATGAAGCCCCACTCCTTATCGTGTTGTCCACTATCGAAGCAAAACTATGGATAGGCGATGTTCCCAAATTTGGCGGGGTCCTACTCCTTATCGCACTGTCCATTGCCAAAATAAAATTTGCTTATTGAATCGACTCTATTATCGATAATGTCAGTGCTCCTAATTTCTCTATCATCTGATTTGCCAAGTGAAACTATGTATGTGCTTTGGCAGAGGCATTCGCGTGGAGATATATATTAAATATATATAGAGACACACAATGCATATTAGTTGAGATGAGAAGGTTAGTAAGTACAAGGGAGTTTCCTTGCATAACAAGCTAACAATGCATGTATTTACTAACCAATTGTTGCAACAATTCTTGGAAACTAGAGAGAACCAAGATTGGTACGTTGAAAGTAGCAACTAGCGAGTAATGGCTGGCCAACATTGGTGCATTTTTCTTTTTAATTTTAGGAAACACGGGTCGTTAACAAAGAATTATTAAAGAATTCAGAATATTAGCGAGTTGCGTGAATCGAAGGTTCAAAGTGGTTCAAATTATTAAATACTACAAAATAATAATGTATGTGAAATATAATTAAATTCAATTTTATACCAAATGTCATTATTAAGACAATTGTTACTTGTTTATTGTTAGTCGTCTTATACGACTAACTTTTGTATAGAAAAGTTTTACAAAATATGTATAGTTTTCCCTAATTTATAGTTTTTTTGTAGGAATTGTAAATAAACTTTGTAGTGTTTTGATCTCTGTCATTAGAGTCTCTTTTATTGGAATTAATGTTAAAATCTTACAATTTCAGGTAAAATGGAGCTAATTTCTTGAAGTGCCAAAGTGGTAGTCGCGCTAAGCGAACATAGTGGGCTTAGCGCGGCTTCAGCGCGCTTAGCGTGAAGAAGGAATCCAGAAGAGCACCTGAATCGAAGCAGCGTACTAAGCGCGAGATCAGCTCGTTAAGCGACTCGTCCGTCTCTTGCCAGGCTCACCGCAGCATTGGCGCCAAGCCCAAATCCACTTACTCGCGGTAAGCGTGACAGTGGCACTAAGCGTGACAGTGACGCTAAGCCCGACGACGCGATTTCAGAGCTTATTTAAAGCCTGAATTGTCAGAATTAGGGCATGAAAAAAAAAACGAAATCATTACGCTTTTGCATAGAATTTTACACACTCAGAGGAGGAAGCAACAACAAGGAGCCTAGGGTTCATTTGAGCAAGATTAGAGAGTGTTTGAGAGTTTGTGAGGTGCCAAGAAGAGAAGGAGGGATCCCCCTTCCTATGTAAGCAGCAATTTCTCTATATTCTCTGTCTAATTGTAGAAAAGGCCTCCTTGTTATGGCTTGCTAAAACCCTAGTTGGGGATTTCTAATGAACAGTTGATGTAAACACTTTTCATATCTAATTGTGTTTTATGTGTTCATTGCTTCTATCGATGCTTCATTGTTGCATGCTTTTGATCTGATCACTCATTGGTGTGTACTGTTAGGAACTTTAGCACTGGGAAGTGTACTGTTTCCTTAGAACTTGATAGAGCAGGGCTAGATAACTGCATTGCTAGGGATAGATTGCAGGTTTTTTAGTTTTTAATTATGTTGTGATTATAATGCTGTTTAAATTAAGCCTAGTCCAACAAGAGGGATCTGAGGACGAAGCTTGGTTTAAATTAGTCTACACTTACGAGGGATTGAGGTTTTGTACTTTAGTCTTCAGCATAGAACACAAGAACATTCTTAGTTAGAGAAATATCTTTATATGCATCAACTCGTTTATTAGAAAGACCCAATGCTTTTAAACCACTGCTGTCACTTTCAATTGCTTGCGTTTACTGTTTTTCTAATTAGGATATTTCACATTTTTACTTCAATTCATAATTATTATGTTTTGTCAACAAAATGCCTGATTATTGAACAAAGTTTTGCCAAATAAACAAGTTCCCTGTGTTCGATACTCGGATAATTCCATTTTAATAATTAAATACTTGACGACCCGGTGTACTTTCCGATTAAACCACTTCCGCGTAAAATGAGTAATTACAAATTTTGGAAAAAGGAACTGTGGAAGAGGGTCAACATTTATACCAACAGATTCCTATTTGCCTGTTCTATATGTGTTGGATGGCCTTCAATTCACCATTCACAGTCAACTTTTGAAGTGTAAAGAGTTGCTAACTAGCCAAAAAACCATGTATTCTTTTGTGTTTGTTCACACTATATCACTATATGTTAAGCAAGTGGACATTATCTTTTAACAAACATACTGAAGGATGACTGGATGACATATAATTCATTGAGAGTGATCACAAACGATGATAATGATTGTATCTGGAAAAAAGTTAAGAAAGTATTCTTTTAAATTTCAATGCATATTATTCCATTCCAATACACAAAATAAAGAAGGAAGAAATTGTTACTTTGAGAATAAAAATACTCTTAAACTCTCCCAAGTACTGAAATCTAAACATGCTTTATGTTGTTAAGGGTTTATTTAACAATATACTAGTTATTAGAATCTTCACTGATTAGCTACACAGTAAAAAAATCAAGTTATAAGTATTGAATAGAGACGAGATGGAAACTGTAATCAACACTGGATACATACATTAATAATAACAAGGCTTGTTTTAGATTCTATTTCAAGGGAAGTTGCATAAAGTTTAAGCTAGTTTTCTTTCCTCTTTTCTTTGTATGTTGTGACACCATCTACCCCAATATGCATATAAATGGGAAAAATATATAAAACACAGAATCTAATTAAATCAATTTTATTCAATAAAATTGAAGTGAATCCACGTGGATAAAAGTTCCACATTCGCTTAACTATTACCAAATAAAACTTATCAGAAACATTTTCGGTTCACAACAAGGTCATTCAAGTTTACAAAAGAACTCAAGTTGAGCAGTAGAATAAAATAAAGTAAAATAACATGTTAAAGGAACATCATGCAATTAAAACACAAACTCATGGCCCAATGTCACATCCTATCATAGCATTGTGTCCCGACATCCTCCATCATAATCTTCCTTAAAGTAATCCACCTAGTCATCTGCTCTCACGAACACAAGGTTTGAGATAACCACAAGATTCAAACACAAAAAACACACGAGGAGTGAGTCATCACATTCCTCAACGAATAGAGATAAGCAGAAGCATACAGTTATGATATAAATATAACAATAATATAATTATAACAACAATATAGGTATACCAAGGCTCAACTTTGGCACATTTCACATCATCTCAACACTTAACACGTAACATCACTTTTCCTATAATTTAATCACAAATCACATTCCATGCCTTCACAATTAATCACATATTCAAGACAACACGTCTCAAATACAATACCGCATCTCACACTTACATAATTCATTACACACCATCACATAACAAGTCATAATGATCATTACATAAGCGTTATGCAATAGATACACTAAGACTCAATCCTATATGTAATGTGGTTTCGTGTCAGTGAAAAAGAACACCAAGGTGCCTAGGAGTACATAACAAGACACACTATACAATGGGTATGTCAAGTCACTCTCACTAAGTGAAATAATAAGGTGACTAGTCAGGGTCACTTTGTTTTGCAAGAATACTCTAACCATATGGGATCAACATAGGCTTAAAGTATCACTCAAACCAAGTGTATTTACCCTCAAGGTCTAGACTCTGAAGAATCCGTTCAGGACTCACTTTCCTGATTCAGGTGTAACCCCTAAAACAACTTTTGCATGCAGACATTGCTCATGAATTATACAATACCCATGATCTCACACTTGTTTTCAACCACATTTAATACATCACGCTAAAATTTAACACCTCAGGTTCCTAACTTAAAATCCTACACTTTCCTTTTAACACCTCAGGTTCCTAACTTGGAATCATACACTTTCCTTTTAACACGTAGCGCATAAAAACTTTTCTCAAGTGTCGCAACCTACCCTTCGGCGGGAGGGCAATGCGGGGCTCACGGGTGTGTCATCTAAGAAAGGAAAATGCGCGGAGTCGACACCAACGTTTATTTGAGGAAAACGTCAGAAAAATCGGAAAAAGGTGTGGTCTACGAAAAGTGTGAAAGGTTCGAGAGTTGTTTTTACGCACGGGAAAGGTATTAGCACCCCACGCGTCCGTCACAAGGGACAGCAACCTTTAGTCAAATGTGCAAATATGCCTTCAATTTGTTTTATTTTCCCTTTTTTATGTATTTTTACGCCTTTTGTATTTTTTTTATCTTTTTGTGGTCGACAAGGGTATTTCCCTCGCTCCTACGTATCCTCAATTGCGATGAGGAAATCAGACCTACGTAGTTATTTAAGAACTATACGTTGGCTAAGTTGTTTTTATCTTTTTTCGCAAGATATATTTTAACCGAACAAAAGGTCATTTAAGGCATTGGACCATTAAAAGATCTTTTGATTTTGAAAGGAGAGAAACGTTAAGGCGTTGGACCATTAACGATCTCTTGGGGTGTTTGACAAAAAGCGGTAAAGTTACATATTGATTTTATGTTTTTTGAACGGTCCATGTTTAAGTGATAAAAGCAAAAAAGATTGCTTAAAGCGTTGAACCTTAAAACGGTTTTTAGTGATTTTTTACGGACGAAGCTCGATTTGTGAGTTGATTTTAGCTTTAGTTTCACTTTTGTTATTAGTCAATTCATTCAAGGAAACTTCCAAAGAAAAAACGTCCGATTGATTTTTTTTGATTATTTTATTCAAATATATTTTGATTATTTTATTATTATTTTGCCTTTTTTTGGTTTTAACTGAGATTACTGCATGAACGATCGGTTGGATTTTATTTTAACAGTGACTAAACAAGATTACAACACAAATGATCGCTTGAAATTCATTTTATTATTTTTTAGGTGAGAAAACGGCTTAAATAAATGGTTAAAGCACGTTAAAAGGGGGTATGAAAAACAAACGAAATGAAAATAAAAGTACACGAAACAAGTGGGGACCACTAAGGGTGCATAGAATGAATTGAAAGATTCGATTTCGGAAGCTTACCGGTTGAAGACCGAAGAACGACGAAGAACGAACAAAGAACGATGAAGAACAATGAAGAATGGTGAAGAATCTTCACGAAATCGCTCACGGAAATGTCTCGAAAGCATTACGGAAGCACCTCGGCTTGGATTTTTTTCACGGAAATAATTTTCCTCACTAATTTTGAGAGAATCCTCAAATACCAGAAGGGCTGAACCATTTACTCTGCCATCTTTCCCCTATTTATAGGAGAAAAAAGGGCGGTGGTTGCCGCCCAGCTCGCCTAGGCGAGTAGGGTTGCTTCCACCAGAAGGCACCGCCTTCTGTTGGAACCCCCTGGAAGGCCCAAGTGGGCATGGTTTCTATTTGCACCCCCTTTGTTTTTTACTAAATACACCCCTCTTTTGTGTTTTTTTTGTTGATTCCTTTCCGAAACGTTACAGAACTTTTTATGGATTACGTAACGATACCCATTTTCCTTCTGGAATGTTGTGAAACTTTACGGATTACGTAACAAGGCTCCTTTTGACTTCCGGAATGTTGTGGAACTTTACGGATTATGCAACAATGCTTCTTTTTGACTTCCGAAATGTCGCGGAACTTTACGAATTACCTAACGATGGGTGTTAAGTACCTTGAGGCGGTGAAGCGAAGGTTGCATGCCACCAAACAATGGTCCCTGGACGAAATTAGGGTATGACAGTTGCCCCTCTTTACTTATCTTTTGTTGGAGATAAAAGCGAAGTAAAGATAAGACACTAATTTTGTTCGAGCGGAACATCATTCAGCCGATCAAGGTCCCAACTAGCGGAACCTGTCATTCAGAAGGAAAGAAAAGGCATCAGAAGCGTCAACAAAACTTCAGTGTCTTGAAAGCGATAAAGTGAGACAACCATGACATTTCCCCACGCCATCAAACTTGATCACCCCCCGCCCAGCAGGGTAGAATCTTGTGCATTGTCGGGCTTGAATGTCTTCGGACGATGAGAGAAAAACCCTACAAAATTTTTGAGAATAATCAGAATCGGACGGCCAACATCATCCTGATACCGGCGAACTCGTTCACCTCGGTTGACGAAAGGTGCGGATGACCATAAGGTATCTTCGCCTGCCACCTGACTTGTTGTCCCTGGATGACAAAAGGTGCAGAAGACGACGTTAGTCTCTGCGCGTCAACGGGCTCATTTGCCCCTGGTTGACGAAAGGTGTGGATAACCATACGGTACCCCCGCATTTTACCTGACTTCATGGGTCAGGATGACAGAAGGTGCAGAAGACGACGTTAGTCTCTACGCGTCAACGGGCTCGTTTGCCCCTGGTTGACGAAAGGTTTGGATAACCATACGGTACCCCCACATGTCACCTGACTTCATGGGTCAAGATGACAGAAACCGTTTGTACGGATAACCGCTTGGGTATCTCCGCACGCCACCTGACTTCACGGGTCAGGATGATAGAAACCGTTTGTACGGATAACCGCTTGGGTATCTCCGTACGTTACCTGACTTCACGGGTCAGGATGACAGAAACCGTTTGCACAGATAACCGCTTGGGTATCTCCGTACGTCACCTGACTTCACGGGTCAGGATGACAGAAAATGCGGAAGACGACGTAAGTCTCCGCGTGTCAACGTGTTCGTTGGCCCCTGATTGACAAAGGGTGCAGGAGACGATGTTAGTCTCTGCATGCTATCGGACTCTGAGTCTGACAGATAGCGAAAGAGTGTTTATACGGATAACCACTTGGGTATCTTCGCCTACTACCTAACTTCACGGGTTAGGATCAACAGAAATTGTTTGTGCGGATAATCACTTGTGTATCTCTGCATGTCATCGGACTCACAGGTCACGATTGCAGAAGGTGGGGTGGTCGACAAAAGCGAGGCTTTTGCTCCTACGTATCCTTCATTTGTGGTGAGGAACTCAGACCTACATAGTTCTTTCTTTTGTGATGTTCGAGACTAAAATAGTCTCTACCGGGAGATGCTGACATCTCCGGAAAGGGTGCAGATGACCACATTGGCCTCTGCTTGTCAATCGAACTTGGGGTCTCTGAATAACGAGGTGCGGATAACCGGAAGGTGTTTCCGCATGCTACCAGAGTCTTGGGTCTTGATAGAAAAAGGTGGGGTGGTTGACAAAAGTGAGGCTTTTGCTCCTACGTATCCTCCATTTGTGATGAGGAACTCAGACCTACGTAGTTCTTTCTTTTGTGAGACTAAATAGTCTCGGTGTTCTTTCACTAAAATGGGAACATGCTTTAGTAAAGAAACAAAACCTCCAATTGATCAAAGCAACATATGATTTTTGATGAAAAACAATGTGCCTATTGGGGAAGGAGAGTATGTTGATGAAATTTTCTCATAACCATAAATGAGATTTCGAATGTTAGCATTCGTTCCTAAATGACCATTTAGAGGAAACACTCGAAGTGTATCAATCTCACACAGGTAAGTGCTTTATCCGAATTCCGAACCATAGATATGTCATGACTTAATTTTGTGAATCATTTCCTATCAAATCAAAGATTACGTGCGTGATCACGGATCAATAGGACTTTTTCAGGAATGGTGTTTTGGTGAGGAATTTTGGCTCTGAGTGTTTGGGCCTTTTTCTTTTCTGTTTTTGTTTAGTGCGGGGCGAGAAAGTCGCTAGCGCACAAGATTTTGGTTGGCAATCAAAGGGAGAGGACCACTTCGGGTCGAGGTTTCCTTTCTTTCCTTATTTGGGGCGACAATTTTGTATTGTTCAAATATTGTCGGGTCCAATGACCTTTCTGTATATTTCTTTTGTTTTCTTCTGATCTTTGATCGGGAATTTTCTTTCTTTTTTGCTTTCCCCCAATATTTGATTGGGAATTTTCTTCTTTTGCTTTCTTCCGATCTTTGATCGGGAACTTTCTTCTTTTTTTTTTTTTTGTTTTCTTCCGAGGGCAGGGTTTATGGTAAGTTGGGATTTTGGCTCAAGGCTTGTAGAACGGCTGGACATGATATATGTCAGGATGTTGGTTTGGCCAATGGTTCAGGGAAAAAGGAGATGTCCCACATTATTTCCATGATACACATGCAACACTGATGATTAGGAAATTTTACGCAAAACTGGTCATGCATGCACCCATGTGGACACTCAAGCATTAAGTTTTTATGGTCATGTGACACTAAGGCTCAGGATTTATTTTTTCCTATTTTAGTCAACCTAGTGCTCCCAAAACATGTTCTTTTATCAATTCACGCATTCATCCGAGTCCATTTGAGGCGTTCGGGAAAATTTTCACAGCATTCACCCTTCAGGTGTATACACATTTTCCAACAAAAAACCCTTCGTTTTGATCGGTGAATTTTTGTTCAAAGAAAAGGTGGAAGTTACTTTCTTTTCCAAAGCATGTTGGCTTTTTAGCTAACCAATTTTATTTTTATTTATTTTTCATCTATTAAGTTATTATTATTTATTTATTTTCTCTTTCTGAAAAGGTCGTGCAGATGAGAGCACACACGGCCTACCTACATCAAATTACAAAGCAAACGGGGAAGAATGCAATGGTAAGTCGCAATAAAAAACAGTGACAAAATAACTGAGAGCCGTAATGCCAGATCATAGCGGAAACAAAAACAATAACTGAAAGCAGTAATGTTAGATGACAACAAAAACAATAACCGAAAGCAGTAATGTTAATCACAAAAAAAAGTGTGGCGACCTTGGTCATGTGGCTCCGCTCCCTCCCTAGAAACCGAGTAGGTCAGTCATATCCTCATCCATACGGGATTCATCCGCCTCACCGGGGGATCCTGCAGGCTCCTCCCCTGCCTGGGCATCAGGCCAGTCTCCAGGCCATGCGACCTCAGCCCCAAACTGTTCCAGGGTAGGGCATACAAAAGGGGCGGAACCCTGCCCCTGTTGATTGAGGCTGAACCGGTAGAGACACTCATGTATCTGCACCTGTCCATGGTGGTTGGCCGCCTACTGGCGAACCAAATGTTATAGATACCACTCCACGCCCAGTGGCCCATCCGAATCGGCCTGCTGAGGTGGTGGCGGTGCGCCCGCGTCCTGATGTGCGTCACCCTGCGTCTGCCTAGGCATGCAGTACTTCTCGATGAAGGATCGGGTGATCGGCGGTCGGATTACCTTGCTGGGGGTGATAGGAACTCCGTAGGACTGGCAGAGGCCCGTGATTAGAGCCGGAAACCCCAGGGCCCTGTTGGACTTCTCTAGGTCCAGAGGGTGCCTAGTAGGTGTCATTCCTGCAAACAAATAAGTGGCATCAGCAATCACCTGGGCCATGTGAACACTTATCCGTGTCAGGATGGCATACACCAACTGGCACTTAGGCAGAGGAAGGTCAGAGTTGTGGTCATTAGGCAAGACATTGTTGAGCAGCAGTGTCATCCATATCTGGGTCAAGGTAGTCATGCTAGTGCGCATGATCTGCACCCGCCTCCCTGCAGCGGTCCAGGTGAAATCCTGCCCCGGTATGCACAACAGCTGGGCAATGGCTTCCTCATCAAAACCGTTTTCCTGGCTCCTTATCTGGCTGAATTCACATTGCTGGTCTTCCTCCAAAATCAGCGGGTCGCCCAAGAACTGGTTGATGGCATCTGCATCAAAGGGGACCCAGTGACCCCTCACCCATGAGCGCATGTCCCGAACCCCCTCCTCAGTGGGCCAGGCATTGACATAAAATTCTATGACTATCTCCGGGTCGAATTTAGCCATAGGGGTCACTAGCCATGCCCAATGCCTACGAGCTATCTCTCCCTGGAAGTCAGGGTACTCGTCTTCCCTAAGCTGGACACACCTCTCCCTGTGGAATGACCATCCCTTGATGGCCTCGAAGCGCTGTTGGTGCTCAGCACTCCGGAAACGGTGACTATCAAACTCTGAGGCGGCACTAGAGCCTTCTTCAGTGGCGTCCCTTCTAGACCTTTTCGTGGAGAGTTTCTTCGGAGCCATTTCCTGCGGAAAAATAACATTCGGGAAGTTGGTTCAAGAAAACCAATTAAAACAAAAGCCAAATCAAGCAAAAATGGTGTACACTTCTTTCCAACAAAACGCGAATATCAACATGAATTTTAAAAGAAAAAACTTACACATTGACGCACGGGTTTTCCTAGGACATACATACGTTTACACACATTTTTCCTTTGGTGAACGAAATTTTATGAGATGCACCTACTTTCGTTTGCAAAGAATTTTCTTATGCTACATGCAAAACTATCCAACATACATATTTTGCAAGGCACCTTGCCTACCTATCTAACCATACACACATATTTGCAAAACATTTTTTGCCACCTATCTACTTCATTTGAACGACATTTTTGCTATATGTTCACATTTTATTCACATATATGGTCATACACCTGAGAGGCAGCTTCATGCTATGTACGTTCATACATATTTACACTCATTTGAAAAGCAATTTCATGTTACACATTCATTGGAAAGGCAATTTTTGTATTACTAATTTATATTTTTGAAAGGCAATTTCATGTCATATATTCCTATTTTGAGAAGCATTTTGGTGCCATATTCAACATACATGCACACTAGCAAAGTACTTGGCTACCTATTCTATATACATATGTACATGGTGAACAACATTTTCACACCATCTAGGTACAAAGAAATCATCATGGTGTAGCCCAAACCAAGTGCTGGCCTAAAGGGGAAACCTCACCAACATGCTCTCATTTTCATGCTTTCTTGCACTCAAAACCAAAGGCTTGGATTCCTAGGTCTAAGTCCTTATATTTGGCACTTATCCTAACCTCTACAAGCTATCCATATACACAAGTCAGTCCCACAAACTAAAGTTCACAAGATCATGCCCAAATGCCATTGAGGCATTTCACCGAGCACTTGGTGGGTGCACCTTAGGTATGAGGAAAAAAGGGGATGGGGGCAATGTGATGTGCCCAACCATTTCAGAACCCACATTAGGCCTAAGGCCATCCCATACAACCCTCTAATTTAGACAAACAAGCGTAAATTCAAGCATACATTGTCTCATGAAATTGGCAAAAATTGAACAACTAAGGCACTAAAACACATCAATGGAGAGCCAAAGAATTAAGGGGGAGTGCACTTACCTGTAGGGAGTGAATTAAAGTGCAAAATAGGAAGCAAAAAACCAACAATGGAAACTTGGGGGGCTGCTATTCTCGTTGTTTCCGTGAGCAATGGGGTTGTTGAGAGAGGGGGGGAAGTTTTGGGTGAAGAAAACTCACTCCCCCAGCCCCTTTTCATCTACCTCGTGCAGGGGGTGCTCGCCCAGGCGAGCTAACCCTATGCATTTTTTTTGAAGAAAATACGCGTTCTCTATGGGTTGGTGTTCGCTTACTCGAAACCCTTAGGGTAAGTTAGGCACCCGATCATCACCTTAAAGAAACAACAATAATAATAGGTAGGAATCTAAAGGATATTAGGCTGCCTCCCAGTAGCGCTTCTCGATCGTCTAGAGCTGGACGCGGGACAATGATCTGTTGATCACGGGCCTAGCGTCCATTTGTGCCTGTCCCCGAGTACCTGAAAGCAGGAAATGACATTGTGCAGCACATCATGGTCACACTACCACTTACCTCGATTCATCTCTGTATTGGATTTGGCGCGGTATTTGACCATTGCTTAAAACGATCCTGTCCCGGTCACAAGATAACAAAATATGCATGTACATGTGTATGCATGAGTATTTTCAAACGCAATAATTCTTTAGCAAAAACTTTTCTGGTTCAGTCTTAATTAGGCGCTTGGGGCACCCCTATGGACTGAGCAAAAAGGGCTCGGGTCATTTAAAGACCGCGCATCCCAATCCTACGTTCTTTAAAAGACTGCAATGAGAAAATTACAGAGGACAGGAATCCCTGGGGGAAACCACAAAAAATAAAAAACATGCAGCGACTTCCTTAATTGCCCTAGGTCTTAAGCGTAGTATCACTTGACAACGTCGGAGTTCACGGGTGAAGGTAGTTCCTCGTCATCCATGTTGGCGAGCACAAGGGCCCCTCTGGAGAAAACCCTTTTTACGACGAAAGGCCCTTCGTAGTTCGAGGCCCATTTTCCCCTATTGTCTTTCAGGGCTTGGGAGACTTTCTTCAGTACCAGGTCCCCTTCGCTGAACCTACGCGAGCGTACATTCTTGTCAAAAGCGTTCTTTACTCGTTTTTGATATAAACGCCTGTGGCTCATGGCGGCCAGTTGCTTGCCTTCTATGAGATTAAGATGATCTAAACGTGCCTGGGCCCACTCTGACTCCTTTAATCCGGACTCCGCCAAGATTCTTAATGATGGGACTTCCACCTCAAACGGTAGCACAGCCTCCATTCCGTATACCAATGAGAACGGCGTTGCCCCGATTGATGTGCGCACTAAGGTTCGGTAACCATGTAGCGCGAATAGGAGCATCTCGTGCCAGTCCTTGTATGACATGGTCATCTTCTGGATAATCTTCTTCATATTCTTGTTGGCTGCCTTCACTGCTCCGTTCATCTTAGGCCTGTAGGGTGTGGAATTGTGGTGTTGGATCTTAAACTCCTCGCACATTTCCCCCGTCATCTTGTTATTCAAGTTGGTGCCATTGTCTGCAATAATCTTCCTCGGCATACCATACCGGCAGATAATCTCCCTCTTGATGAACCTAACCACCACACTCCTCGTGACGCTAGCGTACGAAGCAGCTTTGACCCACTTGGTGAAGTAATCGATCGCCACTAGGATGAAACGATGTTCGTTCGCAGCTTTGGGCTCTATGGCCCCGATCACATCTATTCCCTACATGGAAAATGGCCATGGTGCGGCCAAAACACTTAGAGGCAAGGGTAGAGCGTTGATATTGTTTGCAAATGTCTGGCATTTGTGACACTTCCTCACATGGAGACAACAATCGCTCTCCATGGTGAGCCAATAGTAGCCCTCCCTTAAGATCTTCCTAGCCATGGCGTGCCCGTTAGCGTGCGTACCGAAAGAGCTCTCATGGACCTCCCTCAGCATGCTCTTAGCTCCTTTAGCGTTCATGTATCGGAGCAAAACCATGTCATGGTTTCTCTTGTATAGTATGCTTCCACTCAAGAAGAAACCGGCCACCAATCTCCTTAACGTCCTCTTGTCGTTGTCGGAAGCCTCCGGTGGGTACTCTTTGCTTTCAACGTATCGCTTGATATCGAAATACCAAGGCTTACCGTCCCGCTCCTCTTCCACCGAACAACAATGTGTGGGTCTGTCGCGACACCTGAACTCAATGTACGGTAGGTCTCCGTGCGATGTCAGCTGGAACATGGACACTAAAGTGGAAAGCGCATCTGCCATTTGATTTTCCTTTCGGGGAACGTGATGGAAGGGGATCTCATCAAAGAACTCAGCCAATTCCTTGATATAGGCCTGGTAGGGTATCAGTTTGTGATCCCTAGTCTCCCATTCTCCTCTCAGCTAGTGAATCACCAACGCCGAGTCTCCGTACACCTTGAGTAGCTTAACGTTGAAGTCAATTGCTGCCTGGACGCCCAGAGCGCATGCTTCGTATTTAGCCATGTTATTGGTGTAGTCAAACCCCAGCCTAGCCGTGAAAGGTATACATTGATTGTTCGGAGAGACCAATGCTGCCCCAACGCCATGGCTTAGAACGCTTGACGCCCCATCAAACCACAGGATCCACTTGTCCCTATCCTTGTCTAGCTTCTCTTCAAATGAGGCCATGATGTCCTCATCCGGGAACTCGGGATGCATGGGTTGATAATCATTGAGAGGCTGCTGAGCCAAATAGTCCGCCAAGGTGCTTCCCTTTATCACCTATGGACTATATTGAACTCAGATAGCAAAACATGCCACCGAGCGATCCGCCCCGTGAGAGCAGGCTTCTCAAAGATGTACTTGACTGGGTCCATCTTGGATATCAGCCAAGTGGTATGGCTCAGCATGTACTCTCTTAAATGGTGGGACGCCCAGACTAAAGCACAACTTGTCCTTTCCAACAGGGAGTAGTTCATCTCACAGGCCGTGAACTTCTTACTCAAGTAGTAGACAACTCGCTCTCTTTCCCGGACTCGTCATGTTGCCCCAACATGCACCCCATTGACTCGTCCAAAATCGTCATGTACAAGATGAGAGGTTTCCCGGGCACCGACGGCATAAGCACGGGAGGCTTCATGAGGCACTGTTTGATCTTTCCAAATGCCTTTCGACAGTCCATGTTCCAGTGGATGGATTGGTTCTTGCGTAAGAGCTTGAACAGCGGCTCATAGATAGCGGTGAGCTGCGATATGAATCTGGCAATGTAGTTCAAACGCCCCAGGAAACCTCGGACCTGCTTCTTGGTACATGGTTCTGGCATCTCAAGGATGGCTTTTACCTTTTCGGGGTCCAACTCTATTCCTTTCTGACTTACGATGAAACCCAGTAATTTTCCTGACTTGACCCCGAAGGTGCACTTAGCAGGGTTCAACCTCAATCGATACTTCCTAAGCCTTTCGAACAATTTCCGCAGATTGACAAGGTGTTCCTCTTCAGTTTTAGACTTGGCAATCATGTCGTCTACATAGACTTCGATTTCTTGATGCATCATGTCATGGAACAAAGCCACCATAGCCCGTTGATAGGTTGCCCCGGCGTTCTTGAGCCCAAATGACATCACTTTATAGCAGAACGTCCCCCACAGGGTGACGAAGGTGGTCTTTTCCATATCCTTTGGCGCCATCTTTATCTGTTTGTAGTCGGAGAAACCATCCATGAAGGAAAACAAAGTGAAATTGGTCGTATTATCCACGAGGACATCGATGTGCGGCAGAGGGAAATTGTCTTTGGGACTGGCTCGATTTAGGTCCCGTTAATCCACACACATTCGTACCTTCCCATCCTTCTTAGGGACTGGTATAATGTTGGCAACCCATTCCGGGTACCGAGCAACAGCTAGAAAGCCAACGTCAAATTGTTTCTTTACTTCTTCTTTTATTTTCAGGGACGTCTCGAGCTTCATCCTCCTTAGTTTTTGTTTTACCGGGGAACACTCAAGATTTAGAGGTAATCTGTGTTGTACGATGTCAGAACTCAAACCGGGCATATCTTGGTATGACCAGGCAAAGATGTCTTGGTAGTCTTTCAGCAGGGCCATTAATTCTTTACGGACGGGTGTGGTCATACCCGTGCCTACTTTTACTTCCTTTTTTCCACTGTTGGTTCCTAAGTCTACGAGTTTTGTCTCTTCTTGATGCAGCCTCATCTCTCGGTCCTCCTGAGCGATTATCCTCTCCAGCTCTGGGGGAAGCCCCACATCCTTGTCCTCTTCATTCTCAGTCCGACTTGCTTCTTGCTGGAAATCGACGGTCGGGTCCCCAGTATTAGTACCTTTGCAGGACTCGTCGTCGGATCTGTATCGTTTTAAGCGTAACAAGGAAATAAACATGCAAATGAATGAGAATGGGTAGAGGCGCAGGAACAGATGAAGAAAGATCTTTATATAACTTCAAGAACAAAAGACATAATGCCTTAACGAAAGGAAACTCTAAAGTCTAGGCCCAACCGTAGAGTTTTAAAGCTACAAAAGGTTACATTATGCTTGTCGCGTAAACGTCTGGGCGTTCCTCCATCCACCAATTTCCTAGTTGGAAACCGGGAGGGCATGGCCGTACCAAATCCGATCTCCTCGGGGAGTCGTCATCGCATATCACGGCGACTTGACCTTCGCGTCTTAAACCCGCACTTATGAAGTTCATGCTGATGTGGCACGGCGAAGCCTCTTTGGCTCGTTGTCCCGACCGCGGGCCCTGGCCTTTGTTCTTCCTTTCTGAGATATTTTTCCTTATGTTAGCCTGTGTAGGTTTATAGCCTAACTCAAACTTCCCGCGGTTTCTTCTGGTACTTACCAGGCTGGTCCTGCCGCTGTTGTTCTTGCTCAAACCCATTCTGGGCTCGTAGTCGTGCCCCAGCATCACCCAGGCCACCATCATTGCCACATCGGACAAGCGAGGCGGCCTAGAGAGGGAATCTACGGAGGCGATGCTTACTACCTCAAAAGATTGGAAAGCCGTTTCCAATGACTCCTCCGCGGCTTCCACGTATGGCATAGAGGAAGGACTACTTACCAAGACATCTTCCTCACCTGATACTATGACCAAATGTCCTTCCACTACAAACTTCAGCTTTTGGTGGAGTGTGGAGGGGGCGACTCCCACTGAGTGGATCCATGGACGCCCCAAAAGACAGTTGTAGTCCGGGTTGATATCCATCACTTGGAATGTAACTTGGCAGGTTTAAGGCCTTATCTGTACTGGGAGATCGATCTCTCCCCTTACCTCTCAAAGGCTGCCGTCGAAGGCGTGGACCATCATGGAACTTGGCCTTAGATGGGAAGCGTTGAATGACAATTTCTCCAACGTGCTTTTGGGCATCACGTTTAGGCTTGAGTCGTTGTTGATGAGTACTTTGGCCATAACGTGTTCCATGCATTTGACTGACACATGTAAAGCCCTGTTATGCCCTCTCCCATCGGAAAGACCCTTTGTCGGAACATCCTCGTCTGGTGTGGGGATCACCTTGACATTTTGTCCTTCAGCCATCCTTGCTTTCCCTTTAGTGATTGCGGGCTGTATCGGCAGGCTAGGGGGTACAAACACGCGACCGCTGCGGGTTATGCCGCTCAGCCCGGTGATATTGGTCACTATGGCTGATAGTGAGCTGATATCGGTAGCTTCATCCTTCCTATCGCTCGGAGGGGCATACCTCCATGGAGCTGCGTGACTGTTCTCGTAAGGAAACAAAACTGATCTACCGCCCGACACTGCCGAGGGGTGTTGAGGTCTTTGGGGAGCCGTGTCCATGGTGAAGTGTATTACCAAGGGTTTAGGCTTTTTAGGTCCTTCTTCATCCGCTGACTGCATGCATACATGTTGTTCCTCCTCCCTCTTACTGCCGACCTCAAGCTGGCCTTGGTCTATCATCTGTTGTAATAGATCTCTTACTGCCGAACATGTTTCCATGTCATGGAGTACACCCGAATGCATTAAGCAAGAATCTTCTCTGCACCCGCTGCAGGGAATCATGCCCGCCTTTTGCAAGGCTTTGTAGATAAACCTTCTGGGGGTCGTTACGTCCTTCAAAAGCTTGGGCCCGTGTGACCTACTCACCTCGATGGCATTAACTGCCCCCCCTCCATGATTGGCAAGCGGGTTTGTTTTTATGTTGGGCCCGTCCTCTTGAAAAGTCAACCACCCAGCCTCTATCAAGCTTTGGACCTTGCTTTTCAAGGCCAAGCACTGTTCGATCGAGTGGCCTGGGGACCCCCATGGTATGCGCAGGTTGCGCTAAGGTTATACCATTTTGGGAATGGAGACTGGAAGATCTTTCCCGGGACCACCACGACCAATTGGTTGGCAATGAGAGATGGTAAGAGTTCCCCATATGTCATTGGGATCGGGGCGAAAATCTGTGCCTGCCTTGGCGAAAAGTTCCTCGCCGTGTTTGCGCCAAAGTGAGCGTTGTTGGTCGGGTGAGGCCGAGTCGGAGCCGGAGCCTGAAGAGCTCCCCCCTGTAGGGGTGTGGGCGCCCTTGGTTGGGTGAGTGCTGTATCGGAAGAGGCCTCGGCGCGAGCCGAAAAACTCAAGTGATGTTGTGCATATTGGTGGGTACCGTGGGTGGCTTGGGCCATGCATGTGTTGAAGTGACGGTATGGGCATCTCTCTCTTTCTTCTTTGCCCCAGCTATTCCGGTCCTCCTATTGTTGGCACCTATCGGGGAGACGTAATCAAACTTTTCCCTCTTCAAACCCACCTCGATCCTTTCTCCGGCGAAGACCAAGTCCGCGAAGCTGGAAGGCATGTAGCCCACTAATTTCTCATAGTAAAATACAGGCAAGGTATCCATGAACGGGGCCCATTCGTCTTGACTTGCCAAGACTTTCGCCTTTGCTTCCGAAAATTTCCTTGGTACCCCTACCACCTCATTTTCAACTTGCTTCCCGCGGTCCAATTCCTGTGTCAAGATTTTGACTATTTTAGAAATTCTAGCTAAGGAGGGATAGAATCCCGAGAAGAGATATGGTTTTCTTCCCCCTAGAGGGCATCCCAGGATCTCTTCAAACTCTTCCACCATGGGTGTTAACTAGAAGTCCCCAAAGGTGAAGCACCTCAAAGGCTGGTCATAATATTGGGCGAGGGAGGCAACGGCCTTCGTGGAGACCTCTGCCATGGTTAGGTCCCAGATCTTACCATAAGCTTTGCGGAAGGCTTGTCGCTGGAGCTGACCCATCAATTGTCCTAACTCTTTCAGACTGGCGACTCCTAGGCTCTTGATCTTAACTTGATAGAACCTCTTTTTAAGCGAAGGCGCCTAGCTCAATCCCATGCCTTTTACTAAAGTGGAATAAAAACCAGTGCGAATCAAGACTCCGACATCTATCATAGGTGAAATGGATGAATGCATGAAGAAATGCATATGGCACAGATGCATTTTACGGATACGAGAGCCCGGGAGATTATCTCTTTCTTAAATACAACATTCGGGCTGCGTAGAGCCCGATGCATGCATTTGAGAAGGCGACACTGACCTTCCGTCTTCTCGTGACAAAGTGAGGGGATCAAGATGCAACCCGTGCATGATGGCATGATGCAAATGCAAAAAAGGGGGAAGGGTAACAAGGAGATGTACACAACATGGCAATATCCTCAAATAATCACACGGCGAAGGCATACATGACATTTTAGGTTATATGCATGGCAATGTTTAAAAGACATGCAATGTGTTCGCTTCGTGCCTCTATTTTAGGGACCTAAACGGGAGGAACTAAAAGGCTTTTAGTGATAATTCCCAAGGTGGTCATATCTCTCTTGATGGTTTCTAGAGGTATCATCCCCTTCGAAAAACATATTGCGATAGTAGGGACTACCAGCAACAATATGTTATCAAAGAGAAAAACTCTAGATGAGGGTTCACTATTATCAAGCAAGTCGGAGACCCAGCAGGACCACAGATTCACCTCCACTCATTATGTTCCCATGGACCCGGGTATAGGGCCCTTTTTCAACCCACCGTGTGTACAAAAAGGTGTTAGTGTTTGTGTGCATCAAATGAATAAACATCTATCTCATGCATACATTTAAAAAAGCATACTAAAAGCATAAAGGAGTTATATACAAGGACATAAGAAAATAAAGGAAAACTAACAAAGGAGAAGTCATGGTAAGGAATGCACACTGATCAATTGGCCTAACTCTCTAAAAACAGTCCCCAGTGGAGTCGACAACTGTCGCAACCTATCCTTCGGTGGGAGGGCGACGTGGGGCTCAGGGTGCGTCTTCCAAGAAAGGAAAATGGGCGAAGTCGCCACCAACATTTATTTGAGGAAAACGTCGGAAAAACCAGAAAAGGTGTGGTCTACGAAAAGTGTGAAAGGTTTGGGAGTTGTTTTTACGCACGGGGAAGGTATTAGCACCTCACGCGTCCGTCACAAGGGACGACAACCTTTAGTCAAATGTGCAAATATGACTTCAATTTATTTTATTTTCCCTTTCTTATGTCTTTTTACGCCTTTTGTATTTTTTATCTTTTTGTGGTCGACAAGGGTATTTCCCTCGCTCCTACGTATCCTCAATTGCAATGAGGAAATCAAACCTAGGTAGTTCTTTAAGAACTATACATTGGCTAAGTTGTTTTTATCTTTTTTCGCAAGATATATTTTAATCGAACAAAAGGTCATTTAAGGCGTTGGACCATTAAACGATCTTTTGATTTTGAAAGGAGAGAAACATTAAGGAGTTGGGCCATTAACAATCTCTTGGGATGCTTGACAAAAAGCGGTAAAGTTACATATTGATTTTATGTTTTTTGAACGGTCCATGTTTAACTGATAAAAGCAAAAAAGGACTGCTTAAGGCGTTGGACCTTAAAACGGTTTTTAGTGATTTTTTATGGACGAAGCTCGATTTGTGAGTTGATTTTAGCTTTAGTTTCACTTTTGTTATTAGTTAATTCATTCAAGGAAACTTCCAAAGAAAAATCGTCCGATTGATTTTTTTTTATTATTTTATTCAAAGATATTTTGATTATTTTATTATTATTTTTCCTTTTTTTGGTTTTAACCGAGATTACTGCATGAACGATCGGTTGTGTTCAAAGATTGTCAAGGATTTACAAGGATAGTAGAAAATCTCAAGTGGGTTACTTGAGAACTGGACGTTGGCACGGGAAGTGGCCAAACAAGTATAAATCGAGTTTGTAATTCTCTCTTCCCATATCTCGTTTATTTTATTACAATTTACTTTGTCTTGCACATTTAAAGAACACTGTTAAATTGATTGTTGCTTCTTCTACATTCTAAATCTATCATATATCATTTAAAAGGGGATTAAAACTTGTTAGTCGGAAAATTTTTAGGACTTAATTCACCCCCCTTCTCTTAAGTTATTGAGGTCACTTGTTCAACAAGTGGTATCAGAGCAGGATTCTTGTTTAAAGTTTAAAAACTTCAAGAATAATTATGGCCTCATCTAACTTTCTGTTTCCCGAGGGAAACTTTATTAATAGGCTTCCTATCTTTAATGGTGAGGGTTATCACTATTGAAAAACCCGTATGCATATTTTTATAGAAGCCATAGATTTGAATATATGGGAAACCGTTGAAATTGGTCCTTTCATTCCTAAAATGGTAGCAGGAAATGAAACTATAGAAAAACCTAGAGATCAATGGGATGAAGATGAAAGAAAAAGATTTCAATATAACTTAAAAGCCAAGAATATAATCACTTATGCATTATGCATGAATGAGTACTTTAGAGTTTCAAACTATAAAAATGCAAAAGAAATGTGGGATACATTACAAGTAACACATGAAGGCAAAACTGATGTTAAAAGATCTAGAATAAACACTTTCACACATGAGTATGAACTTTTTAGAATGAATCAAAATGAGAATATACGAGAAATGCAAAAGAGTTTACATATATAGTTAATCATCTTGCATCATTAGGAAAAATGTTTCATAATGAAGATCTCATTAACAAAGTGGTGAGATGTTTAAGTAGGCAATGACAACCAAAAGTAACTGCAATTGTGGAATCAAAAGATCTCACCAACATGTCTCTTCCCACTCTCTTTGGGAAACTTCAAGAACATGAAATGGAACTTATGAGACTCAACCAACATGAAGAGAATGACAAAAAGAAGAAAGGAATTGCACTCAAAGCCTCATCTTCTATTCATGAAGAAAGTGACAAAGAAGACATGAATGAACAAAATAATTTAGAAGAAGATGATGATTTCAGTCTCTTTGTAAAAAGATTCAATAAATTTATGAGAAACAAAGGAAATCGAAGGAGATCCAAAGAAAAAAGGAGAAGATTCCTTCTCGATCAGTTCCAAAATGCTATGAATGCGATCAACTTAGCCACCTGAGATTTGATTGTCCTATCCTTAAAAGAAGAATGGAAAAATCCGACAAGAAAACTTTCAAAGATAAGAAAGGAAAGGAAACATATATCACTTGGGAAGATAATTGTTGGATCAAGTGGCCTCAGAATAATTAAGAAAGGAGGGTTGAATTAATTATTCCTAAACCTTTACTAATTAAAATTTTTCTCTTCTAAGGCTTTTACTTATGTTGTTAAGAGAATAACGAGTAGAAGAGAAACTTAACAAAAAGTAAAAGCGGAAATTAAATGCACAGCGGAAATTAAAAGAGTAGGGAAGAAGGAGACAAACACACAAGAGTTTTTATACTGGTTCGGCAACAACCCGTGCCTACATCCAGTCCCCAAGTGACTTGGGGTCCTTGAGATTTCTTTCAACCTTGTAAAAATCCTTTTACAAGTAAAGATCCACAAGGGATGTACCCTCCCTTGTTCTCTTTGAAACCCTAGTGGATGTACCCTATACTAGAACTGATCCACAAGAGATGTACCCTCTCTTGTTCTCAGTCAAACCCAAGTAGATGTACTCTCTACTTGTACCACAAAAGATGTACCCTCCAATGTGTTAAGACAAAGATCTCAGGCGGTTAAACCTTTGATACTTTTTGAATGGGGATACAAAAGAATTCTCAGGCGGTTAGTCCTTTGAACACTTTTGTATTAGGGAATGGGAAGAATCAAAAGAATTCTCAGACTGTGTCGTTTTGAATTCTTTGACAAGGGAGAAGGGAGACACAAAAGAATTCAGGCGGTTGGTCCTTCGCTCTTTTGGAAAAGGGAGAAGAGAGACACAAAAAGAATTCAGGCGGTTAGTCCTTGGCGAATTCTTTTTGGCAAAGGGAGAAGAGAATGAAAAGATGAATAGCACAAGTTTTCAAGGTTCAGAAAACTTTGGAAAGCTTTTGGCACAAGGAAGAAGAAAAAGTTCAAAGATATTCAGGGCTTGTAAAAGATTGATTGAATAATTGTCTTGAAAAGCAAATCAAAGCCTTGCTTTTATAGACTCTTCATGTCTGGCCAAGAGGACCATTTAGAAGAGTTATAACTTTTAGAAAAACTTAAAACCAATTTGAAAAAGTCAAAAACCTTTTGAAGAGTTACATCTTTTGATTTATTCAGAAACAATCATTGGTAATCGATTACCAAATCAGTGTAATCGATTACACAAGGCTTTTATGTGAAAGGATGTGACTCTGAACATTTGAATTTGAATTTCAACATTCAAAGGCACTGGTAATCGATTACCAAAACATTGTAATCGATTACAACTTTTTGAAATTAATTGGAACGTTGTAAATTCAATTTGAAAACTTTTTCAAAAACATTTTGCTACTGGTAATCGATTACAGCAATCTGGTAATCGATTGCCAGAGAATAAAAACTCTTTGGTAAACATGTTTTTGAGAAAAACCATGTGCTACTCAATTTTTGAGAAAACCTTTTCATACTTATCTTGATTAAGCCTTCTCTTGATTCTTGAATCTTGAGTCTTGAATCTTGATCTCTTGAATCTTGATTCTTGAAATCTTGATCTCTTGAATCTTGATTCATGAATTCAACTTTCCTCTTAAATCTTGAAGTGTTCTTCAACTTTTCCTCTTGAGTCTTGAATTGTTCTTGATTCCATCTTGAACATTTTGAACTCATTCTTTGATTGACCTTTGAGCTTTTTGTCATCACCTTTGTCATCATCTTTTGTTATCATTATTGTTATCATCAAAACATCTTTGAATCATTCTTGATTCATCATGAAGCTTTGCTTCTACGATAATGACATGGATTCATCAAGTGATTCAGTAAACGAAATCATAAATCTAAGCCCCATGGCCAAAGACTATGAAAGTGAAGAAGAGCTAACATCTTCTAACTATGATTTATCTATTTCTTTTGATGAACTTCAAGATGCATTTAATGATTTGCATAAAGAATCTACTAAACTTGCCAAATTAGTTTCATTTTATAAGAAAACCATTTCAAAATTTAGAAAAGGAAATTTTGAAATTGAATGAAGAGTTAGAAAATCTTACATCTGAAGTTAAAACATTAAAATCAATAGATAAAAACCAACCTTCTACAAAATGCTTGATACAAGAAAACAATAAAGCATCTCATTCATGTGAATGTTGTAATAATTTTAAAGAAGAAATTTTAGATTTAAAAAATGCTCTTGCCAAATTTACTCTTGGTAAAAATAACTTAGATATTATATTAGGAAGAAAAAGACTTGTCTTTGACAAGGTTGGATTAGGGTATAATCCTGAAAATCAACAAAAATTGTACAGAAATTTCTTTGCCTCTACTCAAATGACTAGGTCTCCCCTCTTAACTTGCTTTCACTGTGGTAAGAAAGGTCATAGTGCCTAAACATGTTATATTAGGAAGAATGATAATAACATTGGAAAAATGGTATAGGTTCCAAAAGGATCTTTAGTCAAAACTAACATTCAAGGACCCAAGAAAATTTGGGTACCTAAATCAAAAATATGATTATATGATTAAAGGACTCATTGAATCAAAGTTGGTACATTGATATTGGTTGCTCCAAACACATGACGGGAGATGCATCAAAGGTAAAATTCTTGGAGTTGGAAAAATAAGTATGAATCCCTCTACCTCCATAGAAAATATTTTACTTGTTGATGGTCTTAAGCATAGTTTATTAAGTGTTAGTCAACTATGTCATAAAGGCTTTTGGGTGTTATTTGATCCTTATAACTGCTTTGTTGAAAGTAAATATGACAGAAAAATAAAATATGTAGGACATAGGACTAATAATGTGTACATGATAAATCTAGATAGAACCCCAAATCATGCTCAATGCTTTCTAAGTAAAGAGGATGAATCATGGTTGTGGCATAGGAGAATTGCTCATATAAATATGGAACACTTAAATAAATTAATTTCAAAAGATTTAGTAATTGGCTTGCCAAAACTCAAATTTGAAAAAGATAGATTGTATGGTGCATGTCAAAAGGGAAAATAAGTAAGGGTTTGTTTCAAACTAAAGAATGTTGTTTCAACCACTCGACCCTTACAGCTTTTGCACATGGATCTCTTTGGTCCTTCTAGAACTATGAGCTTTGGTGGAAATTATTATGCTCTTGTCATGGTAGATGATTATTCTAGATTTACATGGACTCTATTTCTTGATCACAAAAGAGATGCATTTCATGATTTTAAGAAACTTTCCAAAATCATTCAAAATAAGAAAAATCTCAACATTGCATCCATTAGAAGTGATCATGGAGGAGAATTTGAGAATAAAGACTTTGAATTATTTTGTGATGAAAATGGAATAGAACATAATTTTTCTACAACTAGAACCTCTCAACAAAATGGAGTAGTTGAAAGGAAGAATAGATCATTAGAAGAATTAGGAAGAATCATGCTTAACGATACAAATCTTCCTAAATACATTTGGGTCGAGGCTGTTAATACTACATGTTATATAATGAATAGAGCATTAATTAGACCTATTTTAAATAAAACACCATATGAACTATATAAGGGGACAAAACCAAATATTTCCCATCTTCATATTTTCGGATGTAAATGCTTTGTGTTAAATAATGGAAAAGACAACTTGGGCAAGTTTGATGCAAAGTCGGATGAAGGTATATTTCTTGGTTATTCTTTGAATAGTAAAACTTTTAGAATATATAATAAAAGAACTGTGACTATTGAAGAATCAATTCATGTTGCTTTTGATGAGACTAACTCTTAGGCCAAGAAAGGATATACTTGATGATATTATAGATATTTTAGAAGATACGCATATTCATGAAGAAGTCCACAAAGACAAAGAAGATGGAAATAGTAGAGATTCTCAATCCAAAGAAAATCAAATAAATGTGATCTTCCAAGGGAGTGGAGAACTTCAGGGTATCACCCTCTTGATAATATCATAGGTGACATCTCAAAAGGAGTAACAACTCGACACTCTCTTAAAGATGCATGCAATAACATGGCTTTTGTCTCTTTAATTGAACCTAAAAACATAAATGAAGCCATAATCGATGAAC
Source organism: Glycine soja (assembly GCF_004193775.1). Lineage (NCBI taxonomy): Eukaryota > Viridiplantae > Streptophyta > Magnoliopsida > Fabales > Fabaceae > Glycine > Glycine soja. Next base: position 10,371,055 of record NC_041011.1, read on the forward strand.
ATTGGATTATTTCTATGTAAGAAGAATTAAATCAATTTGAAAGAAATCAAATATGAGGATTAGTTGATAGACCTAATGATCACCCAATTATTGGAACTAAATGGGTATTTAGAAATAAATTGGATGAACATGGAATAGTCATTAGAAATAAGGCTAGATTAGTGACTAAAGGATATAACCAAGAGGAAGGAATAGATTATGAAGAAACTTATGCTCCTATAAGTAGACTAGAAGCTATTAGAATGTTACTTGCCTTTGCATCAATAATGGATTTCAAAATTTATCAAATGGATGTTAAAAGTGCATTTTTAAATGGATTTATTCAAGAAGTGTATGTTGATCAACCTCCTGGATTTGAAAATTCAGATTTGCCCAATCATGTTTTTAAATTGAAGAAGGCTCTATATGGTTTAAAACAAGACCTTAGGGCTTGGTATGAACAATTAAGCAAATTTCTTTTAGAAAAGGTCTTTACAAGAGGAAAGGTTGATACCACACTTTTCATTAAAAGAAAAATGCATGATATTCTCCTAGTTCAAATATATGTAGATGATATAATCTTTGGAGCTACTAATGATTCCTTATGCAAAGAATTCTCTAATGATATGCAAAGTGAATTTGAAATGTCCATGATGGGTGAGTTGAATTTCTTTCTTGGACTACAAATAAAACAAACCAAAAATGGAATCTTTATTAGTCAAGCAAAGTATTGCAAAGAATTGTTTAAGAGGTTTGGAATGGAAAATGCTAAACAAATGGTCACCCCTATGAGCACTGCTTGCTACTTGGATAAGGATGAAGTTGGTTAATCAACAGATATAAAGAAATATGGAGATATGATCGGATCTCTTCTTTATTTATTAATGGGTAGACCGGATATTATGTTTAGTGTTTGCATGTGTGCTAGATATCAAGCCAATCCCAAAAAATCTCACTTAAGTGTCGTCAAAAGAATAATGAGATATTTATTGGGCACTATAAATCTAGTCTTATGGTATCCTAAGAATTCTTCTTATAACTTAGTAGGATACTCTAATTTTGACTTTGTTGGATGTAAAACTGATAGAAAAAGCACTAGTGGGACTTGCCACTGTATTGGTTCCGCACTAGTATTATGTCATAGCAAAAAGCAAAATGGTGTTGCCTTATCAACTGTAGAAGCGGAATATATTTCTGCTAGAAGTTGTTGTGCACAAAACCTATGGATGAGACATCAACTCTCTGATTATGGTTTAATGCTTGATCAAATTCCTATTCGGTGTGACAATAAGAGTGCAATCAACCTATCCAAAAATCCTATTTTGCACTCTAGAACAAAACACATTGAAATTAGGCATCACTTCCTTAGAGATCATGTTCAAAAGGGTGATTGTGTACTAGAGTTTGTTAAAACAAAAAATCAATTGGCCAATATCGTTACAAAACCTCTACCCAAAGAAAGTTTCTTTACCATTAGACGAGAATTAAGGATTATTGACCAATCTGACTTAGATTCCTAGCCTATAAAATTATATATAATATTTTCCTCTTTATGTATTTAATGATTTGAGGGAATGTAATCAATTACATTAAGTTTATAAAAGATTACTAGGAAACAATAATGGTGTAATTGATTACCATAGGTTCATAATCGATTACCATTGAAACATAAGGTTGTAATCGATTACTAGAGGGTTAGTCTGTTATTTCTTGAGCATGTAATCAAGTATAATAGATATGTAATCGATTACCAGACAATTAGCAATTACATTATAATGCTTGTAATCGATTACAATGGTATGTAACCAATTACCAGTCATCCCTGTCTTTAAATATGACTTTTCTCTCTCTCTAAGTTCACAACACTCATCTTCCATCTCTCTCTAATGGCACCCCACACCCTAAAAACATCAAATCCTCATATCTTCTTCATTTCTTCACCAAATCGTTTCAAACAAAGTGCGAAATTCTTCTCTTTGAATCCTTTACAAAACCCACCGATTGAAATTTTTAGAAACTTCACCAAATGGCAGAATCGTCAAAGAGGCACAAGGGCTCATCATCCTCCACCACCACTGTCGGCCACCATTGCCACGGTTCTTCCAGTGACCCTCCGTCACCACCCAATTCATTTCTTTCCTCACCGCGCTCTCTCACTCTATTTTCCACTGATGTCCAATGTGAGACGTATTACTCATCATTCTCAAATCATGATATTATTGACCCTAAATACCTTGACTTTGAATTCTTTGAGGGAGAAAACTTTGATTGCTATCAAGTGTTTCAAAATTTTGAACTAGTGGATTTCATGACTAAGAAATTTCCCTATTACCCTGAATTGGTTCGAGTGTTTTATAACAACTTGGAAATTCATGAAGGAGTGATATTTTCTGAAGTGAACAAAATACCAATTGTTGTTGATCAATCCCTATTTTACTCCCTAACCAAACTGAGCAGTCAAGGTGTGCCTTTTGAAGGAACTTTAGTTTATGATTGGAAACCAATTTATTCTAGCCTTGATGCTCGTAAAATGGTTTGTGTTGCAAATGCTGATATGTCTAGTCGCTTACTTGTTGGATCCTTTACTTTTGAATGTTGTATCATGCATTACATTCTCTATTGTTTGTTGCTTCCTCGTTCTACTAACCTTGCTCAAGCCAATAAGGAAGACTTAATTTTGATGTGGGCACAGCAAACTGGACGCCAAATTGGCTAGGCACATCTTGTTCGTTATCGTATGCACAAGGCATTACGTGCAAATGCTCTTCTACCATATCCCCATCTGATTACTCTGTTTTTGAAGCACTTCAAATTCCCTCTTACTAATCTGTCAAGGTTAAGCGTTCATTTACAATAGGAGCCATTGTAGTTGCTTCTTTTGGTTATAAGAAAGATCTTGATGGACAATGGGTTCGCAGACAAGATTATCAGGCAAATGCTCCCGACAAACGCACTCCATCTCCACCACCTAGGAATCCTTCCTCTGCTTTACTGAATGATGTTCTCAATGAGATTTGGGATCTTCATGCTTTTGTTGGCGAAAGGTTTGATTTCATGGATTTTCGCATCACTCTTCTTGAGGATGACATGGGATTTATCCGCCGTTGCTTTGATCTTCCAACCGATCCTTAACATTACAATTATTTATAATAATTATTAAACTTTCATACTCATTTAAGTTACATTAGGATATTTAGTACTTTAGACTTTTAGACTTATTGCTTACTATTATTCTGCTTGGATGGTACTCTGAATGATAATATCTTTTCTTCTCTCTGCTCTTAATTTGTTTTTGATGTTACCAAAGGGGGAGAGATAGATGGTAAGGAGAATTATAAAAGACTCATTATCCATTTTTCTGTCTAAAGTATTGAAAAAAAATTATATATAAATTTTTCATCAAATCCTAAACTTTTTCATATAAGCAATCACTGAAAAATCAAGGGGGAGTGAACGACACAAATGGATATTATTATTTCTCTCTTTGCTCCTTACCTACAGATGGTTGTCATCATCAAAAAGGGGGAGAATGTAAATGTATATCATGCAAGTTTTGATGATGCCAAAAGTTTACTTGATGATCATGGATTGAATCAAGTCAAAGAACAAGATCAAGAAAATCTAAGATAAGGACTTAGTAAATTTGTTAAAAGAATCTCAATTTGATTGCTATAGTTTGGCCTCAAAATCTTTACTGTCAAAATTCTATTATTAAAGTTAAATCAGTTTAGAAATCTCTTTTTGAACTGGTAATCGATTACCAGAGAGTTTATGAAAATGGCTTATTGAAAATTTTGAACCGATGAACCAACGCACAAAATTATTTGAATTTTGATCTGTGTAATCGATTACAAGAGTCAGGTAATCAATTACCAGTAAGAGATTTCAGAAAAACTATTGAAAAGTCATAGCCTTTCAAAGATAAGACTGTGAAATCGATTACCAAAGTCATGTAATCGATTACCAATGAAATGTTGGATCGAGTGGCCTCAGAATAATTAAGAAGGGGGGGTTGAATTAATTATTCCTAAACCTTTACTAATTAAAAAATTACTCTTCTTAAGGCTTTTACTAAATTGTTAAGAGAATGAGGAGTAGAAGAGAAACTTAACAGAAAGTAAACGCGGAAATTAAATGCACAGCGGAAAGTAAATAAAGTAGGGAAGAAGGAGACAAACACACAAGAGTTTTTATATTGGTCCGGCAACAACCCGTGCCTACATCCAGTCCCCAAGCGACCTGCAGTCCTTGAGATTTCTTTCAACCTTGTAAAAATCCTTTTACAAGCAAAGATCCACAAGGGATGTACCCTCCTTTGTTCTCTTTGAACCTAGTGGATGTACCCTCTACTAGAATTGATCCACAAGAGATGTACCCTCTCTTGTTCTCAGTCAAACCCAAGTAGAAGTACCCTCTACTTGTACGACAAAGGATGTACCCTCCAATGTGTTAAGACAAAGATCTCAGGCTATTAAACCTTTGATACTTTATGAATGGGGATACAAAAGAATTCTCAGGTGGTTAGTCCTTTGTTCTTTTGGAAAAGGGAGAAGAGAGACACAAAAAGAATTCAGGCGGTTAATCCTTGGCGAATTCTTTTTGGCAAAGGGAGAAGAGAATGAAAAAGATGAATAGCACAAGTTTTCAAGGTTTGGAAAACCAGAAAACTTCAGAAAGCTTTTGGTACAAAGAAGAAGAAAAAGTTCAAAGAGATTCAAGGATTGTAAAGGATTGTAAGAGATTGATTGGAAAAGTATTCAAGATTGAAAGAATGAATTAAAAATGCAAAACAAAGCCTTTCTTTTATAGACTCTTCATGTCTAGTCAAGAAGACCATTTAGAAGAGTTATAACTTATAGAAAAACTTAAAATCAATTTGAAAAAGTCAAAAACCATTTGAAGAGTTACATCTTTTGATTTATTCAGAAACAGTCACTGGTAATCGATTACCAAATTAGTGTAATCGATTACACAAAGCTTTTATGTGAAAGGATGTGACTCTGAACATTTGAATTTGAATTTCAACGTTCAAAGGCACTGGTAATCGATTACCAAAACATTGTAATTGATTACAACTTTTTGAAATTAATTGGAACGTTAAAAATTCAATTTGAAAACTTTTTCAAATCCATTTTGCTACTGGTAATCGATTACAACAATCTGGTAATCGATTACCAAAGAGTAAAAACTCTTTGGTAAACATGTTTTGAGAAAAATCATGTGCTACTCAATTTTTGAGAAAAACTTTTCATACTTATCTTGATTAAGCCTTCTCTTGATTCTTGAATCTTGAATCTTGATTCTTGACTCTAAACTTTCTTCTTGAGTCTTGAATTCTTCTTGATTCTTATCTTGAACTCTTGAATTGTTCTTGATTACTTGAGTTGTTCTTTGATTGATCTTTGATTCACTTGAGTTTTTCTTTGATTGATCTTTGAGCTTTTTGTCATCACCTTTGTCATCATCTTTTGTTGTCATCATTGTTATCATCAAAATACCTTTGATTCACCATGAAGCTTTGCTTCTACATGAAAAAGTTTCAGAAAATCTTTTGGAAAGACACATCTCTTCAAACTGGTTTGAACAAGCACAATGGGCCTGTGTGTGTGTGTGTTAGGAACTTGAAGTTGTATCATCTGCTCTAAAAGAGAGAAATCATTTTGTTCATCTTATAAAACTCAGTTGTAATCAAGAGATTGTTTGTCTCTTGGTGTGTGAAAAACTCGAACACAAGGGTGAGGGATCCCAAGGTGTGTTCAAAGATTGTAAAGGATTTACAAGGATAGTGGAAAATCTCAAGTGGGTTACTTGAAGACTGGACGTAGGCACGGGAAGTGGCCGAACCAGTATAAATCGAGTTTGCAATTCTCTCTTCCCTTATCTCGTTTATTTTATTGCAATTTACTTTGTCTTGCACATTTAAAGAACATTGTTAAATTGATTACTGCTTCTTCTTCTACATTCTAAATCTATCATATATCATTTAAAAGGGGATTAAAACTTGTTAGTCAAAAAAATTTTAAGACTTAATTCACCCCCCCCCCCTCATTTAAAAGGGCTACAACTTTCATGAAGATCACAAAACCTAATTCAATCATTTTCTTAGTCATTTTTAGGCTACAAGTTAATTCACATTGTCAGGAAAATAGCAGAAGCTTTAAACAACTGATTTTCACTAAGCATGAGTGTGCTCTCATCAAGCACGATTGTGCTTCGCTTAAAACCTTAATTTCGTGAAGCAAAAGAGGAACAATTCAAACCTCCAAACACACTCAAATTCAAAACGAATAACACAAAACATGTGATCACATCATGGGGAACAAAACCCTTCAATCAATTTCAAGAACACATGCAAGAATCAAGAATTCCCAAATTTCTAGGTTTCTAACATTCAAAGCCAAACACTCAATTAAATCATCCAATTCACATCAAGGCATTAATTGACCCGTTAAACACGAGCAATTCATAGTTATCATTGTATAGGAAAAATTAAAACGAATGAAACACCTCAAAATTAACTCCAATTTGATCCTTTAAGGGTCCTTACACATGTTCACTCTAACCCCAATTGTGATAAACTCATCCCTTACCCCTAAGTGGACTCACATGTGTAGTTCAACAGTGATAGCGGCATCTCTAGCAATTTTTTCTTTGGTTGATCTACTAGAGTTTTCAAGCATTAGAGAGAAGGGATTGGAGCATCAATTTCACTATCTCCGTGTGAGGAAGATTTCTCTCTCTACCGACACTATTTCATAAATTCCAACGATGAGAATGTGCGAGAATAAGTTCCAAAGGTGGTATCCAAATTTAACAATAATCCAATGGTTAATGAGTCAACGATCGTAATTTTACTGTGATAGATTTGGGCGTATGTGGAAAAAAGAGAAGGTTTTGGGAGAGAAGAAAGGAAGAACGAATTTGAGAGAAAGAGATAGCGTAGAAACATATGGTAAATAATACAATATGTCTCTATTTATAGCTAGGTACTCTAAGCCTATTATTTACTCTATTTTTATTTTATTATTTTATAAAATTAACTATATTTTACTATTTCATTAAATAAATAACCAATTACAACATTCATTTATTTTTTTAAACATCATTTTACTGTATTTATTTTCTAGTACTATGAAACCCTTATTTTAATTAACAAAAATTATTTTTCTCTCTTTTTATTTATTTTACGAAAAATAGGGTGTTACATTTGCATCTAAATAATAGAAATTCCTTGTATATATATAGACAATTAGACATTGCATGTGGTTTCAAAACTTTATAATCACATTAACATCAGCCCAAAAAATATGCAGGTTACAAGATTGGCGAAATTAGGAACAGGGCAGACAACATTATCCATCAGTGAAGGGGCAAATATGATGTTGGCATTAGCGATTTTGAAGGAATGTAGGTCTAAAGGTACATTTGATTATACCTATTTGGGCCATGATTTTACATGTCCTTAAAAAGATTTATATTATGTCCATAATAAATGAAGACATTAAAGAGAATATTTAATTTAACTAGGGGAAGTATTTGGAAGAGCTTATAAGGAGTTTATTTGAGCTTATGAAATTTGCTTTTGTCTCCTATAAACACCTTTTTATCTTATTAAGCAATGTAGTGAAACTTATAAAATAAACTCTTTTAGCATATTCTAATTAGTATCATCATCAAATTTATAGCACAAGTTCTTATGTAATAGTAATAATTTTTTAATAAGTACTTAATGAGTTATTTACCTTAACACATCCTTAACCAACCATGTCCACACTCACAGGAGTTAGGCACTACGCTTGGGGGAAGTACACAACTGAGATTTGTTTATTCTATTATAGTATTGTTTGAACATCCAGATGGCAAGTATTTAAGAAATAAGACACCTTCTTTTTTATATTGCTTCTTAAAAATAAGGTTTAATTACTACCCCCAAGAGCTACCCTCAGCTTAATCATTGTCAGACATTCACTCATAGAATACAGCTTTGTATGTTTGTGTTTAATATATAAAAATACTCAACAATTATTGCTTGACTGAGGCCATCAAGCTTCTTTGGATACACATTTCCTACAGTCATGATTTGAATGAAAATCTAACTGCTCATATTTTATATCAGTAAATCAAACTTAAAATATGTATCCAAAATTTGAACCATCCATTCAAAATCTAATGACCACAATTTACAACTTGGTGAATGTGTGAATGCATGGAGTCACAGGCAGTGAATCATTTTGGAATAAATTTGTGAGGATATTTGTTTTGTGAATAAGACTCAGAAGTTATTAATTGAGTTGAGTGGCCATCAAAGAAATTAAAAGATGTTTCACTATCCTTAAAGTAAATTCATCCTTCCTAAAATAGCTTATTACTCATTTCATCAGTATAGTAACCTACTACATTGCACTGTTTAACTTTAAATTACTCATTTTCATTCATTCACTTGCTCTCTTTCCTAATCATACCATGGCTGCAGAATTGATTGTTGGTGCATTTCTTTCTGTTTTCCTTCAGGCTGCAGTTGACAGGCTACACTGTTATGGACTTTCATGGAAGAAAACTTGATGAGATGCTGCTGTCCATTGAAGCTCTAGTTGATGATGCAGAACAAAAGAAGTTCAGAGATCCGCGTGTAAGAGGATGGCATATCGCTGCCAAAGATGTCGTGTTTGACACAGAGGATCTATTGGATGAAATAGACTATGAACTCTCCAAATGCCAAGTGGAATCTGAATTTCAAACCTTTACTTTCAAGGTAACAAATGTTGGATCAAGTGGCCTCTGAATAATTAAGAAGGAGGGGTTGAATTAATTATTAATGTGCCTTGACTAATTAAAATTTATCCTTCTTAATGTTACTAGATTCAATTAGGCTTTTACAATTAAGTTAAGAAAGTAAAGAACAATAACTTAACCAAAAGTAAAGTGGCAATTAAAAGTACACAGTGGAAATTAAAGAGTGTAGGGAAGAAGAAGTCAAACATAAGATTTATACTGGTTCGGCAAAAACCCGTGCCTACATCCAGTCCCCAAGCAACCAACGGTTCTTGAGATTTCTTTCAACCTTGTAAAATCCTTTACAAGCCAAAGATCCACAAGGGATGTACCCTCTCTTGTTCTCTTTGAACAACCAAGTGGATGTACCCTCCACTTGAACTGATCCACAACAGATGTACCCTCTTTTGTTCTCAATATAACAACCCAAGTATATGTACCCTCTACTTGTGCCACAAAGGATGTACCCTCCAATGTGTTAGGACAAAGAATTCTTAGGCGGTTAGTCCCTTGAATTCTCTGTGAAGGGGATACAAAAGATATCTCAGGAGGTTAGTCCTTTGAAATCTTTTGTCAAAAGGGAGAAGGGAAGAAACAAAAAAATTCTCGGGCAATTAGTCTTTTGAATCTTTTGGCAAGAGAAAGAAGTGAATGAAGAAGAAGAGTAGCACAAGTTTTTGAACAATGAACTTTTCTTGGAAGAGAAAGTATTGAACAAAAACTCTTAGAAAGAAGTAGAGAAATGAATCAGAAATTTCTGTAAAAACCAGTTATTGAAATTCATGCCATGGTCACATATTTATAGTCATTTGGCGACTCAAGTTAAAGTTTGTAACTCTTGGCAATTTCTTTAAAACTAATCACTTTAAAAGGTTGACTCTTTTGAAAAAATCTTCAGAAAACTAGTCACTTTAAGAATTGTGAGTTTTGGTAATTTATTTTTCGAAATCAGTCACTGGTAATTGATTACCATTATAGTGTAATTGGTAATCGATTACACATCAAAAGATGTGACTCTTCATGTTTTAAATTTGAAAATCAAAACGTTTAGAAACACTGGTAATCGATTACAAGTATTGTGTAATCGATTACATAAGTTTAAAATGATTTGAAAATGTTTTATCACTAATTGTGACTTGAAATTTGAAATCTAACGTTTTAAAACATTGGTAATCGATTACATGCTCATGGTAATTGATTACAGCTTTGTAAATCAGTTTTGAAAACAATGTTGGCTACTAGTAATCGATTACTACTTTCTGGTAATTGATTACTAGAGAGTAAAACTCTTTGGTAAAAGATTTTGTGAAAAATTCTTGTGCTGCTCAATGTTTTGAAAAACTTTTTTAGTACTTATCTTGATTGAGTCTTCTCTTGATTCTTGAATCTTGAGTCTTGAATCTTGATCTTGATTGTTCTTGAATCTTGATTCTTGAAACTTGATTGTTCTTGAATCTTGAAACTTGATAGTTCTTGAATCTTGATTCTTTGAAACTTGATTCTTGAAGCTTTTTGACTCCTGATTCTTTGGAACTTGCTTAACTCTTGATTCTTTGGCATCATCAAAATAATTCTTGGAAGTCATTGGTTCCACAATCTCCTCCTTTTTTATGATGACAATCCTGAAATCAAGAGAATACATACAAGTTTTGTTCTACCGTTCACTCATCTCTTTCTCCCCCTTTCTTTTTGAATTTATGCTTAATTTTAAAGCTTTGAAAATATAATATATTGATTTCTAAAATACCCATTTTTCTCTCCCCCTTTGGCAACATCAAAAAGGCCAAAGTACGTAAAACATGAATAATTTAAACATACACAAAGCATAATTTGTAAAACAAACATAAATGATTCTAAAACATACATAAAGCATAATTTGAATAAAACAAATTGAAATGCAAACCACTTAGTCATATATCACAAACCATAAACATCAAGTTCAGTCATTCTAAGTAAATATTAAAAGAAATACTAAGTGTTCAAATGTCATAATAATATAGCCAAATACACGACTAGAAATCAAAATACTAATAATAATAGTAATGTCTAAACTGATGGTGGTGGTGGAGGTAAATCAAGGCAGTTGCAAATAATGGTGACATCTTCTTCAACCTTTGCAATCCTTTAGTTCATCTCCTCGAATCATGTGTCCACTTGACGTTACAAGGAGTCAAACCTCTCACCAACATAGGTTTGAAGTCCATCAAACCTGTCCAAAATACTCTGAAGGAAAGAAGAGTCCCCTTCAACCGGTAAGTGTCCTTCATCATCATTTGGTTGAACACCCTTTTTTACCAAAGAGCCATCACACTCTTTGCAGTAACCAAAGGAGGTAACCACAACAGCACCGATCAAGAAAGATCTCTTGATTGGAACATAAGGTTCAGAATCTAGAGGGATGTTAAAATGTTGAAGAAACAAAGTAACTAAGTGTGGATAGGGTAAAGGAGCATTTAATCGCAATGCCTTATGCATGCGATACCGGACTAGATGTGCCCAATCAATTTTTCGGCCAGTATGAAAGGCCCACATGACTATTAGATCTTCTTCAGAAACTTGTGCAAGGTTTGAAGATCTAGGGAGTAAGATACAGACAATTAGATAATGGAGGATGCAGATTTCAAGAGCCAATGAACCGGCAAGTAGCCTTCCGGTCATATCCGCTTGGTTGGTGCAAACCAATCGACGGGCATCATGCACAGAAAAATCAAATTTCCAATCATCATTCAGTGTTCCTTCAAATGGTACACCTTTGCTAGACAATTGGGTCAAATCATAGAAGAGGGATTGGTCAATGACCATCTTTATCCCATAGACCTCAGAAATCAAGGTACTTTCTTGAATTTCAAGGTTAGAATAAAAAGCTTTTACCAATTCAGAATACACAGGCAGTTTTAAAGACATAAAGGGAATGGGATTTGAGTTTTGAAATTCTTGAATGCATTCGAAACTCTCATCAGAAAAGAAATCTATATCTATGAACTTAGGGTCAATGATGGAACGAGAGGAGAAGAGTTTTGTGTACTGTGTATGTTGTTCTTCCTATGAGAACAATGAGGATGAGGAAATGGAGGAAGGAATTGGAGTATCCTGAGCCTCAGAGTGCCATTGGCTTCTACTCAAAGAACCCTTGCGCTTCTTTGATGGTTCTGCCATTTGAGAGACTTATTCAGAATTTCAATTGATTGAAATGAAAGAGGATGAAAAAAGAAGAATTTTAGGCTTTGTGGGACGTGATTTGGATAAGAAATGAGTAAGTTATGGCAGAAAGAAAATTTGGGAATGAGGGTTTCGCGAGAGAGACGAAGTTGCAGTTTCATCAATTCTGAAATTTGTATTTATAAGCAGTAGGGATGTGTTGTAATCGATTACACTTATCCTACCTCGCTGTAATCGATTACACATTGTGGTAATCGATTACTAGAGAGCATTTTGGCAGAACTAATTGCTGACTGAATTCTTATGGTGAAAGGATTTGAAAGGGGGTCAAAATACTATATATCTAAAAACTCTTATATGAAAATAAATATATATAACATGATAGATTTTTGAAAAACTTTATGAATGATTTTTTAAGCAAGTAATTCACATATCATACTAAAATTCATGCAAGAATCATAGACATCATCAAATATTTGTTTAAAAAAAACTTCATGCTTTGAGAAAAAAAAAATAACTCAATCAAACATATAAGCAAATATTCATAATAGCATAAAATCAAGACAAACAAATGAAATTTTGTTAGTCATCATATATCAAGTTAATTTTGAAGAAAATTTCAACCCACTTAATTTAAAAGAGAATGATTTTGATGTTACCTTTTTCATGATTTAAGTGCTTAGATCTTTAAAGATGGAAGTCAGACTTTCGTTTTTCTTGCTTAAACTTCTTGAGAGATGTTCTCATCACTTTCATAGTCCTTGGATAGAAGGTTGATCTCCTTCTCCAAACCATCAAATGAGTCATCCCAAGCAATATACGTCTTCTTGGATTTTCTTTCTTTATAGCTTTTCTTCCCAGGCCATGATTCATTTGAGGGGCAATGTGTCTTTATGTGACCGGGTTGATTACACTTATAGCATTTAAGTGTAGGAGAAAATTCTTGGGATCTCTTCCCATTGTTGAAGTTATGGCTTCTCTCCATTCTTCTATTTTTGACGAATTTATGAAACTTCTTCACAAAGAGTGAGAAGTCTTCTTCATCATCAGATTCTTCTTCTTCTTCTTCTTCTTCTTCTTCTTCTTGCATTGAGGATGAGGCTTTGAGTGCTATGCTTCTTTTCCTTTTGTTGGTCTCTTCATTTTGGTTGAGACGTTGAAGTTCCATTTCATGTTCCTGCAATTTGCCAAAAAGAGTGGCAAGAGACATAGAGGAAAGATCTTTACTTTCAGAAATGGCACTTACCTTGGGCTGTCAATCCCTACTTAAGCATCTCAAAACTTTATTGATTAAATCTTCATTTGGAAAGGTTCTTCCTAAGGAGGCAAGGTGACTGACTATGTGTGTGAATCTTTTCTGCATGCTTTGGATGTTCTCATTAGTGTTCATCCTAAATAATTCATATTCATGTGAAAGAGTATTGACTCTAGATCTTTTCACATCAGTGGTGCCTTCATGTGTAAGTTGGAGAGTATCCCACATCTCCTTTTCATTTGAACAGTTTGACACTGTAAAATATTCATCTATTCCTAAGGCAAGTAATAATGTTTTTGGCTTTAAGATTATATTGGATTCTTCTTCTATCTTCTTCAGTCCATTTATCTCTAGGTTTTTCTGTTGTTGTGCTAGTGCTTGCATCTACTATGGTGGGTACATAAGGTCCTATTTCTATTGCTTCCCAAATGTTTAAATCTATGGCTTCAATAAAGATTTGCATTCAAGTTTTCCAACAGTGGTAACCCTCACCATTAAAGATAGGTGGCCTATGGATGGAGTTTCCCTTAGGAAACAGAGAATTTGAGGAGGCCATGAATCTTGAAGTTGTGAAACTTTTCTCAAGAAACCTGTTCTGATACCACTTGTTGGATCAAGTGGCCTCTGAATAATTAAGAAGGGGGGTTGAATTAATTATTAATGTGCCTTGACTAATTAAAATTTATCCTTCTTAATGTTACTAGATTCAATTAGGCTTTTACAATTAAGTTAAGAAAGTAAAGAACAATAACTTAACCAAAAGTAAAGCGACAATTAAAAGTACACAAAGGAAATTAAAGAGTGTAGGGAAGAAGAAGACAAACACAAGATTTATATTGGTTCGGCAAAAACCCGTGCCTACATCCAGTCCCCAAGCAACCAACGGTTCTTGATATTTCTTTCAACCTTGTAAAATCCTTTACAAGCCAAAGATCCACAAGGGATGTACCCTCCCTTGTTCTCTTTGAACAACCAAGTGGATGTACCCTTCACTTGAATTGATCTACAACAGATGTACTCTCTCTTGTTCTCAGTATAACAACCCAAGTAGATGTACCCTCTACTTGTGCCACCAAGGATGTACCCTCCAATGTGTTAGGACAAAGAATTCTTAGGCGATTAGTCCCTTGAATTCTTTGTGAGGGGGATACAAAAGATATCTCAGACAGTTAGTCCTTTGAAATCTTTTGTATAAAGGGAAAGGGAAAAAGATATCTCAGGCGGTTAGTCCTTTGAAATCTTTTGTAAGAAATAGAAGATATCTTAGGCGGTTAGTCCTTTGAAATCTTTTGTCAAGAGGGAGAAGGGAATAAACAAAAGAATTCTCAGGCAATTAGTCTTTTGAATCTTTTGGCAAGAGAAGGAAGTGAATGAAGAAGAAGAGTAGCACAAGTTTTTGAACAATGAACTTTTCTTGGAAGAGAAAGTATTGAACAAAAACTCTTAGAAAGAAGTTGAGAAATGAATCAGAAATTTCTGTAAAAACCAGTTATTAAAATTCATGCCATGGTCACATATTTATAGTCATTTGACGACTCAAGTTAAAGTTTGTAACTCTTGGCAATTTCTTTAAAACTAATCACTTTAAAAGGTTGTGACTCTTTTGAAAAAATCTTCAGAAAACTAGTCACTTTAAGAATTATGAGTTTTGGTAATTTATTTTTCGAAATCAGTCACTGGTAATTGATTACCATTATAGTGTAATTGGTAATCGATTACACATCAAAAGATGTGACTCTTCTTGTTTTAAATTTGAAAATCAAAATGTTTAGAAACACTGGTAATCGATTACAAGTATTGTGTAATCGATTACACAAATTTAAAATGATTTGAAAATGTTTTATCACTAATTGTGACTTTTGAAATTTGAAATCTAACGTTTTAAAACATTGGTAATCGATTACATGCTCATGGTAATCGATTACAGCTTTGTAAATCAGTTTTGAAAACAATGTTGGCTACTGGTAATCGATTACTACTTTCTGGTAATCGATTACCAAAGAGTAAAACTCTTTGGTAAAAGATTTTGTGAAAAATTCTTGTGCTACTCAATGTTTTGAAAAACTTTTTTAGTACATATCTTGATTGAGTCTTCTCTTGATTCTTGAATCTTGATCTTGATTGTTCATGAATCTTGATTCTTGAAACTTGATTCTTGAAGCTTTTTGACTCCTGATTCTTTGGAACTTGCTTAACTCTTAATTCTTTGGCATCGTCAAAATAATTCTTGGAAGTCATTGCTTCCACAACAAATTTCTTCAATGCTACTTTCAGTTCATTTAACAGGAAAATTGACTCAGGGATGAAACAAGTCCTTGACAAACTAGAATATCTTGCTTGCCAAAAGGATGCTCTTGGTTTGAAAGAATAAACTTATTCTGGTTTTGGATCAGGCAGTAAAGTGTCACAGAAATTGCCATCAACTTCTTTGGTGGTTGGAATTGTTATTTATGGCAGAGATAATAAGAAACAAATGATCTTTAATTGGCTCACATCTGAAACTCATAGTCATAACTAGCTATTAATATTTTCTATTGTGAGCATAGGTAGGGTGGGTACGACCACGCTCACCCAACATGTATACAATTACCCAAGGATGGAGGAGGCTAAATTTGATATCAAAGCTTGGGTTTGTGTTTCAGATGATTTTGATGTTTTGACGGTGACAAGAACAATTCTTGAGGCAATCACTACATTAAAAGATGATGGTGGAAACCTAGAAATAGTTCATCGAAGATTAAAAGAAAAATTAGTAGGAAAGAGATTTCTTTACATTTTGGATGATGTTTGGAATGAAAAACAAGAGAAATGAGTAGCTGTGCAAGTTCCTCTAAATTACGGGTCTAAGGGAAGTAGAATTCTTGTCACAACGTGCAGTGAGAAAGTTGCTTCTACTGTGCAGTCATGTAAAGTGCATCAGCTAAAGCAACTACAAGAAATTTATGCTAGCAAGTTTTTGCAAAACATGCATTCCAAGATTATCACCTTCAGTTGAAGGCTAAGTTGAAGGAGATTGCTACAAAGATAGTTTAAAAGTGCAGAGGATTGCCTCTAGCCTTGAAAACAATTGGAAGTCTTTTACATTCAAAGTCATCTATTTTGGAATGGAAAAATGTATCGATAAGCAAGATATGGGATTTAACAAAAGAAGATTGTGAAATTATCCCTGCTCTATTTTTGAGTTATCACCACCTTCCTTCTCATCTCAAGAGGTGCTGAAACAATTCAATTATTCAACAACAGTTTATTACAATGAACAAAGAACTAGAATCAACAATAATCTACAGAAACAGCGAGGCAACGAAGTAGAGGAAGAATGATGATCTCGGCACACTCCTTGGCCGTCTACCGGCAGTAATATCACCTGAGAGGAATGGGTAAGGTGAGAGAAGGGAATAACAGAGAGAAGAAACAAGCTCTCAGAAGAGAAGAAGTAGAGAATAGAGAAAGGGAATCACCTCAGAATAATCCTAAAACGTGTAATCCTCCAACCTTATATTCTGCCTCCTTAATCTTGTGCTACGCTTGCCTCCCTCACCTTGCGGATCGTGAGCCACGTGTCCCTCTCTTCTAACAGAATTTCGCGCCAAATCTCTTTCCTTCTTTATGCACGTTACATTACCCTCCTCATCAAAAGCAACCTTGTCCTCAAGGTTGAACTAAGGATAAGATTCACATATATCCCGCAAGTCTTCCTAAGTAGCATCCTTAACTTCAGTTGCTTCCCATTGAATCAACAATTGGGACACAGTAGCTTTTAAACGTTTGACAACTCGAACATCCAACACCTTCCATGGGCAAAGCATTGGTCCCAATTCACTAGAAGTGAGTGGAAAAGGAAGATATGGTGGAGGACTTTTGCCATGAAATGGTTTCAAAAGAGCAATATGAAATACAGGATGTATTTTAGCAGACTCAGGTAGTTGTACTTTATATGCAACAGTACCAATTCTTTCAATCACTGGAAATAGACCAAAATAGTGCATGCCTAGCTTCTGATTCTTCCTCAAAGCCACTGAATGTTGCCTATAGGGTTGTAGCTTAACTAAAACCAAATCACCAACCTTAAATTGCAAATCTCTTCTTTTCTTATCATCTTGCATCTTGATATATTGTTGAGCCTTTAGTAAATTACCTTTAAGCTTGATCATGTAGTTGTAATAAATCCTTGAGTGGATCAGGATCTTTAGGATCAACCTCGTAGTGCATCATCGCTGGTGGAGGTCTACCAAAAACTGCTTGAAATGGTGTCATACCTAAGCTTTGGTGGAAGGAAGTATTATACCAAAATTGAGCCCAAGGTAGCATAGTAACCCAACTCTTAGGATGTTCAAATACAAAGCACCTTAGATACATCTCAAGGGTCTTATTAAGATTCTCAGTCTGGTCATCGAACTAAGGGTGATATGAAGAGCTCATGGCCAATGTTGTTCCTTGAGCTTTGAATAATTGTTGCCAAAAAGTGCTGATAAAAATTCTCTCTCTATCAGCAACAATGGTTTTTGGAAAACCATGAATTTTGACAATGTTGGTAATGAAAGCTCCAGCCACAACCTTGCTGTTAAACTCAGACTTCATAAGGATAAAGTACCCAACTTTGGACAATCTATCAACTACTGTAAAAATGGTTGCAAATCCTTATGAAGGAGGCAATTGAATAATAAAGTCCATTGCTATGTCTTCCCATATTTGTTGAGGAATGGGAAGAGGCTGTAACAACCCAACTGGCAACACATGATCAACTTTAGCTTGTTGACATATGGCACATTCCCTCACAAATTTACTAATATCACTTCTCATACCATTCTAATAAAATTGAGCACCAAGTTTAGCTATTGTTCTATTAACTCCAGAATGTCCACCAATCTTAGAATTGTGAAATTCCACCATGATCTGATTAAGGAACCCAACATCACAAGGTAACACAATTTTTCCTTTAAACAAAAATAAGCCATTCTGAATACTATATTCAGAAAATGGATTCTGACCTTGCAAATAGCTTTGATAAATTTTGGATAATTGAGAATCAGTTTGAGTCAAATCCATCACTTTATTAATCCACGAATGTATAGGAGTAGATACAACCATCATGAAACTCCTAGATAAAGCATCAACAGGTATATTTTCTTTCCCTGGTTTATACAGAATTGTAAAGTCAAACCCCAAGAACTTAGGAAGCCATTGTTGTTGTTCAGGAGTTTGCAACTTCTATTCTAACAATTCTTTAAGGCTTTTCTGATAAGTTTTGATTATGAACTTATGACCCACAAGATAATGCCTGAATTTTGCCAAAGCCTGAGTAATAGCATAGAATTCTCGAATATAAGCAGACTGCTTCTGCATCCTTAAGGATAATTTCTTAGAAAAATAAGCAATTGGATGCTTATTTTGGCTAAGGACAGCACCAACTCCACTTCCTGAGGCATCCGTCTCCAATACAAAAATTTCCTTGAAATTAGGAATAACCAATACAGGAGCAGATGTCATGACAATTTTGAGTTGTTGAAATGCTTCTAATGCAGCAACACTCCTTTTAAAAGAATCTTTTTTCAACAAATCAGTTAAAGGGGCTGCAAATAAGACTTGACAAACCTCCTATAATAACCTGTGAGTCCTAAAAATGCTCTCAACTATTTTAGATTACTAGGCTTAGGCCACTTTTGAATAGCCTCCAATTTATTTCCCTCCATAGCTACTCCTAAACCAAATAGTGTATGTCCCAAGTAATCAATCTGTTGAACTCCAAAACAACATTTAGAAAACCATGCAAACAATTGATGTTGTTTCAGGATACTTAAAACCACTTCCAAATGGTATAAATGATCTTTCTAATTAGCAATATACACCAGAATATCATCAAAGAAAACCAATACAAATTTTCTTAATATTCCAGCAAAAATGTCATTCATAAGGCTCTGAAAAGTAGCAGGAGCATTGGTTAAGCCAAATGGCATAACCAACCACTCATAGTGGCCATGATGAGTCCTAAATGTTGTCTTATGTCTGTCATCCAGATTTAACAAAATTTGGTGATAACCAGACCTTAGATCCAATTTAGAAAAGAAGGAAGCTCCAAAAAGCTCATCAATCAACTCATCCACAGCAGGAATAAGGAAGTTGTCCATGATAGTAATTGCATTAAGATCCCTATAATCAGTACACACCCTTCATGAACCATCTTTCTCTTTTACCAATATAATGGGAGAAGAAAAGGGACTCTTACTAGGATGTATAATGCCTTCATCTAACATTCCTAACACCAATCTCTCAATTTCTTCCTTTTGACTATGAGGGTATCTGTAAGGCTTAACCTTAACAGGTTGTGAACCACTCAATAAGGGAATAAAGTAATCATGGGATCTCTGTGGAGGTAAGCTGCTAAGAGTATCAAAAGCCACATTGTAAGTGTGCAATAATAAGGCTAATTCAGGCTTCATCGTAACTGGTAAGTCAAGCATAGACTTAGTAACAACATCTGGCTCTATCAACTATAGACTATAAACTTCAGCAATGGAATTAGTGGCCACCATTCTTCTTATACAATGTAATTGAGCTTGCACATGTACCAATTCACAATCTCCTTGTAAAGTAGTAAATTTACCCTTCCACAAAAACTTCAATTGCAGAGCATCATAATCAGCAATGTGAGAGCCAATAGTCTTCAACCAACTAGCTCTTAAAATAAGATCAGCACCAGAAATAGGAAGCAAAAATACTGGTAACTCAAAAGTATTGCCTTGAGCTTGTACCTTCAATTGCTTAACCAATCCTTCAGCATTACCAACCATTACTTTAAATTAAGTAGCTGGTTCCACCGGTAATTTCAAAAACTTGGCCACCCTTGGCTGCAAAAAATTATCAGAACTGCCACCATCAATCAACACAGTCACTGGTAACTTTTCAATATAAGCTATGAACCTAATAGTACCAACTCCCCTACCACCTTTCAAAGCATTGAAAGACAAATGATGATCTCCAGATTCTACTATTTCATCTTCTTGAGTACCCTGAGGTATAATTGTACTAATAGGATCCTCATTATCATCTTCCATTTGCAACAGCAAAGATTGTCTATTATGACATTTATGATTAAAAGAGAATTTCTCATCACAACAATAACACAATCCTTTTTCTCTTCTCAACTGCATTTCTGCAGGAGTAATCCTTTTTACATTCAAGGACCGAATTGGAGGGCCTGGTGGAGTAGGTAAAAGCGGAGGTATACTGGATTTAATTTGTGTTTTAAGTTGAGCATTAATAGAGACTGGGGTAGAAGAAATTTGGGAATCTTTGTGACTATAGGAATTTCGAAATCGCTTAGAAATAGGACCATTTTCTTCAAAAAGTTTAGCTAAAGAAACTGCACGCAATAAGGTAGGAGGGCACATAGCAACAACATCTCTTCTAATATCATGATTTAAACCACTAATGAAACAATAAAGAAGAGCCTCATTACTTAATCCTAACAATTTATTAGCTAGAGACATAAACTTGAGGTAATAATATGATACCGAACCTGTTTGTTGAAGCTTGAAGAGCTTAGCCATTGGACAATCAAAAGGTGAAGGACCGAATTAAGACTCTAGAGCACGAGTCAACTCAAACCAAGTAGACACCAGAGATAATTTCTGCGACATCTGGAACCATGCCACTACATCCTTATCAAAATGCATCGCAGCAATATCCACTCTAGACACATCAGGAGTATTATGATTAGTGAAAAATTTCTTAGCCTTGAAGATCCACTCCATCACTGACGTCGTTCCATCGAAGTGAGGAAATCCAAGTGAGATCTCTTTAACGTGCAAAGAAGCATTAATCGGTTGTACCATCGGGGATCCATTATTCGGAGAACTTCCAGGAGGTTGAGAAGAATTTTGCAATAACAGATTCATCGCTAACTGTATTTGATCCATAGAATTCTGGATCTGAAGCATCTTATCATTTTGCTCTTGGTAACGCATATCCATCATTTGACCGAGACAACGAATATCATCTGAATGTGTACGAATTTATGTTTGCAAGTCCTTCAAACGCATGTTCTCAGCCATGGAAGCACAATGAAAGAACCAATGAAACAATTCAATTATTCAACAATAGTTTATTACAATGAACGGAGAACTAGAATCAACGATAATCTGCAGAAACAGCGAGGCAATGAAGTAGAGGAAGAACGATGATCTTGGCACACTCCTCAGCCGTCTACTGGCAATAGAATCACCTGATAGGAAGGGGTAAGGTGAGAGAAGGGAATAACAAAGAGAAGAAACAAGCTCTCAGAAGAGAAGAAGTAGAGAACAGAGAAAAGGAATCACCTTAGAATAATCCTAAAATGTGTAATCCTCCAGCCTTATATTCTCCCTCCTCAATCTTGTGCTATGCTTTCCTCCCTCACCTTTTGGATCGTGAGCCATGTGTCCCTCTCTTCTAATAGAATTTTGCACCAAATCTCCTTCCTTCTTTATACACATCACAGGTGCTTTTCTTTTTGTGCCTTATTCCCCAAAGAGTATGAGTTTGATAAGGAGTGTTTAATTTTGTTGTGGATAGCTAAAAAATTTCTACAATGCCCTCTACATAGTAAGAGTCTAGAAGAAGTTGGTAAACAATACTTTCATGATCTATTATCGAGGTCTTTCTTTGAACAATCAAGCATATCAGAAGCTCATTTTGCCATGCATGACCTTTTCAACAATTTGGCGAAACATGTTTGTGGGAACATATGTTTCAGGTTGAAAGTTGATAAACAAAAATATATACCAAAAACAACCCGTCATTTTTCATTTGCAATCAAAGACATTAGATATTTTGACGGTTTTGGGAGTTTAATTGATGCTAAAAGGTTGCATACATTTTTTCCAATTCCAAGAAGTGGGATTACGATTTTTCATAAGTTTCCACGGAAATTCAAGATTTCAATACATGATTTTTTCTCCAAGTTTATGTTCTTACACTTCTTATCTTTGTATTGTTGTTCGGAGCTTAGAGAGGTTCGTGACTCGGTAGGTGATCTTGAACATCTCCATTCATTAGACCTTTCAGGAACTAGCATAAGAAAAACTACCTGATTCAACATGTTCGCTCTATAACTTGCTAATACTGAAGCTGAACTTTTGTCACAATTTGGAGGAGCTTCCCTAAAATTTGCATAAACTCTCCAATTTGTGTTACCTTGAATTTTAAATATACCAAAGTGAGAAAGGTGCCAATGCTTTTGGGAAAACTAAAGAATCTTCAACTATTTAGTACATTTTGTGTTAGAAAAAGTAGCAAGTTCAATGTTGAGCAACTTGGAGGACTCAATCTTCATGGAAGGCTATCAATTGAGAAGCTGCAAAATATTGTGTATGTGTCAGATGCATTAGCAATGGATTTGAAAAATAAAACATACCTCTTCATGGAAGGCTCAGCCACTTTCTTCATTCATCATTTTTTTTAATATTTTGTTTTACATGCAAGGATTTCTATTACCAATATCATTAATTGTTCAAATTGAATTCCAACCACATGTGTTTCTTATATTTAGGACACTATGAAAATCGTTAAGGCGGTGAAGAAGTGCAAAAGTTCTGTCATGCGGCTTTCATTTTGTAAAGAGTACTCTATGATTGGGAATTATTGTGGCATCATCTTCCTTTGGCTTGTTGAGTAAAAATTTTTCTTACATTATGTTATGGATGTTTCTTCTGGAAAAAAATGAACTCAAGCTTCATAAATAGACTGAATCAAGGAGAAAATGACGTCGACCCCCAAAACATAAGTTATTTAACACCACTTGTCACGTTGTTGACTAGTTAATAGAGTTTATTATGTTTGCATGAAAGAACATGTTTCTAAATGTATTAAAAAGCTTGCCCTGGAAAAATCAAGTTATGAGTATGGACTAGAGATGAGATGCAAACTGCAATCAACATAGGGTACAATAACAAGGCTTGTTCTAGATTTTTTTTTTTTGGAAGTTGAATAAAGTTTAATCTAGTTGTCTTTTTACAGGTATGCTTTAGGTTTACTTAGATAAGACATGAAACAGAAAGTGACCACTCTTGATTAACTAGATATTGAGGCCCTTGTAAAAGGTACTAGACCTTACAAAGTTTTTCGCATTTAATTTTCTCTAAATACTATAGATATTTGATACAATTTCTTAGGCCTTTCATGAAAGCATTAAGAACCAAATTAGAGAGAAAATTTGGCAAATCAAGTTTGCAAAAGAGAATTCTAATACAAATAAAGGATGCTCTTCCAGGTTTGGCTATTCCAAGTCCTTCTTTGAGTTGGCATTAATTGTGTTGTCATATCTTACCCAAACAAAAAGAGGTTATGCTTATGAAAATGACTAGCTTATGTCTCTTATAAGCTCTTTTTATCTTATTTCAAATAAGCTACTTAGCGAAGCTCATAAAAATAAACTTTGTTTAGTTTATTCTAGAGCAAGTTTATGGCACAATCTCTTTTATGACATATTTAATGAATAAGTACTTAATTAAGTTGTTTACCTAAACACATCCTTAATTTACCATGTCCACACTCACAGAGGAGTTAGGTGCTGCCCTTAGGAGAACTACGCTGCTGAAATTGGTGACTCGGCACATCATGGAGCCAAAATATGGCTTGGCACATTCCAAACTGCTGAAGAGGCTGCCATGGCTTACAACATAGCCTCATTCAAGATGAGGGGTGCCAAGGCTTTGCTCAACTTCCCATCAAAATTGTTCTAGCAATTTATGGGGGTTTTTAACCATTAAAAAAATTGTTAAATTCATTTAACTTTGCAAATTATGACGGTTATTAACCGCTACAAAATTAACTGCCACTTAATATAATAAAATAATATGGAAATCAATGTCAGATCACCATATAACGGTGATATTTAATGGAAGAGATTAAAAGCGTTAATGGAATAAAATTTTAGGAACTAAGACTAGTCAAAATTTTATTCATGGACTAAAAGTGAAAACCTAAAAAAGTTTAGGGACTAAAAACATAATATCACCAAGACACTAACAGTGGTGTTGATGCAACAATCTTATTTCTATAGTTCATAATGTTAATTAATTACTCTATCTCATATTTTCAAAAAAAAATTATTTTTCACTTTTAGTAAAGAATTGAATTGAGGAGTTGATGTCAAGATCCCAAATATATTTAGTATTAATTAATATTTGACATTGCATAAGAGAAAGAAACTTGTAAGGAGTAGATAATGATGTTCAATGATTGGGATTTATTGATCATATGCATTATTTTCTTTGTAAGGAGTATAAATCTCACCTTGTCCATTTTTTTATCAAATAGAAGACATGTGATATTATAAAAATGGATATGTATTATTAGCTTTTTGAAGCATAAAAGAAAAAGATACAGTATTACAAGGCTTTCTCTACAATTCAATGTGTTTTAACAAAAGTGTTGAATCAAGCTATAATTACTAATTACTTTATGTAGTCTCATTTGCTTGGCATCGATGCTTCAACCTAGGGCAAAAGACCAATGAGCAGTAACAAGTAACACCTCAAGAAAAGAACAATAATTATTTGAACAAAAAAGTGATTAACTCTACCAACAAAATACAAAATTAATGTTTATTTTTTCACCAATTTTAAATAAAATATTTGAAACTGGAGAGGTCTAGACACTTGATGAAAAATAGAGTTGAGACTAGTTTCTAAAACTAGATATTTTCTGAATACATACTAAAATATGAAATGATAAACACAAACTTAAAGGAATGTATATAAAGATTCCAATGCTCAATCTACTTACATTGAAACCAAATCAAAGGAAAATATCTAAAACCAAACTTGACTAGACAACGTAAACCAGTTTAAGGTAAGCACTACACTACTAGAAAATATGCATATTACATCGTTTAGTTAACATTGGTTTAAATGAAAATCAATGTTAACAAATATGTAGTGGCATTTTTGTATATAACTACAAGTTGATTTTTGTATATAACTACAAGTTTGTAGTTATATACAATTTAGAGTGAATAGGCAATTTAGTCCCTGAGATTGTACCCATTTTGCATATTAGTTCCTAACTTAATGTTAAATTCAAAATAGTCTCTATCTTTGCATTAGTGTTGCAAAATAGTCCTTCCGTTAAATTTTAAAGTAACGCTGTTAGTGAGGTCAATTTTAGTGCCATGTGGACTATCCAGTGTGGCACTAAAGGATGACGTGGCATGGCACATGGACGTGCCTCTTAAAAGATGTCACGTCATTTGATGATAACAAAATGAGTAAATAGGCAATTTAGTCCCTGGATTTGTACCCCTGTTGCATATTAGTCCCTAACTTAATGAAAAATTCAAAATAGTCCCTATCTTTTGCATAAGTGTTGCAAAATAGTCCCTAACTTAAAAGATGTCAGAAATCATGCTTAGTCCATGCATTGCGAAGGTTGTGCCTTGCACGATTTCTAGCGGCACATATTCCTCCTTGGATTCCTTGTCATCTTTTGATTCCTCTAGTTTTTTCTCTTCTTCTTTCTTTTCTTCTTCCTCTGCTTTTTTCTCCTCCACTTTGTTTTCCTCTGGTTTTTTCTCTTCCTATTCAGAACACACAAAAAAATCAGAACCCGGAATGATACATTGATGGTAATTGAAGGAAAAAAAAAGGAAAAGAGAATGGTTATGCAGACCTCACCCATTGGTGTTGATGGCTACAGAGATAAGGTTGTTGCTGTGGATTTTTGGTTCTTTTTATTTGTGCAAGTGTGTGTGGGTTCTTTTTCGTATATATGCCTCAATTGGTTCAAAACCATCAGATTTGAATAACTCATTCTATCATCATCAAATGACGTGGCACTAAAATTGACCTCACTAATAGTGTTACTTTAAAATTTAACAGAAGGACTATTTTGCAACACTTTGCAAAAGATAGGGACTATTTTGAATTTTTCATTAAGTTAGGGACTAATATGCAACATGGGTACAAAGTCAGGGACTGAATTGCCTATTTACTCGTTTTGCTATCATCAAATGATGTGGCATCTTTTAAGAGGCACGTCCATGTGCCATGCCACGTCATCCTTTAGTGCCACGTTGGATAGTCCACGTGGCTCTAAAATTGACCTCACTAACAGCGTTACTTTAAAATTTAATGGAAGGACTATTTTGCAACACTTATGCAAAGATAGGGACTATTTTGAATTTAACATTAAGTTAGGGACTAATATGAAAAAATGGATACAATCTCAGGGACTAAATTGTCTATTCACCCATACAATTTATATACAAATCTTAACATGGGTTTTTGTATACAGCATTTTTGGCGTGCTTTGAGGGTAATGTTTGCACTTCCTTTGGTGTTTTAGTGTCACTGATAATGATTCTGACATTGCCTGTAGCTTGAAGTGAGGCCTTACTTGATGGATGAATTGGGAAAGGTTGATGGTGCCTTGTTGGAGTTGACACATGAACATCAGCTTAGGGTTAAGGTGAGCTATGGTACTATTGATATCAATGCAATTGTTACCTATTTGATTTATCAATTACAAATTGAATAACTTGTTATGGTGGATGATCGGATAACTAGTAATAAATTGCAAGTCAAATTCATGGTTTGTTTTATACCGTGTATCAGACTTGTTTCTAATCTTTTGGGTTGTCAGGATGAAATAAGGAACAAGATCTCGACATTGGAGACAACTCTGGTGAATGAAACTCATAATTCTACTTCTTCCTTTTTTTGGTTTGAGAAATATAAACAAACAAGGATGGACTTAGACAAAAAGTTTGACACTCAATATCAGTGTTAGATGTAAGATTTCATTGTCTCCCCTTCCCTTGCCTTTTCTTTCTAGGCATTATGACTATTTTTTTCTACTACATATTTGTATTGTGAGACTTTAATGCATGCAAAAGTTATAAATTGTAGGCCACTATAGTATTTTCTATTCGCATTTTTAATGAGTTTTATGATACCTTTATACAGTGGATTATTTGTGTGGAAAAGGGCATAATGTGTTTCACAATTCTCTTTAAAAAATACTAGTGAAAGGATATAAGATTAATAATTTAATTTGTTTGTGGGAGGAAGACAATCTATCAAAATAAACATCAATTCAAAACTTGGGAATCTGATTTTATTTTATGAAAATTGAATTTGATGGTCCTTTAATATTGATTTAATTTCTTGTTTTAATAACTAAAATTTGACATTGTAGCATTTTTTATACTGGTCTTATAATCTCACCCCACCAAAAAACCAATTTTATTTGATTCTTTTATTCTTCTTCTGGACAATTACTATTTGAACTATTTGAAAAATGAAGAAACTAATGTTTGACCTCTCTCAAATTTTTGTTTTGCAGAAGCACTTGATAATCACTTGACAATTGTTCAACGGATCGTGTACTTAGATCACAAATAGAAAAAAGGAATATCAAAAGTGATGTAGCTTAAGAATAGGCCAAGAGAAAGGTTGCTTTTGAAAAGCAACAACAAGAAAAGGCTAAAGCTGAAGCAGAGCTGCCATAACCTTTATATTTTAGTTGACTGTTAGTTATTTTCAAAATGTTATACATATATGATTTCAAATTTCATTTGACATCAAAACTATGAATGCTTGATGAGCTTAGTTATCACTTATCACCCGTTTACAACTTTTTTTTCTTGTACATTTTCTTTATAGAGAGTAGAAACTTTGGCCCAAATTCCCTTTCATTCATTGTTCATAATTTTTTGGGTGCAGGCCAAACTTAGAGCTGAGGAAGCAAAACCAAAAGTTGGGAGAAAAACAATAATGGAAGCCAAGAATAGGCAGTAATTAAAGATGAATAAAGTGCAGCAATAGAAGCTGAAAGAAGAGCAAAAAAGGAAGTTACTGAAACTTCCAAAAGAGTTACTTCTGGAGGGACCCAACAAGCTATTGCCCATCCAACAAATATTGCATCAAGCCTATCCAATGACAGTGCTAGTTTTTGTTGTTTTCTTGTTTTTCCACATCTAATATGCAAGAATGATTTTCCTTTTTTTACAATTAGTCTATCACTTAGCTGGTAATTTGATTTTCTTTCTACATTTCTATATTAATGTAATTACTATTCTTCTCCCTTGTCTTATCAACACTGGTTTGATGTGGCTACTTGCATAATTTGGTGTGATTTAAGACATTTGAATCTTCTATTTTATCTTAAGTCACCACATTTTTAATTACAAAAGTTCACTTTTGTGCACTTGGTTATTTTCCCTCTTGTTTTTAAATCTTTGTTGTCTTTTGTTCTTGGTTTGATGCTTTGTTGTGGAAAATAAAAACATTGATGCATTGGGATGCTTTGTAAAGTTGTAAGGCTTTGGTGTAATTGGTCTTGATTCATATTGATATGTGCATGTTGGTGTATTCCCTTGCATGCAAAAGTATTAAATATATAGTCATTCAAGATAATTTATTTTTTTCTTAATAGAATACATAAATTTTAAGAATATCTAAAACTATTTATTTGTGTTTTCAAACACCATAACATTCTTTTTCCTAGTCATATCATCATTTTTTTGCATGTCTTGGAAGGTATGTTTTGAAATTGTGGAACTTCCATAACAACTAGCATAACATCAATTATAATGGAAGCTAATACATTTTGAACTCAAGGTTGAGAGATCGGGTAAAATAAATGTTCCTTTTGTTGCAAACATTATAATAAAGTCACTCTTGCACTAACATATCTTAAATATACATAAAATTGTATTGAGTTTTCTTTTTTCTTATATCTTAAGCATCAATTTTTGTGAAGAACAAAAAGAAAGGGACAAAAAATAAAGATAAGACAGAAGCATCCAATCTTTGTCTTAGTTAGCTAGTTGCTCATGTGCATTTTCTCATTCTGTGTATTTGGTGACCTTAGCACATTTAGGGGGTCCTATTTAAGCATTTTTAATGTTTTATGTCATGTGGAAAAATGCTTGGTTTAAATCATGTTCTATATAGTCAAAACTGACCAAACCGAGGTACAACATTATGTTGTTGTGAAATATTTTCTGATCTGCTCCTTGCTTGTGATGTATCTTTCTAAAACAGTAATGTATTTTTTAAAGGAATGATGTAATTGTTGTGATGTATCTTTCCAAATAGCACAAGCAAGCAACCACAATTTAAGAAAGATTTTAAGCCAACACCTTGATAAAAAAAACTACCAATCAGAAGTATTATGTCAACTTGACACGACTTCACCATCCATTCCCCAACTCTTAGAATATTGGGTTCTATGGCACAATTGAGGCCTCCATCCATGTGATCAGACTATGTGGTAAGGAAGATAGTTTAGCATGGTAAATAAATGTTTTTACAAATTCTTTGAACCAAAGTACCAAATATTTATTGCTTCTATACTATAGAAAACATTTATTTTGTCATTTTAAATCAATTTTTTTTCTTATTGAAGTACCAAATATTTATTACTTCTCTGCTATTGGAGTATTTTCAAAGAACTTGACTTGAAAAATTTAAAGAGTTCTTTCGGAGAGATATAGTTCTTCTATGAATTTTTAGCTATGTATTTATAACCAAATATTTGAGAAAATGAAATTGAAATTTAATTTACAAAGGAAAACTCCTATGTCAACCGACTATAATAGGAATGCATTTGTTTATAACTTTATATCAGTGTTAGAATGAATATTCCAATACATTTACTCTATTCAACGTTGGTTAGATCATATTGACTTGTTTATAAATACATATAGATGATTTCTCACTAGACTATTGATCTATTACCAATTCAACCTGGGAATTAAGAAAGCAACTAATATCTGTAAAATTGTGTAGTATATTAAAGTAATCAGTTTTCACCTTGTCCCTTTTCTCCCCCTCTGTAACTTTTAACTTTGTATGTGGGGAAACATTGTAGCTATAAATATTGTTCTTTTTTTACTTGTAAAAGCATATGCAACCTATGTTGATAACTGGTGAAATTTTTTTAGGTTAAAGCAACATAACTTAAATTGGATCAAGCACATGAATTTGTCCAACTTGAATTGAACAATGCTGCAATCTGTCAATTTTAGATTAATTTTACATGTTTGAGAGTCTCTTTGAGATTCTAAAGTTGCTTCTCACTCGCTGCGAACTCCTATTGTAAAGAAGTAAGGAAGAATGGAAAAAAAACTAGCAAGTAAGGAAGAATTTTAGGTTCACGTTACTAGTTCACTGTCTTTAAAGTGTTTCTTCTATTTCCTTCTTCTTTTTTCAATGGATAATTTGTTTACTTAAACCTTGTTTGTGTTTTTCATAGGTTCTTCAATCCATAGATTTTGGCTCTTAGAAAGGAATTCCCAGGGATGTATATGTTGTTGAGACTCGGGTATCTTGTCCAACATTTAAATACTCTATTTGCATCAATGATACAACACCTAATGAATGTCCTTCAAAGCTTCACACAAATATAGTAAGCTAATATTTCATTTTTTGTATAAAGCATATACTTAGAATGACTCATTTGATAACACACAAGCACATGTAACATCAATAGCAAATTTCCCCTTGGTTCAGATTTTGGCATTTGGCCTCGGTGGAATCTCTTGATTGTGTGTTGGATGAATGTTGTCATCTTGCTAAGCTTCCTATTTTTTGACATATAAAGAATCTCTATTATTAATCTTGAACAAACAATATCATGAAACAAAAGATTAAATGAAAATGAATTTAAATTTTTAAAATCTCTTATGTCGTGCTATGTAGTGAACTCATTAACTTTTTTATGATCCTTTAACTGTATTGGTGATGTTCTCTTTTTCTTTACTTTGTTCCATAGCTTAGGTTTGGCATTGTTGAGGATTAGTTGGGACGTTATTTGTGTAGGAAGTTGCATTCCATTCCATTGGTAGATATAAAGTGGATGGATACTTGTATAGTTTTGCTGACAAGCTTAAGATACCGATGACTAGAAAATGGAATGAGGCTATGAATTATCAACATTATGACTAAGAGGGAGAACCAAGTACTTCTAAGTATTGAGCTGAAAGAGATTTTTTATTCAACTTTTGTCACTATTATACCAGTTTTTGTTGATTATAAATATATTGATATGACTTAGTAACAAGCAACTTTATTCTATATATTATCATTTTAACTGTTTCAAAAATTCTAGTAAAGATTAGTGACTTATCCAAAATTATTTGTGTAAGCATATATATCATATTTAGAACTGTATTTTTAATAGTTTGGTACACTTATTAGTTTTTATGCATAGAATAAATATTTTTGTAGGTTAGATTCATTGTGAAACAAAATAAATATTAAAAAATGAACTTAATTTCTACATCATTTGTGACTACAACTGATGTAGAAAGTTTCTTTACAACATTGGTTTTGAGCAAAAAGGTGCTTTCAGCATCAGTTTTTGAACCATCGTCAAAAGTTATCCACTTTCAACGATGACTAATTCAACGACGGTTCTAAACCGATGTTAAAAGTCCTCGAGAATCGATCTTTAAGGCTTTTTCTGTAGTAGTGCTAGAGCAAGTAAAAAATTAGTTACAGTTGTTTTGTTTTATCTACATTGATACCATCGAAGTTGAATCATCTTTCACATTATTATCCAATTATTGATTGTTGGAGCAACAAGAAATTAAAAACACTAGTGCACAGTTCCACATGCGCGTCAAGAAAGCCATAGGATGTTGGTGTTGCACAAATTGTGTCTCAGCAAGTTCCATGTCCACAAATCTTTGCTTTTTCAGTGACAGTTGGCCTTGTGATTTTGAAAAATTGACATCATCATCTAATTTTCTTTTCCTACCACAATTGGTGAATTGAATATCCTCCATGAAACTTTGTTGTTTCAGTACATGGATTCACCAGTTTGTAAGGTTTGTGACGACCATCCAATGTTCCATATAATCTCTAACAAATAAAAGACTGTGTTTGCAACCTCATGCAACTCCTATTAATTCATCAAATTTAGCAACAATAAGGTCTTGTTTAGATAAATTTCTCCAAAATACTTATAGGAGAGAAAAATAATGTAAAATGAATTAAACTTCTCCAATTAGCTAAAAACAACTACCTCAATTTTTGGAAATATTCGACAGGAAAACTTTTATGAATGTTAGAGTGCATAAATGTTTATGGAGAAGTTTATCCAAAATAAACCCTTGATACACTATCAATGACCAAATCAAATTCATAAAAACAATACCTGTTTTAGTAACATGCTTCAACACGAGGAAGTCAAGGATAAGCATCTTTTTGCAGAGAATTGTTTCAAGTTTGGAGGAATCCTTCTAATTTCTTCAAGAATCACATTCATCCAAATTACGGATAGCTAAAAAGCGGTCTTCTTTGATGCATTCAAGAATAACTGTGAAATTATTCAATGATAGGTCTAAGTCATTCACATTAGCAAAATATGGGAGAAATGTTGGAAAAAAATCATCTAACAAGTTGCAATATCAAAGAGAAACATGTTAAACATTTGAAGACATGGTTAAGCTCACTTTTCATGCACCTTTATCCTCCTTAGGCAATACCCACCCTTCCCATTGCCAAGCTTCAATTTCAGACATTTCTGACATCAAGGAAATGTTCCAAATGAAAATAGCAATGCCATAGTGACTTTCCATCATCCTAGGCAACTAAACAGATAAATTCTTTTATCATAGTTCCTTGCAACCTAAGCTTTGTTATATTTCCCATCTTTCCTAATATTTCTGGAAAACTCTTGAGATTGATACAATATGAAAGTTTTAGTTTTTCAAGAGAGGTCAACTTGATGGGTGGAAAACTCTTGAGCTTGTACATAAATTCTTACACTCTCGAAATGAAATTTTTTCCAAATGTGAGAGACAAGATAGATTATGTATTTGTGTTAAATATTGACACATGTCAAAATTCAAACTTGTCAAATTCACCAACTTCTGCAACAACAAGATATATATATATATATATATATATATATATATATATATATATATATATATATATAAAGCAGCCAACTCAAGTGATGTAAAAAAACTTTTGGTAACTTGCATATAGCAAATTTCTTAGGATGAAAATCATATGGCAAATCATGTGAAGGATATCTCCACCATTCCAATACTCTTAAAGTGTTAGGAAGAAGTTTAGGACCTTTGGAAAAAATACCATTGATAATAATAAGTGTTTTGAGATTTTTCATCTAGTTGAAAGCATTTCCATCCCATTCTACTTTTACTTCATCTTCTTCAAATAAAAGGAAATCCATAAATATTATTTCAATTTGACTTGTTTCCTTTTAACACAAGAAACACAAATCAACAATGCATGCATACATATTAGGAATTCAACATGTATATTTAGAGAAATGTACATAATTTAAAGCAAACAATAATTGTGACATGAGCATATAATAATCAAAACAGATAATAAATGGTTTAGATGATAAACAAAACCATCCACATGTATCAATCTTTTCACCTAATTTTCTTCTAAAACTTGAACTATATCCTTAGGAAACCATAATTAACCTACTACGTTTCCTAGGCTCTTCTGGTGATTCTTTCCTGACAATTTCTTTACCCATGTCCTCTATAAAGTTATGTAGTGTCACCTTACCATCCCATTTAATCTTTACGAGAGATTTTTTAACTAGCACTCCAATATGATATTTCATGCAACTTCCATGATGAGCATGAAGTATATCTTGGACATCTGACAATTCACATTCTTTGAAGCAACAAGTTATGTCAAGAATGTAGAAGCATGTATGATATGAATTTTTGATGATGCCAAAGATAAGCGCTTCTCAAGTTTGATCCAAGCCAAGAGTCACAACTCTTCAGAAAATAACTCCCAAGAGTCACAACTCTTCAGAAAATAACTCCCAAGAGTCACATTTGTTCAAGAGATTTTTGAATGACCATCAAAGGCCTATAAATAGGTGACTTGGGACACAAAATTCCTAAGAGTTTTTCTGAACTAAATTTTCGTATCCTCTCAAAACCAAAATGTCTTATCCTCTCAAAAATATTCCTTGGCCAAACACTTGTGGAAGCAAAGCTTCATGATGAATCAACAATGATTCAAAGATGTTTTGATGATAACAATGATGACAACAAAAGATGATGAACAAAAAGCTCAAGAGAATCAAGAACAAGTCAAGAGTTCAAGAATCAAGAAGAATTCAAGATTCAAGAAGAAAGCCTACAAACGAGATTCAAGATTCAAGATTCAAGATCTCAAGAATCAAGATCAAGATTCAAGACTCAAGATTCAAGAATGAAGAAAAGACTCAATCAAGATAAGTATTAAAAAGTTTTTTTAAAAACTTTGAATAGCACATGAGTTTTTGACAAAACCTTTACCAAAGAGTTTTTACTCTCCAGTAATCGATTACCATATTGTTGTAATCGATTACCAGTAGCAAAATGAGTTTGAAAATGTTTTCAAACTGAATTTACAACGTTCCAAATATTTTCAAAAGGTTGTAATCGATTACAATGTTTTGGTAATCGATTACCAGTGCCCTTGAACGTTGAAATTCAAATTTAAATGTGAAGAGTCATATCCTTTCACTCAAAAGCTTTGTGTAATCGATTACACTTATTTGGTAATCGATTACCAGTGTTTGTTTCTGAAAAATCTAAAGATGTAACTCTTCAAAAAGGTTTTGACTCTTTCAAATGGTTTTTAAGTTTTTCTAAAAGTTATAACTCTTCTGAATGGCCTTCTTGACCAGACATGAAGAGTCTATAAAAGCAAGGTTTTGTTTTTCATTTTCTAACAAATCTTTCGAACAACAATCTTGAACACTAATTTCATACAATCCTTTACAAGCCTTGAATCTCTTTGAACTTCTTCTTCTTCTTTGTACCAAAAGCTTTCTGAAGTTTTCCGGTTTTCTAAACCTTGAAAACTTGTGCTATTCATCCTTTTCATTCTCTTCTCCCTTTGCCAAAAAGAATTCGCCAAGGACTAATCGTCTGAATTCTTTTTGTGTCTCTCTTCTCTCTTTTCCAAAAGAAGGAAGGACTAACCGCCTGAATTCTTTTGTGTCTCCCTTCTCCCTTGTCAAAGAATTCAACACGACACAGTCTGAGAATTCTTTTGATTCTTCCCATTCCCTAATACAAAAGCGTTCAAAGGTTTAACCGCCTGAGAATTCTTTTGTATCCCCATTCACAAAGTATCAAAGGTGTAACAGCCTGAGATCTTTGTCTTAACACATTGGAGGGTACATCCTTTGTGGTACAAGTAAAGGGTACATCTACTTGGGTTTGACTGAGAACAAGAGAGGGTACATCTCTTGTGGATCAGTTCTAGTGGAGGGTACATCCACTAGGTTTAAAGAGAACAAGGGAGGGTACATCCCTTGTGGATCTTTGCTTGTAAAAGGTTTTTTACAAGGTTGAAAGAAATCTCAAGGATCGCAAGTCGCTTGGGGACTGGAGGTAGGCACGGGTTTGTGCTGAACCAGTATAAAAATCCTTGTGTGTTTGTTTCCTTCTTCCCTACTCTTTTACTTTCCACTATGCATTTAATTTCCGTTTTTACTTTCTGTTAAGTTTCTCTTCTACTTCATATTCTCTTAACAACATAAGTAAAAGCCTTAAAAGAGTAATTTTTAATTGGTAAACTTTTAGGAATAATTAATTCAACCCCCCCCCCTTCTTAATTATTCTGAGGCCACTCGATCCAACAACACTTGCATATTCAATAAGGAATCTTGATTGATCTTCAATTGTAATATCTTTCTCTTAAAGAGAGAATTCTTCTTCTTCGTCTTATTCAAAGATATTTGGTTAAGAGAACGAGAGTCTCTTAAGATGTAAGGATTTCTGAACACAAGGGAAGGGTTGTCCCTGTGTGGTTCAGACTTTGTAAAAGGCATTTTACAAGATAGTGAAAATCTCAAGCGGGTTGCTTGGGGACTGGACGTAGGCACAGGGCGTGGCTGAACCAGTATAAAAATTGAGTTTGCATTCACTCTTCCCTTAAACTTCTTTTATTTATTTTTATTTATCTTTTGCTTTAAAGAAGTTTATTTTTAATTATCTTTTGAATAATTCATATTAAGGGTGCATTGTTAATCCAAAAAGAGAGAGTGAAATTTTTAATTGGGGAATAGTTTTTGTATCTTAATTCAACCTCCCCTTCTTAAGATAACTAAGGCCACTTGTCTAACAAAGAAAAACAGTTTGCATATCTTCTTCCAAACCATCATAGCTTACCTTTAGTGCCTCTTGAATTGTTTTATTAGGAACTCTTTCGTATCGGTTTAAAGTAGATTTTCATTTTTCTATATTTCCTCCAAATAAGTTGGAACTTATTACTTCGAAAGCTAATGGAAGGCCTGAAGCATAAGTTATTGCTTGATTCAAAACATCCTTGAAATGTGGATCAATTTTTTCCAACTTAAAAGCTTTCCAACTAAGTAATTGAAGAGCATCTTCCTCATTTAATTCTTTCACCTCGTACATTCTTTCAACACCGTGATGAGCTAACAACTTTTGGTCCCAAGTTGTGATGATGACTCTACTGCCAAGACCAAACCAATTAGGTCTTCCAACAATAGCCTATAGATGATCATGTTTGTTAACATCATCTACAATCAAAAGAACCTTTTTTTTCTAGAGCTTATGTTGTATTATCAAAATTCCTTGCCTGACACTTAATAACTTAATGTGCTTCTCTCTAACTGTTTCAAAAAGAAGGTTGCTTTGAAGATGTTGTAACCT
This sequence comes from Glycine soja, assembly GCF_004193775.1. Lineage (NCBI taxonomy): Eukaryota > Viridiplantae > Streptophyta > Magnoliopsida > Fabales > Fabaceae > Glycine > Glycine soja. The sequence goes on from NC_041011.1 coordinate 10,407,876, forward strand.
ATGTTTGTTTGAAGTTTCTCAAACGTTTTCAAGAAAACATAAACTTTCAAAATGATGAGCAATGAATTATAAACAGCAACAACAACTGTTGTTTTACCTATGCCTTTAAGTTTGTGCATCCTAACCATGTGGACAACATCATCAAAACCAACATCTAGAAGTTTTCTTACTTTTTGCACTTGTGACTCTAGTCCAACTGGGTAATCCACAATTGGTTAAGGAGCACGATTAATCTTGCAAGAGACGAATTCGACAATCTTCTGAATAAACTCATATTCATATTTGTCCCTATTCCATAAATGTGTTTTGTGGGAAGTCATACTAAACATACGGCTCATGTCCATGTCTTGACGTGTATGTATATTGTTTAGGGTTAGTAAGTACTTTCATCTCTTGAAATTTAACATTAATTAAAATTTTATCAAAGAAGTGAAAATTAATGATTTAAAATAAGATCGGTGAGGAAGGGCACCCATGTGTGAAATGATAGCCAGACAAGCTACTACTTCACGCATAGCCTTCTTCCATTCCTCCAGCTTCTGTATGTTATGCTTGAACTTCTTTTCATGATTAGCCAATGCTTCTCCAAAACTACCTTTGTGGTGTCGCACATGAGAAGGTCCACGTAATAAAAAACTAGCAAAACCAAGAGACCCTTCCCCTTAATAAAGTTAAGGATGTAAGCAAGTTCATTTAAGCAAAAGGAGGAAGATGTATAGTTTTGGGAAAGGAAGATGATGAAAATTCTGGACTCTTGAATTGCCTTCTCAAGCGCAGAGGTGATTCAATCCCCTCTGTGGAGGTCTTGGTCATCGATGAAGGTGTGAATTCCTTTGTCATGAAGAGCTTTGTAGAGATTTCCAGTGAAACCATGACGAGTATCTTCGCCTCTGAAGCTCAGGAACACATCATAGGTGAGTCTATAGCTAAATGAAGAAGAGGATGATTGCATAGCCATGAAACTAAGAAGAAAAATTAGTGTGATTGTGGATGGAGTACTAGATCTCTAAAGCCAAACAAGAATACAAACCTGTATCATTTTGGTGAAGCTCTGTATGTCTTTTTCTTTGTGGCCGTGTGTATCGGCCAGCAAGGTTCAAGTCACAGCTTGTATAGATTAAACAAACTGTTGAAATTTCTAAAATTATACATTTTTTAAGAGTCGTATAGTCTTCTTGCTGATTGATTTATTATTACAATTGCAACTAGATATTCTCCGGCCCTAGTCAAACTATTGTTTAACAAATCTCTAAAATACTAACAAATTTTCTTTAGTAAATTTTAGGAGCAAACATCATTTTGTTATTATCAAACACCATATAGCTTTCTATTTGTGTAATTGTATCATACACATTTAAATACTTTCCTGAAAAAAAAAAACATATTTAATTTAAATACTTACAAATGTTCTGCAGACTTCAGATTGGATATGCCAAGAGCTAAAAAAAAAACTTCGTACCCCATTGCCCGGAGGCTCTTCGCTATGCGAAGGTATGGGGGAGGGATGTTGTACGCAGCCTTACCCTTGATATGCCAAGAGCTAAATTTCCAATTAAACCTATGGAAGATGAGTCGGTAAAACCTGATTGTAAAGTTCATCTTCAAGTTATGATGCTTCACCAGTTTTAGGTATCTGAAGTTGGAGTTATAGCAATAGCGGCATATGTAACTTACCTAACAAAGCCAAAAATAAAAGAAAATATACATCAAATCTAATAGTACTTACGTCTTCATCAAAATGCTTGCTCCCAAGTGTTCACATTAAATGTTCATCTGTTGAAAAGCAAACGATTTTAGTGATATTGCGTAAATGAAAGACAAGTCAAACTTATGAACTGATCATTGAAGAAAAACGATAACTTAATTATAATCTCTGTTGAACCACACATGCATTCTTCATATAACACTTCTTCACTTACTTGAAACCCAGTACTTATCTGTGGTTTTTCATCATATGGTCCATTTGGCTACGTTGAAATTAAATAAGTTTCAATTCAGCGCAATTGGATTCAGACGAGAGGTGATTGACATGATCAAGGTTAGGAGTTGGTTGTGGCTTAAGGCTAGGCTAGAAATAGAAATCTCTTCCATTTCACTCTATGAGTGGTGGACAAATCCTTCTTCTTGTATGTCCTCTAACTGCACTTTGATGAACACATCTTAATGTATTTGAGCTTGGGGTATCCCTTCTGCAGAATTTTTCTTTTGATCAATTTCTGAGTATTAGATACTACTGTGTTTGCTGGTAGCTTGATGGTGTAAAAGTTAAATAGTGGTTGGATGTTTGGATGTACTTTTTGATTTTTCAGCTAGCTCATGGAAATGGATAAGCATTGTGTTAGATTTCAACTTAAAATCAATTGACACTAAGTGTGAAGTTGTCTAACAAATATATAAGCTACACACCTCAAGAATTAAGGCAGGTGACGTGGGAGTTCCTAATACATTACAGTTCAACTGATTGTATAGACCTAAGAGAATCTTGGTAATTATTGGTAGACATGCCTCGTGTAAATTTGAAGGAGTAAAAAAATGAAATTTTAATTGGGAGGATTAAAAAAGATAGATCTCTATATTTGAGTGACTAAAAACAAATGGGATTTAAGCTACTTAGCTTAAATATAGGATTTAAGATCTCTATATTTGAGTGACTAAAAAAGATAGATCTCTATATTTTTGAGCTACTTAGCTCAAAAATAGGATTTAAGATTAAAAAAATGGGTGGTTGAATCTTAAATCTGTATTTTGGAAAAATGAGTTGACCAAATCCCCATCGGGAATTTGCCAGGAGATTCCTCATTCAATTTCGAGCATTTTGACATATTATGGGCCTCAAACGGATATTCCTATCAAAAGTTATACTGGTTTCAATTTTTGGTACAAAAAAGCATTTCGCCGTACATCACTGTGGGCATCCTAAATCGCCACTAGGACTGGCGGTATCACTGCTGCATGGCTATCTCGCCATCAGCAGTGGCGGTTTGCCTTTCTCGCCGGTTGCAGTGGCGAGTCCACTGCCACGTGTTTGCACGAGGCGGTTTCGCCATTGTTGCTGGCATTTTACATGGATTTTACGTAGTAAAATAGCCCCATGTTGGAATTTGTTTTAAAACAGCCCTATTTTCAGAATTAGTTTGTAAAAGAAGCCCTATTAGGACAATTTGCCGTGCAGTTTATTATTACTTAAAACTTTCAAATTCACCGCTGGATGTTGTGTGTCTTAGAAGTTTCATTTAACATAAGTGAACTCTGCCTCCTTTTCAAACATCCCCCCACTTCTTTGTATTTCATTATTTTAAGACTTAAATTTGTTTTTAGTCACTCAAATATAGAGATCTATCTTTTTTAATCCTCCCAATTAAAATTTCATTTTTTTACTCCTTCAAATTTACTAAATGCTCTTTTTAGTCGCTTGCTGCAGTAAAAAAACATCCCGATTTATACATCCAAACCGCCAAAAAATATAAATTTTAATTTAAGGAACTAAAAAAGATAATCCAAAATTTGAGGGACTAAAAATATATTTAAACATTATTTTAACAGACAGAAGTTAGCTTTCGACTTTAATCTCTTGTCATATAAATGTTGACAAAGATAAACAAAAAATAATTCTTCTAGTTTCAAATATGTACATGTGAACACATAAAGTTATGGCTTGGTTTGCATGCAGTCTAACAAAACTTGAAAAGTCTGACTATAAATGAACCAGCCTGAGGTTCACCAATCACTGCGAACGAAGCTTTCTCAATAACCATTTCTTTCTCAAAGGAGCAGCCAGTGCCAGAAACATCCTCCCTCTTGTCTCATCTTCCAAAAAATCACAGGCATCTAATATTAAATCATCATCCAGGTCTGGTATAGCCTGAAGCACCCTGATAACATTATCTACAGAAAAATTATCTTCTTTCTTTGCTTTCTGGGTTAGTGATGTTACTGCAACAGCTATATGCTCTCTTGCCTTCTTAGACTCATTCAAGGTTGGGGGCATCTTAGGTTGATGCCTTTTTAGGTGACCAGGAACATTTTTTCCAACATGTTGTAATGCTTGATTATCTGCAATAGCAAGAGACTGAGTTTCTCTTGCAGAGTTCTCCTCACCACCAATATGCAACACTTCTTTATCTGCATTAGGCAGAGGCTGAGTTTCTCTGGTAAAATTATTTTCACCACCTATATCTGATGCTCCTTTATCTGCATTAGGTAGTGGATGAGTATCTGGGACAAAGTTATTGCCCCAAGAAGATTCCTTTTCAAGATTTGATGCTCCTTTATCTGCATTAGGTAGCTGAGTATCTGGGACAGAGTTATTGCCCCCAGAAGATTCATTTTCAAGATTTGACTTGCAACCTGCAGTAACATCATTACGACATACTATGCACATGCCGGAATAAAAAGGCATGCTTTTAATTTTATAGAGCCGGAAGTTGTGATGTACCTGCAGTCACGAATAAGTGATAGTAGTAGAAAATCAAAAAGAAAAATGAAAATGACCACGAGGCAAGAACACTTTATACCCTGATGCATTTTCGCCATACTTGTTCATCAGCCACAACCTTGTGCTGTGTCTTATCCCAAATAAAGCCTTCTTTGCCAAGGAGAACATTTATAGAACAGTAATGCCTTCTCAGGACATTAAAACGGTTTCTCAAGACAATTCTACCATAATGACATAAAAATCGTTTGTTAAATGATTCTGTCATGTCTACCCATGCTTTCCTCCTGAATGTAGTGCCAATCTTGTTCCCTTTACACACCTGGTCCACCATAAGTTCAACAAAAAATTGGTCCATCATTGGAGACCAGTCAATTCTACCTTGATTAACAACTGCTGGGGGAGTTTGATCATCCACTCCTTTACTAGTCATAGTCTTGTCATCCAAATCTTTTTCTGTGAGAAGAATTAAAAATGTTTGAGCATGATGAAAATACCAACAGTAAATGAATAAATTTGGTAAAGAAATTTCAAGTTTCAACCATCAAGGCATTTGTTTCTACCTTCGTATTCAAAATCTACATCAAAACACGAAAGGCTGTATCTCCCATCAGCAACTGCATGGCCATAAATTATGCACAAATCATCATAATACGGAATGACTCTTTTTTTGAAAGGTTGAGCATCAGGATGGGCCTGCATGCAGAAAAACAGCCATAATTGCAATGTAACAATTCATTAGTGCTTTCGAAATATTGGATGACAATGTATACCTTTATACATTCATCCCATGCTTTATCATCAGCTACTATCATGTTTTGTGTCCCATCCCACTGAAATCCCTTTTGACCAACTATCATTTTCATATCATTGTATTGCTTCCTGAATCTTTTGTGACGGTTCTTCAACACTTCTACATCATACTTGAAACCAAACTTGGTGTTAAATTGTTTAATCATGTCTACCCAGGCTTGTCTGCTAAACACTTTCCCAGTTTTATTCCCTTTGTGAACATGGGACAGCAAAAGTTCTAGAAAATATCGGTCTTGAGATGGAGTCCAGTTAGCCCTCAATTTTTCCAAACTAGGGGAAGAATCATCTCCCATTATATTAACTGTAATTTAAACTGATTAGTATCTAAGAAGCATGGTGAAATTCCTCTAATCTTTGGACACTTGAACCCAGATAAATATGCACATAGACACTAAATAATAATAACAATATCCTTAGAATAAATAATACAATGTCATATGATCAGAAACTATCATGGATGATCAGTGTTACCAATGGCAGATGGCAGAAAATGGCAGAAGGCCAAAGTTCTGCCATATAAACACGCCATTGTGGCCTATGGTGCCGCCATAACGGACCTCCCTTCACAAATTGCCTAGGGCGGTTGGCAAAAAATCCATCATGGCAACACCATTTAACAACATTGTTAATATGATAAGTTGGTTGGTTTTTATAATAACTACCTTGGTCATACCAAGTTACCAGCAATGATTCTTTATTGGTTGAGACTTGACGGTGTAAAAACTTTTACATTGATAGTACATGTCTACAACAACAAAATAATAAATAAAAGTCAAAGGAACAGTGGCAGATATATCAGGATTACTACAGTGCACACCACCTTGAAATCTACCCTTACTCTGGCACATGATCTTTTTGCTAGCAAACACTATCATATTTCAAAATATATTTTGCTACGTTTTCTATACCTGTAACAAAGGTAATAATGCTTAATTTTGCCGCTACAAAAGCCAAACAAAATACACAAAATTCAGCTTAAAATCGTTATACAACATTGACCCAACTCCTTCCTTTCACGAGAAATCAGTTCCATGGTACATTCTCCTCCTCAAGATTTCAAGATAAATTTTATGCCTAACTCACACTGAAAGGTTTGAATTTTAGCAGCCAAACAAGGAAGGCATACCAGAGGGGCATTCAACAAACAATCAATTTCGATCTCCCAAACAATTTCGCCAAACGCGACATTGATGAATGGAACGTGATCGAACCCTAATTCTCTGTTTGGATGCTCAGAGAGAAAGAAAAGAAAAAGAAAAAGGGACTTACCAAAGAGGAAAGACAAACAGCGACGAAGAATAGCAGCGAGCCAAGCAAGTGTTTGAGAAGTGAGAAGAAAAGGAAGTTTTTTGTAATTGTGCTGTGGGCCCCGACGCTGATCTGACATGGAACTAAAGAAAATAGAATTATCTTGGGATTAAAAGATAGATAGAATGAAAATAAAAAAACAATATATATATATATATATATATATATAATATTTTTGGAAGTGTGGATCTTATGTAAGATTTAGATAATTTTATTTTTTTATTTCTCTTGATCAAACACACTTGTAATGAAAGGCACGTTTGATTGTTCCTATCTGGATACATATTGTTTGTAGTTGTTTCTTATTATTTCATTTGTTTAGCTTTTTAATTATTATAAAAAACTTAGGTGAGTTTTGTTGTTTTGAAGTATGTTCTTAACATTTACACGAACTTTGGAAGAAAAGTGAGAGAAAAAAATATAGAGAGGGAAAAAAATATGAATAATAATGTCTTTTTTTAAAAGAAAAACTAATAAGTAATCCGTAAATACGCACGTATCCATGCGCACTTGACGATTTAATCTATGAGAATGCATTTTAAGGGATCACACCAAAGAAAATAGTAATAGGTACACAGCTAAATAAGAATACAAATCCATGAACTTGATAACAAAAAAAAAAAAACTATAATCGACGATTCATAATTAAAGTAGCTAAACATCTAACCCTCTTACACACATGTCATGAATCATTCACTTTAATTGTATTTCAAAATATCATTTAGTTCTATATTCTAAAAGTACTTAACTAAAGAATACAAAATAAAGTACAATATGAAATCAATTAGTATATTGCAGCCAACAAATTAAGTATTTATAAGTCATATATATACTTGTATGCTTCAATTAACTACCACTTAAATTCATATAAAAATAAGAATTAACTTTTAGTAACAAAAATTCAAAAAAAAAAAACAAATTTACTTTTTAAAAAATTTAATTTATTTTTTTTCTCCTCTCTCATTTTCTTTTCTCTAAAAACAAACATAAGTATAAAGGATGCCTATAGATCCCTTTTTAACAAAATTCTTACATTAGTAAGGATATTTAAACTTTTAAACTTGTGGTTATATGAGATACAATTTTAATCCTTATAATTAAATCAACTTGTGCTCTATACTTACTTTAAAGGATACATGCTTAGTTTAAATTAAAGGTAAATATTTATTTATTAAGGAAATTACATTAAATATTTTTTATTAAAAATGAAAATTGTGGAGCTTATAAGATAATTTGACATTATGGGCATAAATATTAATGACTTCTATATCACCAAGTTCAACATGGTAGATGATCATGAAAAACTGATGAACAAAAAGGTCAGAAGATATTTGATTATTATCTTGAAGTGACATTAAAGTCCAGATTCACCAACAGCAAAGATAAAGCATACCCTGTTGGATTCACTTTCGTAGTCCCATTTCAGTTTATTATGATGAAAGTTTTTTGTTTGCCATGGTTTCAGAAATAGGCAAGCATATTAATGTAGACTCTAATAACTTACGGGTTGAGAGAGAGATTTGTTAAAGTTCTTTTGAGAGATTTCATTCAAATTATTGTTTAAATAACTAGGAGTGACAAAATACTTTTGTGTTTATTAATCTTTGAGAGAGATTAAAGGTGTATAAAAAATACCTAGAAAATATTTGTGTAAGTTAGAAATAACATGATAAAATACATGTTTTATAATCAAATTTTGATTATTAAAATTTTTTATGAAAAAAACTAGACATAGTTTTTGAATTTGATTTAACTAGTATAAATTAAGTGTTTTTTTTTCTCTTTTTATTGCTTTAACTTATTTTTTATTGAGTTTATTTTAATACACCTTGAACACCCAAGTTCTTGGTAAATTTCGTTTTGAGGATACTGTTTTTAGCTTCTTTGAACAATCTCTGGCTTAAACCATGCTTTACTAAACTTGGCCAAAAAAAAACTTAAAATTGAATGACTTAAATAATAATATTAATATATATTTAAAAATTAACCGTGTTCAAAATATATATTTAAAATTTAAAAATTGGATGACACTTAGCAATAAAAAAAATAAAAAACAGACGGATATAATTAACATATATATTAATATATTACATACTAAAAAAATTAAAATTAGAATGACTTAAATAATAATGAGTTTAATATCTATGCATGTAGTTTTACATTATCATTCAATCACAAATTATCATTTATATTACTTTAAAATAATTATTTTAAAAATTAACAAATTTATTATATATAATAGATTATAATTGAATCATCATGTAAAACTTCATATATAATTAATGCATAACTTATTTTTTCTAATAATATTAATATATATTTAAAAATTAACACATCTATTTTTTTTTATATTCAAAGTGATAATTTATTATGTTCGTGAAAGCAATTAAGGAGTTAAAAGGTAGTTTCAATATTGACACTTAGCCTCGTCTAATCTTTTACTCTGCTAAGGTGTCCATTAATTTGAGCATCTGAGTATTCTTAATGACACATATTCACCTACCATGATTTTTTAAATTAAGTTTTTACATATTAAAATTTTGTAATTTATTGGACTCCCTCCACCCACCGACACACACTAAAATTTATAAAGACATGTACATTTAATGCTAACTTTAAAAATATAATTAAATAGCAAACTCCTAATTGAATTCCTTTCGTACTAAAACTTTATGCAACATGCAAGTAAAAAAAAAATATGCAACTGACCAAGCACTAGGATGAGGCATGAGAATCAAGCTAGACCATCCTCCCTTTGCTTGAGGGCTACGCGATTTCATTCCCCAATTCAAGCAACAAGCTACACATAAATAACGCATTTATTCCCTATTCTTTCTCAGCTCCTTTTCCTTTTTTCAAATAAAGAAAAAAGAAAACTCTTTCATGGAGTTACTTTTAAAATAAAAAATTAAATATTTAACTATATTTATTTATAAATTTGAAAAATATTTCAAATTAAATAAGCAAAACAAACATTTCCGTTTTCTTATAAGTATTTTAAAAGAATTTTATCTTTTTATGATGAAAAAAGAATTTTATATTTTCAATACGATAAATAAACTAGTATTTTAGTCTATGTATCTTAAGATAAATATTTATTTTGTATGATTCAAAATTATAAATAATATAACGTGTATGTTGAAACACATACATATAAAAAATAAATTTGATTTTATAATGTGTAAGGGATCATTCATGTGGTTGTGATGGGTTATTTATGTTATGTGATTGTCATGTATTTAAAAGTTGATCTTTTAATTTAGTCTTTGAATTTAATAATTTATTAACATTTTAATCCATGAACTTAATTATTTATTGACATTTTTGTTCGTAAATTTAATCATATTCTATCATTTTGATTCTTAAAAACACTTTCAAATTTTTAATTAAATCTCATATTGTATGTAAATTATTAGTATAGACATTATCATATTTTTTCACTTCTATTCTTTAAGCCTCATACTTTTCACATTTCTCTTACCAACTTTACATTTAAATTATACTATAAATATGAAACTAATTTATGAAAAATTTTAAGAATGAAAGAGGTATAAATAGGAGGGATGATATAGGATTCATGCAGGTGATTAACACATATGATCCATTATCAAAGTGAAAGAATCAAACATATTAGAAAATATAAACAACAAAAGTTTGTTTCATGAACTATTACTGCAAATAAAGAATTTTAAATGTAATGGTTACTTGAGCTAAAAGTGTTGAAGAAACTATTTGAATTTTTTATTGAATAAAATGTAATTTTTTAAAGAAGTTGGACAATGTTTATTAAGAAAAAAGTTAAACACTTTTTTAAGACGTTGTTGTGTTATTTTTCTATTACAAATTATGTTTCAATTGAATAAATGATGAACTTTGTAATATAAATGGTAAATGTGAAAGTTAAGATGAACTATAAAGTGTGAAAGAGAAAGATGGAAAAATATGAGGGATATGAAATTGAATAAGGGGATATGGTCATATGGTGATGGTCATGCTGGTAAGTTACACGGAGTGTGATACTTAATTAAATTTCTAAAAGTACTTTTAGGATCAAAATGAAAATACGTAGTTAAGTTAATGAACCAAAATGTTAATAAGTAATTAAGTTTAAGGATTAAAATAACAATAAATTATTAAATTCATGAATTAAATTAAAAGTCAAATTTTTAGACACGTGACAACCGTTAGTTGTCATGTTATCACCATAGATGTCACATAGGTGTCTATGTTAGGGGTAATAGATGAGAGTTGACGACAAAATCAATTTGTTATATTTTTTGCACCTTCATATACTAAATTTGATTTTTCCATCTTTCATGGATCAATCTATCCACACTCACACTTTTAGGAATTAAAATAGATATTTACTCTATTATATACTTCATTTGTCCTTGAGTCTCTTTTCACTAATTCATACCCTTAAGAAAGTTAATTATATAGTTAATAACATTAAATTTGTTAATAATTTATATCTTTATCTTTAAGATTATTGAGATTTATAATCTTTTTTTTTTCCACTTAATTACTTTATCTCTTGATTAATTAGTGTGTATTAATCTTCTTATCCAATTTTTATAAAAGAAATAATGTACTATATACTTCATTATTTACAATAAAATAATTAAGGATATTTAGATAAAAAATAATTAATGTATAAAATAACTTTGAGAGTCTTAAAAAAACAAGCAATTTTTTTTTAAAAAAAAGGTTTTATATTTTGAAGAAAATAGAGTATTATGTTTGCTCCACAACACTGCTCCAATCTCACCAATGACGCGAACTAGTTTTCTTACTACTAGAGTCTAGAGTACTAGTTGTCACCATACCAATTTTAGCATTCACTGATTCCCACCTATGTCCTTCTGTTACAAAGAACAACCCCTTTTACTCAACCTTTTTAATGACCTTCTGCTCTCACCTGCCAGCCTTATCTATATGCCCATATATCATGTGTTTGTGTATGTTCCTCAAAAGCTCTTGCGTTTCCAAGTTCCAACTTCGCCTTCTAATGCTCAAACACGTAGGATGTAGCTATGCTTGAGCCAATTTAGCTAGATACTCTTGACAGTTTTCCTTATTAGTTAACACATTGCTTATTTGCTTTTGTTTTGGGTTAGGTATATAAACAAATACACACTTTCAAAAACAAAATGTAAGCTTTTTAGACATTAATTTCAGTTTTTTTTAAAAATTTAATTGTTACAATCAACCAAAAATCACTATTAGTATGACTTCAATATAGTTAATATAAAAATGTTACAACTACTCTCTATTATATATACGTAAAATAAAATTTTGTTTATGGGTAATGTTATGTAACAGTCTCATATTTATCGTTTTCAATTAAATGCAATCAATTTAAATATTAATTTTAATTATTTTATTCTTCTTCATTTAATGCAATTAATATGAATATTTATTTTAATTTTTTTATTCTTTTATATTAAAATAAAAATAATTCACAATAATTATTGAATTCTCTAAAAAAATGATTGAATTATAAAAAAATTATGATTTTTATGATTTGAATATGATTAAATGTCAATCTAAAACTATTTTATATGTGTATAGCTTATTTTTTTAGATTACAAAGAATATCCCTTTCTATAAAAATTAAAAAAGTTATCTTAATTGTCATTATTCAACAAGGCATTTTTAACTTTTTTCTTCTTCCAATAAACGTGTTTTTATTAAATTTTTTAACCTCTTATCTCTTTTAACTTATCATTTTTAATTATTTTATTTTAACTTGAATTTCAATATTTTTTTTAAAAAATCGTTAATAATTAAAAATAATATTGTGTTGTATTTTAATATAAATTATTTATCATAAACATAAAATATAATTTATTTATTAAAAAATATCTATTTATTTATATGACATGAAAATTACTTTGGATTTGGACTGCTAATGTATGTCCTCTCCAAAGCCCATTCATTTTCTTGATATTTCTTTAGTAGTTCAACTTGTTTTTCATTTTAAAAAATTATATTTGAATAATTTTTTTAGGTCATTAAATCTTTAGAAAAGTACGTTACCAAAAAAAAAAACTTAAGAAAAGCAAATATAACATGTTTTTTTATTGAATGGGTGTGGGCAAAGAGCCCCACATACTATAATAACATTCAAAATAAAAAGGAATATTAAATATAGTTAACAATTAAATTCTACGGAATTCAGTTTTTATTTATTTACTGCTATATGTATTCTTGTTCTTGTATTTAAAATTTTAAAATAAAATAAAATCTCCTAAAAATAAGGTATAATTTGGGCTGAGTTGGAGTGCTGCTATTTTGTCTCCTAGGACTTGGAGAAAGTACAAAGCAAAGTCCATGTTTTGTTGCTCTCACATCACCTGACTTTGTCTTGGGACATTGGATCATTGCTTGAGATCTGCCCTTGTTATGCTTCTTCTGGATTCTTCCCAGATTATGAACATTGAAAAAACCACCACTCTTCAAAGCCAAGGTTCATGAACCATGTATTTATTTTTTTGTTTATTTGTGTGGTTCTCAATAAAGTTTTCATCTTTTTTAGTTTTTAAGCTCCTGCTTCATGTGGGGTGCTTTGATATCTCCAGCTCTGTGTTTTGTTTGGATTTTCTCAATTGGGTTTCGTTAAAGTTCCTTCAATTTCTAAATGATCCTTGTTCACTTCAGGCCTAGAATTTGGTTTTTGGTTTGTAGATTTTATTGACTTCTGTTTGCCATGTTCATGTATTTAGCTATTCTGCCCCCTCTAGAATTTTGTTTCCGTGTGATTCTGAAATTTGAAGTTTCCTTGTGTGTCAAATGGATGTGTGTTGACTTTTTGGACTTTTGGCTTTTGGTTTTTTATATGATTCATCAAAAAACTACATATAGGGGTGGATTTAGAAAGAAATTTTGTTGCTTTGGCTAATAGAGAGAAACCTTTTGTGGGTTCTGGCCTATTAAACACATGCACTATGTTGTGTTTTTGTTAATCTTGCATGATGAGAATTATTAGCAAACATGATTGGCTAATCTTGTTTAATCTGTTGTGGTAGATATAGCAAAAGAATAGAAATCCTTCAAGTAGTTGATGCCTATGTTCATGAATTGACTTTCTGAGAGAAGGCTTGTTCAACGTTCTCAAGAGATGCAAAGATGGAGAAGAAAAGAAAGATTGTGCAGTATAGGGAGAGGCTGGATAGGACTCTTGCCTCACCTGATCTTGCAAATGATGAGATGCTCAAAAAGCTTGTTAGAAGTCAACTCCCACCTTTAGAACCTGAAGTAGAAGGTGATGACATTCCCTAAATTTCTTTTAATTCATATTTCGGGAAGAAATGCACTAGCTAATTGGAACAATTATTAAGTTAGCTTGCTTTTTCTATTTTTATTTTATTTCAATACATGTTTGGTTGGTGCAGGATTTAGAGATAAATTAGTAGAAAACAAGACTGCAGAGGTATCTCACTTTCTTGATATGTTGAGGAGTGCTTCTTCAGATGATAGTGGAAGATCTAATACATCACACACTGATTGGAAAGTATGCTATTTACTCTCTGTAGTTTCACCATGTTTTGTTTTCTTGATAAACTTTTTTTTCTTCTTATTTATCCCATCTTGCATTCATTTAGATCCTGAACCATTTTTTGAATGTCTAGTTGATAACTTTCTTTCACAGAAACCAGGAGTTTACATTAGATGTCTGACCCTGTTGACTTGTTTTTGCTCCAACACTATCCTATTGTTTAAAAATTAAAATTCAATGGACTATTGCAATCTCTTGTGACATTTGTATCCTGACTACTGTTATGCTTTAGGTTGAAGATACTTGGTTCGTTGAATCAAATTCTTGAGTTATTGATAATTTCACTTCTTTCAACAGTTAAAACAAGATGGTGAAGAGTTTCGTGTTATGTATCGCGAAGGACAGGAGGGAACCCCCTTTCATACAATGCTTGTAGAAGGCTTTGTAGATGGGCCTGTTGATGTTTGTAAGTCACACTGGAGCAACCACAATGTTTAATACCTCCCTTTTATTGACAAAAACTATATTATTAATTTCAACATGCAAATTTTAATGAATTACTTTCCTCGTTACAGGTTTATGTATTTCATGGGAGACATACCTTTACAAAAAATGGTGAGAATTATATTTAGTAAAATATGCTCCATGAATTTTCTGTATACTAGTCCCAATATGAAACTACACCAATATCATCAATTTTGAAGTTATAAATTTTGAGAATTATCGTTGCAACAACTGTGTTTCTCATGCAGTTGACTTGCTACTTTTTGTTATGAGGTGGTCCTGAATGTTGTTGTGTACCTTAGGAATGTTTTTGAATCTAAGCAATATATCATTGTAAAAAAGTGTCTGATAATTGTACCTGACACCCTTTTTTCAATTTCCATTTAGGTGGCCTCAATCTACTATTCCCACTTTCAAAATCTTATCAGCTGAATGTTTGCAAAAGGCCCGGATTGGGGAACAATTATCACTAGTGAGGTTTGTTCTTCCTTCACCAATTAATTTTTTTAACATTTTAATGTCCTTTACCATGCCAAAAGTTTTCACTTTTGAATGCTGATTTTTCACTGAATTTTGGAAGAAAGGGTGAAGGTTTCATGGCCTCTGTCTCTGAGGGAAGCTATAGTGCACTATTATCTGTTTGAGTACTTTCAAGATGACTTAGTTGTTGTTCTTACAAATTCGGTAATCATCTGGACCTGTGTTTGTTTTATCTTTTAGGGAAAGTTAATTTTACACTAGATCAAAGCTTCCAGAAATTTGTGCTTGATTTGCTCACAGGTTTCTGATTCAAAGAATGTCACGGAGACTCTTTGTGGTTTCAACAGTGAGGCAATTCCTGAAGCAAAGGATGTTGTAAGAATCGATTTGGTGGGAGGCTTTGCTTTGCAAAAGGTGACATCAGAAAGAAGTTACTTTCGGTGAGTTTAGGTGTACTTAAGCATAAGAATTTACTTTTTTTTTTTGTTAATTTACTTGAATGGAGTTATGGAATATAATGGGAAAGCAGTCATCAATCACAAACCATAATGCCCCATATAGGTTCTGCTTGTTTTAAAAAGAGAGTTGAAGACAAATGGGAAGAAACTTTATGTTTATAACTGTTGAATACAGCTACATGGTTATATTTCTGTATTTTGGACCACGGCAGAATTATGATACATATTAACAGATGTGTGATACAATAATACAATGTTTATTTGTTGCTTGCTATATTTACAAAATTTGTTGCATTTTCTAAATGTGTCTGCATGTGTATTTACAGTGTACTTGTACAGTAACTGCATCTGATTTCCTTTTATTTGTTATTCATTTAGAATATCTGGTAGAGAAAGAAAGAGAGAAATGGTTGTAGAATGTTATAATTAGAATATATGAAGCTAGTTCTCCCATAGATAGTTGTGAAAGTCTGCATTATTTCTATTCGTGATTCAAAAATGCTAATTTTAAACAATAACCATGACTAAAGCTTTACGATATTTATTTTTCCTAATAGTAGTTGGAATCAGGACCTTCACTATGAAAGGTACTACAGTTCTGTTTGTGTGTCAATGCTAATTTTGTGCTATATAGTCCTCTGAGACTAAGTGAAATCACTGCTTTTGAATATATCCTAGGGTTTGCATATTTTGCATTATAGATTATTAATAATAAAGTAATTTATTAGAAAAAATTCTGATTATGTTGGCTTTTGGCTTTCAGGGATCAGTCAGGGAATCAAATTGTTCTTTCTTAATATTTGTTTTGTTTACTTTTTTGTATAGTCTTGGCACTGCTGGTGTTTCTGTAAATGTTTATGTAGCTGGTTTGGTTGTTGTGTCTAAAGTGACCTTACTGGTTCCCACTGATTATTTATGTTTCCAATTTTCCATTCTAATTTACCTATAGTTTCTAGAAGAAATATGAAAGTAAACTGGCTTTATGGATTAACTGTATTGATTGTCATTTCTGATTCAAGACTTCACATTTTGTAGGACAATAGCAAATATGGATATAAAACTGAATTTTGTGCCTCCATCCCTTATAAACTTTATTTCAAGACAGCTCATTGGCAATGGTTTCAGACTCTATCAGAAGGTTGTAGATTCTTTTCAGATATGCTTCTTTTATTATGTGCATTCAACGAAAAATTGTTTATTTTCGGAATCTATCTAATGTGATGACTCGTTTTTTAATTAAGAAAAATAAGTTAAAATGAAATGTGATGGTGCATTTTTTGTGATGTCCTATAATCAAATCATCTACCCTTGGATTCTATAACTATTATCATTAGATTACTGTTATTTTTTCATTTTTTTATACCAGTTATTTGTGTAAGATGGAAAAATGGATCACAAAGAAATAGAGGGATAAGATATTTTCCTTGCACAAAGCAGCATAAATGAAAATTTTCAAACACACGGATTCTTTAATTATTACACCAATTTAGGGTAGGATTACCCTGGCTTTGTGAACTCGGTATTTTAATTGCAATGACCAGTTTGAAAGCTGGATTAAGCTGATGCACCATTTTCTTCTCCATCATGCAAAAGTAAAAAAAACATCATTGCTTCATTGCATTTTTATTTGGTACTGTTTTCTATCTTATAACACAAACCAATCCATAATTATGGTATAGACTGTGTCTTCTATGATGAGCCACGATAAAGGGGAATTCAGTAAGGCCTTGGGGGATCCATTATATGTTCGAATTCGTGATGCTCTATATAACACTAGTGGATCAAAGGCTATGAATGGTGAAGAGCTTCGGCAAGTTGCAAGTGTTCTCCCTGCTGAAGATCTTGTTGAAAGTGAGCAGGGTGGGGAAAAAGATGCATCTAAGGAAGATATGAGTAATCAATATGCAAATGATGTCATGCCAATGGCAATGAATATAGAAGTACAAGATAGTAGCAAAACATTTAATGAGATTGTAGAAGTAGATTGTGAAGAAATTGTACAAGGTGAGGAAAAAGATGCATCTAAGGAAGATATAAGTTATCGATATGCAAATAATGTGGTGCCAATGGCAATGAATACTAAAGTACTAGATGGTAGCAAAAAATTTGCTGAGATTGTAGAAGTAGATATTGACGAAATTTTACAAATTGAGGAGGCCAATGAAGAAGTAAAAGACATTCCAAATAAGGAAGTTGACATGAGTGTTCTAAGGGGCAAAAGGAGTACATATATCAGATCAGAGGTAGAACATGCTCTAGAAACATTAGACAAAGCCATTTCAATGGTTCGTGAACAGCGACTTCATTCTCGGGTGGCATCTTCTAGCGTTGCTGATGAAGAGTCCCATTTTCTGAAAAATGATGACAGAGTTGATACATATTCCTTAAAACTCACTCAACCAAGTTCCAAAAATGAGGTTAGTGTTGAGGTACCAAATGGAGATATTCCGGAGGGAGCTTCACAAGAAGCGCTTGGGAATAACCCTGGCATCCAAAACTCAAGGTGATTATTATATTACCGTTTTTATCATTCTATGGTTGTTAAAAGGAATATAAGACTCTGATTTTGTTTCTTTCCTTATGGTTTGTTTAAAAATAAGCAATGTAGTACAAGATGTTGCTGATCATTAAATTTTCTTTTTTTGTTCCTGCAGGTGTACAGGAACAAATCCTAACTCAAAGGAAGTAAATTCTAACAAAGTAGTACCAACAACATCAGAGCAAAACCTTTCAACACCTATTTTATCAAGCCCAGTTGTTTCATATCCTTTGGAAAACGGAGCAATTCTGGACCAAACAACCATCAGCAACAAGCAATTAAACACTGATTCAGTCGAAGACGCGTCTTTAGATCATGCAGACAAGTCAAGCAGGCAGAAAAAACTAAACACCATTGTAATTCCAGGTAGGAATTCAGATGCACCAAAGAAGTTAAGCAGACAGAAAAAATTTCTGTTGTTTTCTGCATTAACTAGAGGGAAAAAAAGTTAGTTGGCCATGAGCAGAGGAAGGAAATAGGGCATTTTGGGGTATCTTGTCAACATGTAACACAAGCCCCAGTAACTAGTACAGGTTTTTGTATACCTTTATAATTTATCATGTATACCAACAGGGTTCTCCCTTTTGTTTTGTTGGAAGATTCTTTTTCCATATAATCTATGTAGGTTGTTCATTTGCTCCTCAATCTATGTTCTTGTTAGGGGTGTTCATGAACCGATTAAATGTGGACCAAAATGTTTTTCTGTCTGTTTAGTGAAACTAAAATGTACCACTTATTAATAATCTTTTTGAAGCAAGGGTCATTGTGTATAGTTTTATTCTATTTTTAGGATGCACTAAACTTGTAACAAATGCTTTATCCCACTGTAATATTTTTATTAAACGATACCATTATTTCTTCATCTTTTCCATATTTATTGAACTAATTTTTGTAGTATTTGCATATTTGTGGATTAAATTGATTATTTAAAATTAAATCGATGATTTAAAAAATATAGTAACTAAGTTGTCAGTGAATGCATAATTACTAAATAAACTATTTACTTTTTTTTTCCTTCCCCATTTCACGAAATTTCTTCAACCTTCCAAAGTCTAAACTACGTCAAAAGCTTCGCCTTTAACTTTTCTTTTTTCCAATGACCTTTGTTTCTGGGCACTTGAAAGTGACTTTTTGTTTTTTTCTTTCTCGGACATTTGTTTATGAAAGTTCGGTAAGCTACGCGATCTGTATACAGAAGTATTATTAGTTTATTACTAGGAATAATTAACATTGGTGGGCACAAAGGGTAAGAATTTGTGTTATTAACTAAATGATCCAGGTTTGAATTCCGATCTTTAGTACTATTATTTTATAAATATCCGATCTTTAGTACTATTATTTTATAAATATGTTTGGTTAGTATTTAATAACTTAAAAAATATGTAATTAAAAAAATTAAATTGAAAGAAGAAACATAAAAGAAGGAAGTGAAGATAGATTTTTAAGGAATCTAAGATAGTGATATTCCTAAATTTACTTTTCCTAAAGTCTTTCTTTGACGTCTTAAAACAAATACAACCAAAATTCATAAAATTTTAATAAATTCATTTATTCGTAAAACAGTACATATAGTTATATTATTTATTCATAAATAGAATATTTTACGATATTATTAGCAACAACTACATATATTAATTTAGATATAAATTTATTATATTATATTAAATGTTTTTTGTGTGATGAAAATAGTTTTCTATCGAATTGGTTTGAAGTAATATACCTCCAATAATACTCATAATCGTAACTCAAAGTAAATTTTACTCTAAAATGGGCTTTATTTAATCATAATTTTTAATATAAAGCCTAGTTTCATAATTATGTTTATGGAATTATCCAATAATAAATATTATATGTTTAAAGTATGAATATAAATAATGAATAACACGTGACATAATGGTCAAATATTTCTCAAGTCACACATGGTATTGTACACTTTCTTTTTCTTGCACTCTTTTTGAGTGTTTTTTATAAGATTCAATTATATAATATATAGTATCAAAAAAATTAATAAATTTAGTTAATAATATTAAATTTATCTTAAATTTATATATATTTCCAAAATTACTACTAAGATTAATGAGACATACTCTTAATTTTTTAAATAATTTTATTAGTGTAATACTGTTAATCTCTATCATCAATAATGCTTATAATTTTTATTGAATATGAATGTGAAGTGATATAGTAAGTTTTTCTAAAATGATCATCTTAGGAAGAAGCAAAAGTAAGCTTCTTATCATTGTAAGAGTCTAAGACATCTATGTAATATATAATGGGCGTATTTTTTATTTTTTTATTTTTGGGTTTTTCAATATGCAAATTTTAAAATAAAATGCATTTAAAAAAATTGAAATGGTTTTTTTTAACATAATTTCAAAACAGTCTTATGTTAGTTTTAAAAAAATTATTATGAATTTGTTTTTTATTTTTAAAAAACACACTCTAATTGGAATATTTTGTTTAAAATTATTTGTAGAAAAATCACTTATTTTAAAAATAAAATAAGTAATTTTTTTGTTTTTTTTTAATGTTTGTCTATACTGTTTCTCTGCTTAAAAACACGATATTTTTACTTATTTTTGAAAAATAAATCCTATCTACTTATAAAAAAATATATTTTTTTAAAATATCTATTTTAAAATTATTTATTTTACCATTGACATAATTTTCTCATTATCACCAACACAATTCCATCATCACTAGATCAGACCTGCAACTAAACCATATCAGTCTATCGAGATTTGATTATTTTTGTAAAAAATGATGACCTGGCCGGATTTGGTGACCCATTTGAGTATTTATTTTTTTAGTCCTTAAAAAAATGTTTTTTATTTAGTCTTTCAAATTTTAAAAAATTACTTTTAGTCCATTTATTTCATTGTATTAATGCTGTCACAATTTATATCGAATTTTCACCGTCCGAGTCTTTTGCAAAAATTAATTTCTTTAAAACCATCTAAATATGTTAAAGACTGCCACAATTCAACATCCATATTTTATTTATTTTTCTTTAAAATCGTCATAATAGATAAAAAATCACCATAAAATTATACGAGTGAAATATTCTAACGGTTTAAGAGCACCATAAATCACTTTAAAAAAAAATTCAATTTTCACAAATTGTAAAACAGAGATGGACAAAAATCAGCAATTTGAAAATTTGAGGGGTGAAGAGCTATAAAAAATAATTATTCAAATTTTAAGGATTAAAAATATATTTAAGTATTTTTTCCCCTGAAAACGCATCGTTTCACGAACCTTCGTTTGTGCTCTCAGCTCCCATTTCTCATTAACGCAGCTCTGTTCTCTCATCTCAAACCCACACAACACCGTGACACCGTCGCTCCTGCAAGGTTGCCGCGCCGCACCGTCATCTGACGGTGGAACCTGTCTCAATCTGGCATCCTTACCGTCGCCGTCACGGAGGCTGCTGGAACAGCGACCAACGGCCTCCCTTTCTGAACGGCGAGGTAATCTACTGTCTGTTTGAGGTAATGTGAATTGCTTAACTTGAAATAATAAGGTTTTTTTCTGTTTTTGAATTGAGGACAAGTTCTAAAATTTGGGAATTAATGCACAGGAGTAAATCTGTAAGTGTTTCAATTTAATTTGGATTGCCTGTTGATTGTTATTTTATACAAAGAAGCATTGGATTGACTTAATTAATGCATGGGAAAACACCATTCTTGCTTGCAATCTAGTCAATTTTCTGTGAGGAGATTATTAAGGTGGCTATGGCTACTATTATGTTTTGATTTTAGTTTCTAATAAGTAGTGTTTGATTTCATGTTGCTTGATAGATTTTTGCTCTATTGTTTCATTTCCTATTTTGTGAGAAAATAACAGCAGTTGTTGAACTCAGATCAACATATATACAACACATTAAAAGGAGGAAAAAATGAGGTTCTGCAATTGATTCGCAAGTATCAATGTTTATGCAGTGGAGGAGTAATAGGAAATTTAGCAATTAGAATCATTGAATGCCATGCATCTCATGGACTCTAGGAGTGAACCAATATTCTTTATTTTTTTATGTCTTAGAGCTCAACATGCATGATGATGAAAATTACTTAATTTTTCTGTTCTTTTTTTTATTCTGGAAAATGATTTATATTACTATATTAGAATGCTGGTAAAGGACATATTATTGGGCGTCTATTGATCCTTTTCCTTATATTGATAATTTCTAGGTGTTAAATAGCATGTGGGTGTCTATTGATCATTTTCCTTAGTGAAATTACCATTCAGTCCTTGAACTTTCCCCTGACTGCTTCATTCATTCTCCAGTCCTCCTCCCAAAATCCAGGAATCGCTCCCTACCTTCTGCATCTGTGCTCACACGATGTCTAAGAACAAGCTCTGCACACCCCTTTCAACCCTTCTGAGACGCACTTTAACTTCATTTCCCCAACACTTCACTTCCAATTTCTCTCAGATCAAACTCTCTCTTCATGACTCATCACTACCGTTTGCACCCCCTTCTCATAACCCCACCTGCGATTACTATTATTCTCTCGGATTTTTCAGGAAAAGCCTATGCTCAAAATCTGCTGAGGAAATCCAACGTGGATGTTGGAATTGCCACACTGTCCCTCATTCGGAACCTTTCCTTGTTTGTGAGTCATGTCGGTGCATTCAGCCTGTGGATAGCTCCGTTGACTATTTTGACATATTTGGGGTGTAAGTTTCTGTTTCTTTATTTTTTTTTGTTCTGGGTGTTGAAATTGATGGCTAAGTTTTCTTCTTTATAACAAAGGAGAAAACTTACACCCAATTGTCTAGGTGCTTTTAGTACTACATTTAATGTTCTCTGATCAGAATTAGAGTTTTACTTCGTTATTTTGTGTAATAAAAGTTTGCATTAAAGGTTAGCCTAGCTCAGGTGATTGAAATTCCAATTTGGATTGAAGAATTTCACACCAAAAAAAAAAAGAAAATATAGGAATTGTATAATATAAGTTTTGTCCTTATAACAATTCATTTGTTTTTCACCCTGGTTGGTCAGTACTCAATAGCAATGGAAAACAAGTATATATATGGATTATGGATATTGTTAAGTCAGTCTGTTTTGATGAGGCATAAAACTAGTAAGGTGAAACTTAATATTTTGGGTAAGTAATTGTTGTTTTTTTAGCTTTCGGTTATTGCTTGCTTCATTTTCAAGCAGGAAGAAAAATTATAATCTTTTATTTGTCATAATTGATTCTTATTTGAATTTTGAGTTTCATTGATGGGGCTGGGAATCAGTGGTTTAGTTTTTGTGATGGAGAAAAGAGAAATATATTGATTTAATGAATGAGTATAAGAAGTTAAAAATCATTTTTTTATATATAATTTTAAACAGGGAGAGGAAGTATGACATAGAGGGTGAGAATTTGGAGGGCAAGTACAAAGATTGGCAAAAGAAACTGCATCCTGATTTAGTACATTCAAAATCTCAGGTTGGCATGATGGGATATCCTTTTCTCTCCCTTTTTATTTCACTTTTTCTTTTTGATCTTTCTTTTTATTCTTCTTGTTTTAGAGGGGGATGGGGGAGGGTAGTGAAGTTGAATGTCTTTTTAGACAAACTAAAAGATTTTGTTTTAATTCCTTTAATTGGTTAGAAAGAAAGAGATTTTGCTGCTGAACAATCTGCAAGGGTCATTGATGCATACCGTACTCTTAGCAAGCCTTTGTCAAGAGGAATTTACTTGGTAAGCATACTTGATGATGGTTCATTACAGTAGCAGAAATCTCTGCAGAATTTGAAAATCTTAAAAAGTTTAATGGTGATGATATATTTGTGATGATGAAATTTAATTTATTATTTGATTGTAAGCAAATAAATGAAACATGTCATCAATCTGCATGTTTGTTTACACATCTTAGATGTGCGTACAGTAAAATTTCCGAGTAAAAAATTTAGAGACAATGTAGAAGCTAGTTTTTCTTGCTTCCTAATTGATGTGGATCCTGTTCATCAAACACCAAACTAAACAGGCTAAATATAGGATTTCCAATAATGTCTTTAGTTATATATTGTTCAATTTCAATTATTTTTTCTGCAGTGTTACTATGTAATGTGCCATTTTTTTCCCAGCTAAAGCTTTATGGAGAAGAAGTTGATGAAGAACAGACAATTTCAGATTCAGAATTACTTGCAGAGGTAACAGATTAGAGCCTTATTTGTTTTAAATGTGAGATTTCCTTTTAACTTCCTTTGCATGGTAAACAAAATATCAGTGAAAGTGAAAGATGTACTTTAAAAAATGAGTGGATAGTTATCCTCTTTGAATCTTTAATCACCTTTCATTCTCAAGGTTCATTTTGTGAGTTGTACCTGTAAATGGGAAGATTGACAATTGTGTCATTAGTGGCTAGTAATTGTAGTTGATGAAAATTGTAGTTGATGTTTTTCAGCATTTGGAATTCAATATCCATTTAGGACTGGACTTTGCTAGTTTTCAGAAGTTTGACTTACCTTACAGTGAAAATAACAAAAATTTTAAATATATAAAGTACAAACTGCTAGTTATATGTTCAAGGAAATGAAAGCAGCTTTTTATCACAGGAGAAATACTTTCCTCTTTTCTTCCTTGTCACTCTTTTTTTTATTTTCTTTCTCTTGAAAAAAATATGCTTCCTTTTTTCCAAAACTTAAATTGAAATCTGGAATTTAGAATATGGTAAGATTAATGGTAATATATTGTTGGCTATTTCTTTTCTCATCTTTCCCTCTTCTATAAAAGGAAATCTACCTTCCAATCTTATTATATTTGGTCAATTTTGCTGGCAGATTCTGGAAATCAGGGAAGCAGTTGAAGAAGCAACTAACTCTGAGACTTTGAATCACATTCTCTCTGAGGTATGTATGGAAACTCCTATTTGCAAGGCAGAAGTGCTACAAAGAGAATGCTTGATCAGTTCAAATATAGATTTTGAATTATGATTACTTTGATGTTGTTTCTCCATGTCATCCTTTGATTGGTCATCCAGATGCAGGAGAAGCTACATAATTGGTCCAATGCCTTTGGTCATGCTTTTCAAAGCCAAAACTTTGAAGAAGCAAAAATGGCAATTAGGAGAATGACTTACTATAGTCGTGTAATTGATGAAGTTGTAAAGAAGCTTTGATATAGGTAATATCTATATTTTCTCTGGCCTAATTCATTGCGCTACACTCTGTAGAAGATGAAAAATAAGAAATTTGAAAAGAATTGTTTCTTGTGATAAAATGTGCTTAGTGCTTACTGAAAGTAAGTCAATTAGAAAGAAATGATAATAGGATCATAACTATTTTCATCTCATCCATTATTTTTTAATGCAAATTCAGTGAATAAAAGCTGAAGTGGAAGTTAAAAACAACTGTTATTGCTTAAAATAAATTTAACTTACCTGCCCCTTTACATACTTGAATTCATAAGATGAGATTGATCAAGAATTTTCGAAGCCTACCATATTTCATACCTCCCAAAAAGTCTTATGGAGGAAACCTTAGTTTGAGTGTATCGACCAGAGGAATTAATTTACTATATTCATTTTTGAAAAAAGATGTTATTATCTTCATTTTCTATCATATGCACACTCAATCACAAGTCTGCATGCCTTTTATATAGAAACTAATTCTATCAGTTAACTTACATTCCCATGTTAAATACAATATTTTCAAGGTCCAAATGAAGGAGGTAGAAAAGAGAAATTCTCTCATAATCATGAACATGGAGCAGTGATTAATGCATGCTCCAAGAATTAGTTAGTAGCCTAAAATTGATGTTAATGTGGCTAAAATCAATGGTGGAAATATTCTTCGAGCATGCATTAATTGCTAGTCCAGGGATTATGTAATAATTTCTCTGCAGAAAGTGGGATAACATCTTGTCCAAAATTCTACCATATAATTATAAAATTTCTTGCTATCTTGTGCTATGTTTATATGAAGATTTGCACATTACTGGACCATTTCTGACATTATTGTTAATCATGTTGCCGGACATGTGCTGTTGTACCTTTTCTGCATTTTGTGCTTCGAGATTTTTGCAGTAAAATGTATCTCTGTCAACAAACTGATGATTCTGCTGATTCATTATTTCTCTAGTTTACTACCTTGGAAATGTTATAGATAGTTTATCTTAGGTTTAATTACAATCCCCGCCACCCCCCCCTCCAAAAAAAAGTTTGACTGTTACAGATTTTGTCCCCATTATTTTTTTATTCTGCAAAGTTTGCCACGAAAGTTTCAAAAAGTGGCGAATTTTGACCTTTCGACTGTCTACTAAATCCATTTATTGTTAAAGTTTTACAACATTGCACAATTTTGCCTCATTTTCATAATGTTGCACATTTTGCCCCATATTTCCACAATGTTGCATAATTTGCCTTCATATTTTCGTGATCAACTAACGAATTTAACATACAATTGGCATAAGGTTAAAATCACCATTTGACAGTATGAAGAATTTGACTCACTTATACCAATGAAGTGGCCTATCCGTAAATCACCATTTGATTTAATCATGTCTCAATGGACCTTATTGCTTCTCTATGTACAAGATGGAGTTCACATTTTGCCACATCGTGAGGCACATCCTAAGCATGCACCCTTTCAGCTCCGCTGCATGCTACTAAGCAACACTTGTGTATTCCTGAATATTGTTATTACTTACTATTTTCCTAACATAAGAGTGGAGATGACCTTGGAAATTTTGCTACACTTGTATTATTTGATATACAATAAAGGTGTATCATAGCAATGCATCCATTGCGGTTAGGCAATATGATGTTTATAAACTAGATGCTAAATAGTATTGTATTAAATTAGAGAAAAAAAATTATGTAGTGACAATGAAAAATAAAATAATTTTATATTGTCAATCAGACTCTGTAATCACAAATTAATGTTGATATAATTTTTAATATAGTTATTATAAAAGTTAAATTAATTATACATGATAATTTTTTATTATATGATAATATAAAATTATTTTATACTGACGGTACGGATCAATAAACAAATTAAAATAATTTTTTGGTAAGTTCTTTTATTTATTCATAACTGGCCATTCATTATCATCTTTTCGGGGCAATTATTACTTACTTGAGGTTAAATTATTTAACTAAGATGAGAGTGGTAGCCGAATAGAACGAGGAACGACATAGGCATAAATCCAACAATTTCCAAAGATTATAAAAAGAAATCAAGTTATGAGCTTGCGCTTTCTTCTTAGTTAAGATTTTTGTTGCAATACAACACGGGCTAAATCATCCTTACCTTCCCTGTTTAGCCCATAAACAACAGTTCAAAAATTAACCGTAATTGGAAGGGTGTTGCTAGGTGCATCCACACCATTGCTTATGCACCAACAATTTAAATGGAGTGGTAAAAATGTCCTTCATTTAAATCTTAAAAACCCTTCCTCCTTCGTTGCGTCTGTACGTCACTGCACACCCATTCTTCGTCTTCTTCCTTCGTTCTTTGTTTTGTGCCATTCCGCCGTCGTCCTTAGCTTCCATTGCCGCCGTTGAGGATGTTTCCACCACAGTCATGCCGTTTTTGTCATCGAGGTAAGCTTTTTTGATGATTTTAATGGTTGTTGGTGGGCGTTTGGAATCCGTATAACGCATATGGATTTAAGTTATACGGATTGGTGAATCCGTATAAAACATACGGATTGGCTAATCTATAGGAGTCATACGGATTGGTTAATCCGTATAACTCACGTATTAGGTAATCCGTACATTTTTTTAATTATTAATAAATTAATTTTATTTATGCTTTTTAATAGTGAAATATTTTTTATTTATAAATATATTATTTTGATTTTTGTTTTTAAATAGATTTTTTATTAAATATAAATATAATATTTTTATTTTTAAATAGTTATTGTTTATTTTTTAAATAAAAATAGATTATTTTGAATTATGTTTTTAAATATTTATTGTTTTTTTAATTGTAAATATATTAATTTTATTTTTGTTTTTAAATAGTTATTGTTTATTTTTAAAATAAAAATAGATTATTTTGAATTATGTTCTTAAATAGTTATTGTTTTTTTAATTGTAAATATATTAATTTTATTTTTTGTTTTTAAATAGCTATTATTTATTTTAATTATAAATATATTATTATGATTTTTTTAAATAATTGTTGTTTATTAATTATAAATATATTATTTTGAATTTTTTTTGAAATAGTAATTTTTTAATTAAAAATAGATTATTTTGAGTTATGTTTTGAAATAGTTATTGTTTTTTTAATTAAAATGTATTATTTTGAATTATGTTTTTAAATATTTATTGTTTTTTAATTATAAATATATTATTTAGAATGTTGTTTTTAAATAGTTAATATATTTTAATAAAAAATAGATTATTTTCGTTTTTACTGTGAAAAATTTATTGTTTTATTTTTAATTATAAATATATTTATCATTATTATATATTAGCTTTTATGTAATTAATTAATTATAGTGTTTTTTTAAGTTTCTTTTCAATAAAGAAGTTATTTTGATTACATAAAATTAATTAAGAATAAATTTTGAATACATATATATATATATATAATAATTTTTTTATTTATGAATTATTGTATAGTAATTGATTGAAGTATTGTTTGCATTTTGACACAAATTTGTATGTATGTTCAAATTTGTAGATTATGGTTAGAACCAAATGCTTAGGTTGTGCTTTAGGTAGAGGGAGAGCTCTGGGAGAGAAGATAATCGTGATTTAGATGAAGCTCTCCAACGATGAAGGCCCATTGCATCTGCACATAGGCAACGGGAAGCTGACGTTGTTGCTAAGGATGATCATCACGTGGATGACGTAGTTGACGAGGTCTTCCAACAGCCTCAAGAAGCAGTTGTTGATGCCCAAGGTTTTTCAAGCGGGTCGTGTGACATCAGTTCTAACTAGCTATGTTGATCATGTTGCAGTCATTATTTGGAATGAAGTGACATTTATATTTTTAAATAAATTATATTTCAATAAGTATTTGTTATTATTATTAAAATTATTTAATTTTTTTAGGAACGTCCTGAAATGAAGTTATCCTCCTATGGAAGGAAGGTTCAAAAATTTGAGAGACCTGCTGCAGAGATTGAAAGGTTAGTTGTTGTCACAGGATTAAGTCCTCTGATCGCATGTTCATTGGACATTGGCGATTGGGGACTTATATCGGATTTTGTGGAGAGGTGGCATAAGGAAACAAATAGTTTCCATCTTTCTGTAGGAAAGGTGATCATCACCCTCGATGATGTGGCCTTTTTGCTTCATCTGCCCATCACAGGCGCCTTCCATAGCTTTGAGACTCTTTCATGTTGACGAAGTGGTATTGCTATTAGTGGAATTACTTGAAGTCAGTGCAGATGAAGCCAGAGCTGAGACAATATAGTGTCTTGGGGCATATGTACGACTATCATGGCTACGAGACATTTATCATAGCAAATGTGATGCCGCACACTGGACTATAGCAGCTTGAGCTTATCTGCTGGATTTGCTAGGTTGCACTCTTTTTGCTAACAAGAGTGCAACACACATGCATGTGGTGTTCTTGGACGTCTTTCAAGACCTCACTCAGAGTGGATGCTACGCATGGGGAGTTGCCGCCCTAGTGTATATGTACGATAATTTGAATAATGCGTCTAAGAGCAGCGACAGACGACTTGCTAGATATATCACACTGTTACATGTAATTATGATTGAATTTAATTATTTTTTGTTTTTATTTTATGTTTTCTATGATTTGATTTGATTTTTATTTGTTTTGAAAATATGTGTAGTGTTGGATTTATGAGCATTTTCCATTAGTTGTTGAGGCTATTACTGTTGAAGACTATCATGAAAGGAAACCACGTCACTACTAAAATAAAACTTTACAACGACAGTGGATCTACGACGATCATATAAAAGCCATCTTAAAAAAAGGGTGGGGACATTTTTGTAATTAAGTGTAATTTTTCATAGACAGTTTTGAAAAAACCGTATTTAAAAATGCATTACTACATCGTTTCATGAAGAACTGTCTTTGAAAATACATCCAATTTATTTAAAAAGGCATGCGACTTTCTAACTTGTGCCTCGTCTCTCTCA
Organism: Glycine soja; assembly: GCF_004193775.1. Classification (NCBI taxonomy): domain Eukaryota; kingdom Viridiplantae; phylum Streptophyta; class Magnoliopsida; order Fabales; family Fabaceae; genus Glycine; species Glycine soja. Next base: position 10,437,977 of record NC_041011.1, read on the forward strand.
TTGGGAGGATACCCTAAGCCCCAATCCAAGGTAGTATATTCGCCAACAATTTGGCTCCCAACCTCGAAGTCTTAATTGTCAAAGCCGCTAGCCACGAACAAGTCCCCGTCGATGAAAAATACATAAGAGAAATCCCGACATTGACGTCGCTTTCCAGAAGCTACATCAATGCTTCTCTCGTCACCATTTCCAAGAGGCTCAACAAGACACGCGATTGGATCATCGCCATCAAAGTCGTCTTGCTCATTCACAGTAGTGGATGAGGAGGCAGAAGAGACAGAGTGTGACAGTCATGGTGGCGCTGAGGTAGAGTGAAGAAAAATCGGCAGAAGGTGGATTTGAGTTGGTCGAAGAGGGTTTCACACACACTGTGAAGGTCTTGGTCTTTGAGAATTAGATCTTGGTCTTTTTGTGTTCCTTTATAGTAGGATTTGAGATTGCTACTTCGCTTTTGTTCATCTCTCTCACACGTCTAATTTTTGTTTACTTTTTTTTTCTCATTTTTATTTTATTTTGGTTTTAAAATTTTCTATTGTTGTGTTGGGGGTTTTGGTGGTGCGGAATATGGTCAAGAACACATTCCAATCTGGATTTCTTTCCATTTTATACAGCTTTGGGTATGTTTTATTTTTTTCGGTCAAATTCTGTTTAGGAAATAAACTATGATCAACATGATGAAATTTATCATTGTTATTTCGTTTATGTTTTGTATAGGTGCAAACCTTTGCAGATATGAGACAAATAATATGAGTGTTTTCTGATTTGTAGTAGCTTCAAGTGGTAATAATAATATTTTGGGATTTGGATGTTCAATGTGAGGGATGGACTTTTGAGCCGAAAGTGTGAAATTGTAATCATTGCTTGAAAACTCAAAGGTTAGGGATGAGGGGTTTGAATCTAGGGAAGTTTTTTCATTTCCAGAAGTAATGGATTATTTTAGCCCCCACCTCTCCCCTTTTATGTTTCATTTCATTTTAATATTACCAAATTACTAATAGCGAAATTTGTTTCTTTTTTCATCATGAATCTTTTATCCCTATGAAATTTAATTATACCTTGCTAATTCTGAATTGTTTATGCATATTGTTGTTGCTGCTGACGAAACTAGAACACACAAGAAGACATTACAACCATGCATGTATCATGAACCCCATAAGGGGTATGTTAAGAAAATCACATTAGAGTGGCACATTTCACGCCAAGAAAGGCCCCAGCAGAAGCTACTTGGTATATTTCCTCTTTTTCTAAACTATTAATTTACTTACAAAGTAATCATATCAATTGTAAACTCTTGTTCCCTCTTTCAGCCCTATATATATGTGGATTAGACGAACCAACCCCACAAGGCATCCTTTGCTTACAGAGCTAAGAAGTTGTACCTACCCTTAAGCTGAATTAGTTATCACCACCATCACCATGTCACTGTCCAATGGAGTTGATTCAAATGCCACTTCCAAGCAGCAAAAACCTCAACTAAAGACACCCTGCAATTTGCTTTGTATGTCAAGCATGATATATATATTAAACTCTGCTTAGTGTGAGAGATACTCAATCATTTTTGTGCCTAAACTGATAACGTCAACTATTCCGAGCATTGTTTAAACTTAACCAATTTTTTTTTTTGTGTGTTCTGTTCTAGTTCATATGGAAGTTATGGTATAAAAAAGTTGTAATTGCTTGTGTGATAGAAAAGCTTTTGACCTCTTTTGTGATGGAGTATGAGAATTGAACTATTCAATATCCATTGAATATAAAACTCATACATTGTGGTAATATTTAATTGCAAAAGGGGTGGCTAGTTTAGGACTCTGAACTAAATGTCAAGAAGAAAGGTGGCTAGAGGAGTACAATAGGGTGATCCCTTTAACAAGAATTCCTGGTGAGTATCCATTTAACAAGAATATTTACCATTCAACTCAATCCTCAGGTATTTAAAAATTATACTATGCCTGTGTTTTATCGGTAAATATTTTTTTTGTTGGAACATTTTCCCTTGAAGCTATTTTCAAGCATTTAAAAGTGGTCATTTTTTATAATAAAGATTAAATACTGTATTATCAGTCCTTGCAAATATCAAAATTTCTCTTTTAATTCTCTTTTCTTAGGGCCACATGGAAATAGATTGATTGATCTATTTTTTTTTTAATATTTTTATTTGCTCAGTTGTACCTAACCGAGCCTTCTAGTTAACCATTAATTATCAAAATTTGTTCCTCAAAGCATATGCTTCTAGTTAACCATTAATTATCAAAATTTCAGAGTATGGTCTCATTGTTTCATCCATTTAAACTAATAGACTAATCTCTTTTTTGTTATAAAAAATTTGCGGATGAAAAATAAATAAACAAGCAGTGTGGTACCACTATCAAGACAAGTGAGGGAAGAAAGTAACATCACATGTTCATAGTCTTTCTTCATATGTGAAAATCATCCTACACTATCAAGAAAAACCAATGCTCTCCAAGAACAATATTAGAAATTAAGATCCAGCATTTGATAGTAGTACAAACTATAGATGAAAGTTCAATCAATCAATTATAGGTGAAAGTTCACAGCATGCGTGTGACATCCTGGAAATTTCTACCCGGAATTTTGTAAACGATACATTTTGAATAATTATATATATAAGTATTATTCAGTGTATATATATATATACTCCTGGTAGAAGTATGTACATTGGGGGAAAGATACGCGGGTTAGGTTAATTAACGAAGAGAAATCTATAACTGGACAGTTATAGATTAATTCTCAATTAATTAGTCTAAAAATTATCGTTTTGCGTGCAACTTAAAATTTAACAAAACCAACCTCTGAACCATGCTCGGGGTTTCATTCTGAGCGTTTTGATATATATATATATATATATATATATATATATTGCTTACTTTCAAAAACGGGCCCCGACGGGTGCAGAGAAACGCGAGGGACTGGAACCAGAGAAGCGGTATGCAAACCGAGGCAGGATTTTAACATTCTAAAGGTCAAAATTTTTCTCTCCTTGTGGCTGAGTATGAGTCACATCAAGGGGAAGAGGTGGGCCCCTTTTTGTTCCACTCAAAATGGGACAAGTGGCAAGTGTTTTTTTAAAAATAAAATAATAGGAAAAGGAAATCACTTTCTCATAAAAGCCACGTTCTCTCTCCTCACTCAGCAAAAAAAAAGAAATTCAGAAGCTCTTCTCCTCACCTTCTCACGTTGCTTTTCTCTTCTTCTTCCTCTCCATTGAAGCCTCCATCAAAGCTCCAAACTTTGCTCACCATTTCTACTCCAAATTGCAAAAGGAAGCCATTTTTGGAGTCGTGAAGCGCACCACTACGTTGTGGGACTTCAAATTTCAGGTTTGGGTAGACTTCTTCTCACATGATTTTCGTGGGTATTGGGTTTTGGGGGATATGATGGGTAGTTTTACTAGATTAATGCCTTATGGTAGTTATTTGTGAAAGAATTTGTTGAAAGCATGCTAAACTTGACATGTTTGTTATGAGCCAAATTTACCCATTCTGTTTTAGGGTTTTATAGTGATGTTTTGTGATGCTTGTGGGCTGAAATTGTTGGTAGAAAACTGGTAGAGATGATGGGGAGAGTTAACCTAGGGTTAAATGTGACAATGGTAGTGATGTGAGTGGAAAAGTGTGAGGTTGAGGGTTTGAAAAGCTAAATTTGGGGTTAGTGGTAATTGGGGGCTAAAGTGAGTTAATCCTAGTTTAAAATGTCATTTAGGACTTGTGGGAAAGCTTGGGCTGAGCAAATGAGAAAAATGAGTGACAAAGGTGAAAGCAAGAGCCATTTCTAGGGTAAATTGGGTGTTGAGGGGTCAAATTTTGAATCGGTGGAGTTTTCGTCGTAAAACCAGTTTGAGCAAGTTTAAATTAATGTTATAGACCTGTTTGAGATGAGAGTTTACTCCAAAATTACCCCATTCTCATTTTCACTTCTCAAACCTTGAAAATCCACTAAATTGAGGGGTTTTAGATACCTAGATTTTGAATTGCCTTGACCTGAAGTTTTTTTTGGTTTAAATACATTTTATATATGATTTAGGACTTGTAGGATCCAATTTGAGCAAAATTGGATGAGGGCAAGAGGGATTTCGAAAATCTGCCTATTATGCAAAAAATTGCTGTTGAATTGTGCAGCAGAATTTTTGTTCTTGTGCAAAAAATGCTTGTGCATTGCTGGTTATGGGAAAGGTAGTACATATTGGGTTATGGACACTTTCTAGCAGATCCCAACGGTAAAAATGTAGAATTATGTACTAGGGACCTCCAGTAAAATTTTCGAGTCGATCCAACGGTTAACAAATCGGAACAAAGAGAATGTTACTAGGGTATTTGAGTAGGGAAAGCTGTTGTATTGGAATGTGTTTTGGGCAGAGTTTTCTACCTCTGCCCTGTTTTCTTGGTTTAGGGTAGTTCATGATGTTTGGATATTGAATTGCATGGATATTGTGGAAGCTTGGAGGGGTTGTGGGGACCCGGTGCTGAGAGGAACGAGGATAAGGGCTACTTGAGGGTACGTGAGCTCAGTTGAAGGTGTGCAACTGGGGATGGTGGGTTCATGTTTGATTTGTGGATGTGGGAGAGTTGATTTGCACCATCTCCCGATCGCCACCTAGTACCACATATGACGGGTACCCCATAATCCCACAAGCTTGATGTGAGGAAGTGCGGAAGAGTTAGTCTTCCTACTTTTGTTTGTTGACCACAGAGTGGTACCTGGAGATATGTCGCGGGGGTCAGGAGACCTTGGGGACGTCAGGTGGGGTGCTATTGCCCAAAACCAAGCTTGACCAATCCCGACCCAACCCGGGCATAGTCAGTCAGTGAGGACCTGTGACGTACCTAAACAGGCGAGCTCCTGGCAGTCAACCAATAAAAGAACAAAGACCACAAAGCAAGGAGGCTTGTGTGGTGGTTGGCCAGCTATGGATCTTGAGTGGTATCAGGAATTTGGCCTTTGGTAATCGATTACCAAGGGTGTGTAATCGATTACAAGGCTTAAAAATGAAGACAGGAAGTTAAGATGGCCTCTGATAATCGATTACCAAGGGGTGTAATCGATTACAAGGCATAAAAATGGAGACAGGAAGTTGAGATGGCCTTTGGTAATCGATTACCAAGGGGTGTAATCGATTACAAGGCTTAGAAATGGAGACAGGATGTTGAGGTGGCCTCTGGTAATCGATTACCAATGTTGTGTAATCGATTACACAGAGTAACAGGGCACTGGTAATCGATTACCAGTTATGTGTAATCGATTACACAGTGTAAATTGTAGGTTTCCATGTTCAGAAGCTGTGTAACTCGAGTTTGGGCACTGGTAATCGATTACATACTGTGGTAATCGATTACCAAAGAAGAAAACCCTTGAGACATACCTTTTAACTTTATGCAGCAGTTATGGGACACATTGTATTGTTACCTGTAGTTAGATTTCTTGTGAAAGAGTCTACCCCCTTTCTTTTATTTCTTGTAGATCTCGATGGCAGCGCAATTAATCCATGATCGCGTGGAGATGGAGTGCCTAGAGGGAGTTTGGGAGACCCTCGAAGGCAATGAGAGGTGCCGATTCCGTGGCACGATTCGACTCATTGCTACTTCATTGGTACATCCAGAGGAACCCGCACGCACGCTTCAGCGAACTGTGGAGTGGATACTACCTACACCTACTCCATATCGACTAGTGGAGCCAGTCCAAGTGATAGAGGTGTCGTCCTCTGAAGAAGACCCTAAGGAGGACCCAGAGGAGTTACCTCCTGAGCCTGCTGTGGATGCTCTTGACTTTCCAGAAGATGATGAGGACCCACTCCCTGATGTAGATTCTCCAGAGGATGTCATGTCAGCATCTGAGGCAGACTCTACGGAGGAGAGCGGCCCTGGAGGGACGGCAAATAGTGGAGACTCTTCATCATAGTAGACGGCTCCTTAGATTAGGTTTACATACTTTTATGGGTGGGTGTATCTAGTTCGGACTACTAGGTTTACTCTTTTGATTTTTGGGGTGGGTAGACCTATTGTATAGAAATTTTGATGATTGTATATATGTGGCTGAAGCCACCACAGTTGATACCTTTGCTCTGGATGTCACTATGTATTTTGCAAACTCTCATATTTTGGACAGTTTTAGATGATGATTGTAATTATGTTCAATCTTGTTATTTGAAAAGAAAGTGTTAACAAACTTTATTTGAAAGAGAGTTTACCGACCATATTTTATTTTATTATTTTTCACGTGACGACCTAAAATAATGGCTGGCATATTTTTCTTTTTGAAAGAGTAAAATAGTTTAGAGGTTATGAGTGATCAGAAATAAATGACTCCGAATAGAGTTGTGAACTAGCCATTCAGGACTCTATAGTGATAATTTTCCTTCTGAACTTAATTACTGTGAAAAAGAGAGAGAAACGAAAAAGAAAAAGAAAAAAAAATTCCCATGGTTTTTGTTATTTAATTTATTACTATTAAACCAGTCATTATTTAGGGACGCCACAATGCGAGATGAACTACTCATTGCTAGAAAGGACATGTTGTGCCTTGGCGTGGGCAGCTCATTGTTTGAGGCAGTATATGTTGAGTTACACTACTTGGTTGGTGTCCAAAATGGATACCATCATGTACATCTTCAAAAAGCCCGCTCTTACTAGGATAATAATTCAGTGGCAGGTTTTATTGTCGGAATTCGTTATCATCTACGTCACTCAGAAGGCAATAAAAAGGAGCGCCTTGACAGATTATCTAGCTCAACAACCCATAAGTGATTATCAGCCTATGCATCCAGAATTCCCTGACGAGGATATTGTGGCCCTATTTGAGGGAGATGTTGAAGATAAAGATAGAGATAAGTGGGTTGTATGGTTTGATGGTGCGTCTAATGCACTGGGTCATGGAATTGGGGGCAATGTTGGTTTTTCCAGACAAACAATGTTTGCCTTTCACAACTAAATTGTGTTTTGATTGTACAAATAATATGGCAGAATATGAAGCATGCGCCCTAAGGATCCGAGCGGTGGTCGACTTTAAGGTCAAGTTGCTCAAAGTATACGGAGACTCGACGTTGGTAATTCATTAGTTGAAAGGTGAATGGGAGACCAGAGACCACAAGTTGGTGCCTTACCAGGCTTACATAAAGGAATTGATGGAACTCTTTGATGATATATCATTTCATCACATTTATAGAGAGGAAAACCAAATGGTTGACGCTCTTGTCACTCTATTGTCCATGTTCAAAGTAAGCCCTCACGGAGATTTTCCATGGATCGACATCAAATGTCGTGTTGAGCCTACACACTGTTTTTTGATAGAAGAAGAGGAAGATGGTAAACCTTGGCACTTCAATATCAAATGATACATTAAGGACAAGGAATACCCACCCGAGGCCTCTGACAACGACAAAAGGACATTACGGAGGTTGGCAGCCAGTTTCCTCTTGAGTGGGAATGTCTTATATAAAAGAAAATATGATATGGTGTTGCTTCGATGTGTAAATGCGAACAAGGCTGAACAAATACTATTGGAGGTGCATGAGGAATCCTTTGGTACCCATGCCAATGGACACGCCATTGCCTGAAAGATTCGGAGGGCGGGATATTATTGGCTCACTATGGAGAGTGATTGTTGTGTTCATGTGAGGAAATGCCATAAATGCTAGAACTTTGCTAATAATGTTAATGCTCCACCTGAATCGTTGAACGTGTTGGCAGCACCGTGGTCGTTCTCAATGTTGGGCACAGACGTAATTGGGGCTATCAAACCCAAGGGTTCAAATGGGCATCGCTTCATCTTAGTCATCATTGATTACTTCACAAAATGGGTGGAAGTGGTCTCATATGCTAACGTGACTAGGAATGAGGTGATTAGGTTCATCAAGAAAGAAATAATTTGTAGATATGGATTGTCCAAAAAGATCATCACCGATAATGCCACCAATTTAAACAACAAGATGATGAAGGAAATGTGTGAGGATTTCAAAATCCAACACTATAATTCAACGCCTTATCGGCCCAAGATGAATGGGGCAGTTGAGGTCGCTAATAAAAACATCAAGAAGATCGTTTAGAAGATGACCATGTTGTACAAGGATTAGCACGAGATGATACCCTTCGCATTGCATGGTTATCGGACTTCTGTACGCACCTCCCATTTGAGGTGGAGATTCCTTCTTTGAGAATTCTAGCAGAGTCGGGATTGGAAGAAGCGGAATGGGCCTAGACATGTTTTGACCAGTTAAATCTTATTGAGGGAAAGAGATTGGCTGCCGTGAGCCATGGGCGGCTATATCAGAGCAGAATGAAAAGCGTTGTTGACAAAAGAGTGCGCTCGCGTGAGTTCAGCAAGGGGGACCTTGTTCTGAAGAAAGTATCGCAGGTTCAGAAGGATCACCGAGGGAAATGGGCCCCAAACTATGAGGACCATTTGTGGTAAAAAGGGCTTTCTCAAGAAGAGCATTGTTGCTCATGAATATGGATGATGAAGAGCTGCCTTTGCCTATGAATTCTGATGTCGTCAAGCGATATTATGCATAATACTTGGGGCAATTCAAAGTCTCAATGTTTGGGCCTCCTTAAGGACTCATTAGGATCTCCACATCTTAGGCTATCTCTCCCTCTAAATGTTGTGTCTTTTTCACTTTTTATTGTTGATGGGCATGAATGTACACTCTCATTTTGCTCGCTCACATGACCCACACTTTAGAGCCAATGGCCGAATCTGTTCGATCAGAAGTCGCTCGTTCAGCACGTTCGGTAGGGGTATCGTAAGCATTGAGTAAAATTGAAAAAAAAAACAAAAAAACACAACACTTGGTTAACTGTTGCCTTAAATGAATGTTCAATAAAAACATGCAATTGCATCTTATTATCTCTAAATGTTTTACAAAGGAAAAATGAATGAAGAGACATTTTGGGTTATGATAGGCGCCACACCAACTTGGGTAAACTTAGAGGCAGATAGGAAAGGCGATGCGAGCATGTCATAGCATTTTTAAACATTTGCATGTTAACATTCTCTTTTTCAAGGCATTAGAGCAGGTGCCAACATGTGCTAAGTCCATGATCGGATTTGCTCATGATTGAAGAAATAATTAGGAAGGATGAGATGGCGAAGCCTCGACTATAACCACGCATCTGGCTAAAGACGTTAAAGAAGCGCTCCTAGGAGGCAACCTAGTATCTCTAAACTTTGCTCTTTAATTTTATGCTTTATGCTTTATGCTTTCTGTTATGAGTTGGTGTTGTTCGTTTTTCTTTTTGAATTATCTCATGAATTTGCCTAGGATTTATATGTAATTATAAGGCTTATAAAAAAATTATTATAATAATAAAAAAAAACTTTTTTTCAAAAAAAAAATAATTAACTTGCCTAGGTGAAGGATCTGCTCGCTTAGGCGAGTCAGTGAGGACGACAACCTTAAATAAGAGGTGAAATCTGATTTCACCCCATTTTCTCCAAATTCCAAACCTTCATCACTCAAAACCCATGAGGCATCCATTTTGGCAGCAGCATCAAGCCATCTAAGTGTGCATTCCCTTTAAATCTTTTGCATTCCTTTCATCTCATCCAAGTAAAAATCATCTTCAGCTCGAAGTTTCGTTTTCTTCTTGTTATGTTTGATGATTTGTGCTTTCTTTTTGAACGGGAAATGCAATGTAGATGATGGTTGTTTGGTTGTTTCTTTTGGTGTAAAAGTGCGTTGGTTTGAATCATAGTAGGCCATCCTTGTTGGTTTACCCTTTTGCATTGTTTATTTATGCTCGAATCCTCATTTTTGCATGCTTAAACATGTGCACACCAAGTGTTCGATGAAAAGCCACAAGGGTTAGACTATGTTTTCTTTTAAGTTTTGAAATGTTGGACATGTTTAGTCACTTAATTAGGTATGATACCAATTCAAATTGATAATTTACATAGGGTTGTGAATTGAATTGAGAAAATCATTTGAGTTACCAATGGGCAAGTAACTTGTTAGGTTTGAATCACCACCACTTTCTTGTTAAAATTGGGGCAGCTAGGTGGATTGAATTTGTGGTTAATGATGCTCTTTGGTTGTAAGGCTATTATAGATTGAACTTGTGCGTAAATTAGCTCCTTGGTTGCTAAAAAATAAATTAAATATATGAAAAAGTATATATACATATGTATATATAAAAGAAAAATTCAATGGCTAGCTCATTTTTTAAAATAAATTTTGCTAAGATACTAGTGTCATTTTTCCTTTGTTTTTTTGGTTGTCAAAGATGGCCCCGAAGAAACTTTCTGCTAAAAGAGCTAGGAAAGCCGCTATAGGAGAAGGATCAAGTACGGCTCCACCTATACATCGAGTTTGATGGGCACCGATTCCGAAGCGAGGAGCATCAGTGCCGTTTTGAGGTGACTGAGGATTGGTCTTTTCTCAAAGAAAGACGGGTCTAGCTAGCGGAGGGAAAGTATGCAGAATTCCAAGCCGAAGTTGCCAGGAGGCGTTGGACACAACTGACAGAGCCTATGGCAAAGTATGATCCTAAAGTAGTCATGTAGTTTTACGCAAACTCCTGGCCTACTGAAGAAGGAGTCATGGACAAGTGCTCCTGCGTGAGGGGTGAATGGATCCCATATGACAGAGATGCTATCAACTAATTCTTGGGGCATCCATTGATCTTAGAAGAGGGACAATGATGCAAGTACATTGAGAGAAGAAGCCAATTTTTAGGTTTTGATGAAGAGGCCATAAGTTAGCTACTTTGCTCCCCGGGACATGATTTTGCATGGAGCGTAGCAAGGAGGCGGGTGCAGATCATGCGCACTAGCATGACCACTCTAACTCAAATTTGGATGACGCTCCTGCTCAATAACATCCTTCCCAGTGACCATAACTCTGATCTCACGCTACCCAAATGTCAGTTGGTCTATAACATCATGACCCAGATCAATGTCCATATGGCGTAACTTATCTTAGATGCCATCCACTAGTTTGTAGGTATTGCACCACCGAGACACCCGGTGGACCTTGAGAAGTCCAATAGTGCACTGGGTTTTCCGGCATTGATTACAAGTCTCTGCCAATTCTACGGAGTACTGATCGCACCGACAAAGCTTATCCAACCTCCCATTAATAGGACATTCACTGAGAAATATTGCATGCCAAGGTAGGCACAGCAGCCGGGGCAATACCAACAACAGCAGCCAACCGCAGACGCACCACCATCGCCTCCACATCAGCCACCATCTCTAGAGTCCATCTCAAATCACATATAGAGGATGGAGCTCTAGATGCACGCATACATGCAACATTTGGCTGATCAGTAGACAATAAACCATAGGGGCCAGATGCAGTTGAATAACTACTTCTATTAGTATACACTGCACTTGCATCGCCAGGACCCTAACCCTTACCCGTGGCCTACTCCCGAGTAGTTTAGAGCCACTGTCGCATGGCCTGGGGATAGGCCCAATTTTTAGGAGGAGGCAGGTCCTACAGATGCTTAAGGAGTTTCCCAAGGGAACGAAGGTGGAGCCGAGGACGATGGAGACATGGCAGATTTGCTTGATTTCTTCAATGGAGGAGGTTGAGCTCCCCGACCGCGATCTTCTAAATTTGTGAACTTGTCTTTATCTTATTTATTGCTTTGTTATGTTATTTTGTTGTGATGATTGTTTAAAAATGAAACTTTTCGTGTGGTTCTTTATCTTAAATTTGTGATGATTGTTTGATGGTGTAGTCTTGGATTATAAGTTTGTCCGGGATTCCAACCTTTTCCTTAAAACTAACATGCTTTTGAAAGAAACAACCACCAGTACCCTTCGAAATTTTTTTAGATCAAAACACAACAAAAAGGGTTTTCGAAAAAAAAATATGTATCTTGAGGATGAAAATAATGAAGGGCTTTCCTGAATACCAAAATGGACTCAAATGTTTTTTGCATGGACTTGATAAAAGAACAATTGTTGAAACACTGATTTGATCTGAATGTGGAAATAGGCCCTAAGCTTTAGTGACTGTGTGTCACCATAAATTTTATACTGAGTGTTCACATGGATATGATCTACGATTGGTTTTGCATGAATTTTTAATTGTCATAACATATGATTCATAGAAGTGATTCGGACATTCTTTCTTTCTAAGCCATTGGCCAAACAACTTTCCCAATATACATTATTTTTGCCATCTGCAAGCCCTATGAGCCAGACACTTGATTTTTATCAGAACACTAACCTAGGATGAAGGTTTCCTACCTTACCTTAGGATATGAGAGCATGGGTGTTTTCAAGGGAGATTTCTATCATTTTTGTGGCTAGTCGTGGATTTTGAAGGAAGTTAGATATTCATCAGGAAAGAATGGAAGAAAATAAGGAAAAAAATAATCAAAAAAATAAAAAATGGAAAAGAGCAAAAAAGGAAAATAGAAAAGAAAAACAAGTTCTTTGGAATAAACAAATGTCTAAACCATGTATAGAGTTGTTGTAAAGAGTAAAAAGGAAGAAAAATAATAATAACTTGGTCAAGGCATGAAAGGATAGGAAGTGATCGCGCATTTAAGTTACTAGTCAAATCTTTATGTCTGCTCTCTTATTCACACCACACAAAAAAAAGCAACCAAAGCCAAAATTTCCTACAAGTCCAACCTTAAAAAGACCTATTGATCCATGATGATTATGCGCATTATCCTTGATTTGATGGGAAATGACTTGCAAAATCAATTTATGACATAACTGTGATTTGGAATTGGGATGAAACACTTTCCTGTGTGAAGTTTTATACACCTTTGAGTGGTTTTCCTCTATTTAATTGAATCCATTGTTTCTTCTAATGTTTCTTTAGAAACGAAATGCAAAATGTCTTAATCTCATTATTGGTTATGAGAAATTCTATCTGTTTGTCACATTATTTTTGGAAAAAATGTGTGTTGTTCTGATCGGTTTGGGGGTTTGATTTCTTTACCAAGCGTGTTCGCATTTAGTGAAAGTTTTCAGAGACTTCAATGTCTCCAATCTTTTACATTTACAAGACTTCAATATCTTCAATCTTTTATATTTACAAGACTTCAGTGTCTTTAGTCTTTTACATTTACAAGACTTCAATGTCTTCTGTCTTTTACATTACAAGACTTCAACATCTTCAGTCTTTTGCATTTACAAGACATCAATGTCTTCAGTCTTTTACATTTACAAGACTTCAATGTCTTCAGTCTTTTACATTTCAAATACTTCAATGTCTTCAATCTTTTACATTTACAAGACTTCAATGTCTTCTATCTTTTACATTTCAAAGACTTCAATGTCTTCAATCTATTACAAGACTTCAATATCTTCAGTCTTTTACATTTACAAGACTTCAATGTCTTCAGTCTTTCACATTTCAAAGACTTCAATGTCTTCTGTCTTTTACATTTCAATGATTTCAATGTCTTCAGTCTTTACATTTACAAGACTTCAACGTCTTCAATCTTTCACATTTCCAAAGACTTTAATGTCTTTTGTCTTTTACTTTTTTTTTTACAAGACTTCAATGTCTTCAGTCTTTAACTTTACAAGACTTCAACGTCTTCAGTGTTTCACATTTCCAAAGACTTCAATATCTTCTATCTTTTACTTCTTTTATAAGACTTTAATGTCTTCAGTCTTTACATTTACAAGACTTCAACGCTTCAGTCTTTCACATTTCCAAAGACTCCAATGTCTTCTGTCTTTTACTTCTTTTACATGACTTCAATGTCTTCAGTCATTATATTTATAAGACTTCAATGTCTTCAGTCATTCACATTTCCAAAGAATACAATGTCTCCTATATTTTACTTCTTTTACAAGACTTCAATGTCTTCAGTCTTTTACAAAGACTTCAATATCTCCAGTCTTATGTTTTACAAGACTATGATGTCTTTTGCTTGATGCTTTCGATATTTCAATGTCAATGTCCTTTTGCTTTTTTTTGGTTTCACTTCCTTTGTTTCCTCTGGCGTTCGGTTTCGAATAGCAAGATCGCTCAAATGAAATTAGTGTCCTTATCTTTACTTACCTTTTCATTTTCAATAAAAGATAAGTAAAAATGGGCAACTGTCAGACCCTAATTTTGTCCGGGAAATATCGTTTGATGTGATATTTTTTTTCTTGCTAGTCAAATTACGATATTTGACGCTAGTTACAGTGTGAAGCAAGTAATCACTCAGTGTTTTGATCAAGAAAACAAAAAGATACCAAGGAAGGGGGCAAAAGAGTTTTTTTTTTCTAGACCCTAGCTCGCTCAGGCTAGCACCAGGCTCGCCTGGGCCATGAAATGGCTTCGTGCCTAAGCAACCAGCTCACCTAGGCGAGCTCATTCCTTCAGAGCTAAGCATTAGCTCGCCTGGGCGAGCTTCCCCTGCCCTAAAATGGCTTTTTCCTATAAATAACCATGTTGGGGAGGGGTTTAAGGGTTCAAAAGTTGGAAACAGAAAGAGAAAGAGAGAAAGAAGAGGAAGAAGGAAGAAAAACGAAGTCGAGGCACTACCAAATCGCGACCGTGATCATTGCCTACATCGTTCTCTTGTTCTGTGTCTCTTGTGCAACAGTCGGTTAGTTTTTTCCAAGGGTCGAATGTAATCATTGTACCCTTAGGGGTCCCCTCTGTTATTATGTGCATATTCATCTTCTCCATTTATCATCGGTGATCTCGTTTTTATTTGTAAAGTTTAATCCTAACCGATCACTAGTGCTGTAAAATTGTCTTTAAAAAGATTGAAAGTTAATAAACAAAACCAAAATAAAAACCAACTCCTAACTAAACTTCTCTCCATCAAATATCATTTGAGATCGTTTCAAGGTCCAACGCCTTAACGACCTTCTTGTTTGTAATAAAAATGAATCCCTCAAAAGCATAAAACCAACTCAACACACAAATTTTCTCACTTTAAAGAACTACGTAGGTCTGAATTCCTTATCGCACCTGAGGATACGTAGGACCAAGGGCAACCCCCCTTGTCGACCCTAAAAAAAATAAAAATATAAAAAAAGAGGAAAAATAAATGATTTTGAAGTCACGTTGTGCACACTCAATTAAAGTCTGTCGTCCCTTGTGACGGGCACGTGGGGTGTTAATACCTTCCCTATGCGTAAACTCCCGAACCCATATTTTCAAAATTCACAGACTTCTTTTTGGTTTTTCTAACATTTTCCTTAAACAAAACGTTGGTGGCAACTCCCGTGCGTTTTCTTTTAGAAGACGTACCTTTTTCATTTTGCTCGCACGCTCGTCCTAGGGTAGGTTGCGACAATTCTCAAAATATTTTATTTTATTTTTTTTAAGAAAATCATTCTAAGACGATTCTCAGAAAAATCGTCTTAGAATGTCTACATTTTAAGACGGTTTTTTTCACAAAATCTTCTTAGAATCCTCAATATATTTTAATTTTTTAAAAAAACATTCTAAGACAGTTCTTTGAAAAACCGTCTTAGACTGTACACATTCTAAGACGGTTATTTTTCTGAAAATCGTGTTAGATTTATAGCTTTTCTAAGATAGTTTTCTAGGAACTGTCGTTGTAGATGCGAATATTCTACGATGTTGTCTATAACGACGATTAATAACCGTCGTAGAATGTCCTAAATAACTTATGTAGAATGTCTATTATGTAGTAGTGTGTGCCTGCCGCTGGACCTCTGGGAAGGCATTACCAATGTCGACGTATCGGAAATGTCTCGATCGATTGACGTTTGATGTTCTTTGCTGGATGCCTTACGGTGGGCACCATGCAATTAGAGAGTTCGAGCTCATTTCTTGTTTTTTTGGACATATCCGATGGAGTCCTATTGTTGTCATACATCGACCGAAGAGGGTTGTGTGGTAGTTTGGGTATGTTCAAACTATTCCTCCACACTCTCCGGGTTCAAGATTATGCTTAGAAGATATTGGCGATAGATTGATGCATTTCTTTGAGTACCTTGCATTGGTAGGTCAGATTTATGTTGTGCTTGGGCAGTGTGCATCAGACTACATCGACTAGTTCTACATGATTTTGTATCCTTTCATGAGGCCGGCACAACCCAAGGATCTAGTCAGACATCCACTTGTCGTGCAAGATTACACATATGTCGAACCAGATATGCCTCAATACCCGGTTGCGGCAACTGCACATGCAGCTTCTCATGTAGAGTAGCCTCGACATGCAGTGGTAACATATATATTCATCTTACTCAGAATTTCATTTTATTTAAACATGCAATATGTATAAACCTTATCCGTTGTTGTGAATGTCATAGGAGGCTTGTCAAGTAATAGCTGAAAGGTTAGAGCGGTTACTCAACCTAAGGATAATGAGTGAAGGCACAAAAACATACGATGTCATGGAAGACTGCCTAAGGATCGCTAGAGGTGTGACTGCGGATCACAATGTATATATGCAGTTGCGACGAATGCGGGGCATGGAAGACGCATGAAGACATTTACAATTTTTTAGGAAATGTACAGACAATGTTTATCATTTTATTTTATTTGACAACATTTTTATTTTACCAAATTTTATTTGAAACTTTTTTATATTGCTATAGAACTGCTTATATCAACACATGCGAATTACACCATAAACCTTATATTCCACACGTAACAAAAATTTTAATAAGTTTTGAATTAACCCTAAATTGTAGCACTAAACCGTAGTCGACAACGCGCATAACACTAAACCCTACGTATTATAGTAACCCTAAACCGTTTGAACGTAAAGGACAATTAACATAATTATGTGAATTTCCAATGAAACAACTGTATATGATTGTAATACATGAAAATTACATAAGTACCTAAATCTTCACTATTCTCTTAAATCAACATAGTCTATTTTTAGCATCATCAAATTTTTGTACTCCTGCATTCTACTGATATAAAACATCAACATACTCCCAGTAAGACAGATCACTCTTTGTTGATCTTTAATGTTTGGTCATCCGTTTCTTCTGAGAACCTTTGGTGTTGACCTTTTTCGGAGGAGGACACATAGAGTTTAGATCAGTATAGGCAATTTTCCAAAGTTTACTTTTTAGAGTAACTTTGCCACAAGCATCAAGTTCTTCAGATTGCTTGGATATGGTTTCCATCTCTTTGGTTATTCTCAGTTGGAGCTCAAATAATCCTTGGTCTGAAAAACTTAGCCTCCGCCAAAACATATGGATTGTCTCAAGTGGTATGATACCAACAACATGTTTGGATAACTCACATACACATGGAAGACTGTGAGTAGTTCTCATGACACATCAACAATGAGAAGAGTTTTCGCCAGCATAATATACACACTCAAACTAAGTAGCAATCTGATTTAAAGCATACATTAATACCCTGCCAAGTAGTCTCTTGTATAAGATAACTTTAAAAACATGTACATGTGCACTTGTCTCAAAATATGCCTTAATTTTAGTGTGTTGCAGCGTGATCATGTTGTTCATGGCTTCCCAAACACTACATAGGTCTCCAAGGCTATTTTATAAGTGTTTTTAAAGTCCAATGGGAAAATTCAACCCTGCATATGAAATTCACAAAAAAAATAAACAAATACAAGTATTTTTATCTATTAAGTCCTAAACCCTAATAAAAATGTCAATTTTCATACTTATTTGTTGTTGTATTTCCTAAGTGCAACACCTTATTTGTCCAAGCTTTAACAAAATTTTCTTTGTGGGGAATTATCCATGTTTGGTTGACATAGTCAACAAACATTGACCATGGTGAAAAAACAATTTCAAACATCTAGGCAATCATCAAACTGATCCATAGAAGGACAATCAACCAAACTCCCCAAGGCATCCATCACATAATCTCATGCATTTTTTTTTTACCAACCAGGGATTTACATTTTGCCTTGACATTCTTGTCAATGTGAAATCTACACAATAAGTTGGTACACTCAGGAAATACATTTTTCACTGCATTCATCAATGCTAGGTTTCTGTCGGTAACAATAACTCTATGGAGGGCATCACGTCTTAGAAAAAACCTCGAAACTGTTCTAGAGCCCAAACCAAATTATTTTAACGTTTTCCCTCCAAATAGGCAAAACCAGCAGAGAATGTCATCCCCGTTGGTGTCACACCAACAAAGTCAAGTAACGGGAGCCTGTACTTGTTTGTTTTGTAGGTACTATCTATCAAAAAATACCAAATTACAAACATTGCATAACTTCACTGCATCAGGATGACACCAGAAGATATCACGTACAACATCTTCATCCTTTAATCTATGTCAATGAATATACTGATCTTGTTCAAGAAGCTTTATTAGTTGTTGCATTTCAATATTATTGCCTCTTATGGAATAACGGTATGCACTTCTTGCATTGTATATTTGTTTGATTGTTGTATAACTATTGACATTGTGCTTTTTCAGTGTTTTAGAAAAATATTTCTTGGTTTCATCATTGACTTTGTCATATCAGCAATAATTATATTTTCATTCTTAGTCAATCGACCAACGTATGAATGTCTAATTAATGACTTTGTCATTTTATGATTGTGACTCCCACACATTAACTTCCCCATCCATCCTTGGCCTCCAACCACTGGTTTCCTATGATGCTTAAAGGGACACCCACATTTCCTACTGCTAGTATCTCTTCTTACAAGATCTTTCTTCATATACTTATATTGACCACTCCTTTCACAACCAATTAACACAAAGGAAGTCCTTCCTCTCATCACCGTCACAAATCCAATTTCATAAGCAACAGATCGAGTCCAATGCAGCACATCATCTCGGGTAACAAACACCTACAATGCAATCCACACAAGTTTAGTGTTCAAGGGACATTCATTTTATTACTTTAATAACAATAAATCATATTAATACCTGAGAAGTATTGAACGCATAAGAACAATCAACATGTTCTTCATTCACATCAGCTTCGTCTTCATTTTGTTCATTCATATCAACTTCTTCAGACATTATACTGTCATACATCTATTGATGTTCGTCTATTTTAACAAGACATTCAAAAATTTTAATCACAAACAAACGACCCCTAACCGTATCATACATATACTATCACACAAAACCCTAGGTAATTTTTCACTGCATATGATATTATAAAACATTAAAATTGATAACCCTATATATTAAAAACCAATAACATCAACTTTTTCTACTTAAAACTGATAACCATATAATAGATAAAAAATTATAACCTAACCATATGAACTAAAATAAATTATATTATTCAACTTAACTCTAATTCATGAAATTATAACCACAAAAAACAATCAATTTTAGATCACAACAACTCAAATAAATTATACATAAATTATAAGTGCAAATTATTTTACAATTAATACCATTTCCAAAATATAAAAACAAATACTTACAAATTAATTATCAAACTACACTTATTTAAAAATATTTAAAATAATAATACTAATTACATTTCAAATAAACAAATAAATATATAATTTTTTTACATATTCATTTTTATAACAATCATATTAATATATTTATAATTTAATAAAATTAAAAAAAATCAAATATTTCTTTTAATTATAAAAAATATTAAAAATCCATATAAGTCATATGGATTAACCAATCTGTATGAGTTATATAGATTCTCATATGGATTAACCAATCCGTAAGTTATATAAAACTTATGGATTAATGAATCCGTATGTTTTATATAACTTACGGATTCTTTAATTCGTATTTTATGCAGAAAAAAAAACCAAACAACGCCGACGTACCTCCGTTAACAACCAAACCAACTACTACCACAACCACCACCCATGTACCTCCATAACACTTTCACCTCGACCGAAGCGGTACAATGGACCTCTCACAACATTGAAAAAACCAGAAGAAATCAAGAAAATGAACGCGTTAACGTAAAAAAAGTAACTTAAAAGGAAGAAAACACTTTGGGGCATTTTTGAAATTACCTTTTATTGTTGGGTGCCCAAGCAATATGCCTAGTGCACCTAGCAACACCCTACTTGGAACAATTCCTCCGTCCAACATTTCAGAAATAAGTCTCATTCCTTCTTCATATCTCCCAGCCTTGCAAAGGCAAGTGAGAAACATAGAATACGTTTTAAAATCAGGGAAGGGTCCTTTGAGTTTCATACGATAGAGGATGTTCCATGCATCAAAAGGCCTCCCCACCTTCATGTACCCACCTATAAGTGCAAAATATGTAACAATGGTTGGTTCATAACCGGAATGTATCATCTTCTCAAAAGTCTCAATAGCTTTCTCTACTTGTTTCTCTTTAAAGAAATGAACTATTAGTGATGTTTAAACATGGATGGTAGGTGTTATGCCTTTCGGTTTCATGGCATCCTCCTTGGCTAATGCCTCTTCTAATTGACCCTTGCGCAGTAAACCATGAACAATGCTTCCACACGTTAGCTGATCTATAATGGATTTCTCTTCTCCAACTTCTTCAAGTAATGCCAATGCTTCTTCCACTCTCCCAGCTCTAATAAACAAGGAATAATTGAAAGGGACTGTGTAGCCAAAAATTTTAAGAGAATTCATGCATCTCCTAGCCTCCAACACTCTACCAACTTCACATAAACAACCAAGGTAAGTTTCAATTAATTCTTTGTTGTAGAAGCAAAGCTTCATGGTGAATCAAAGATGATTCAAAGGTGTTTTGATGATAACAATGATGATAACAAAAGATGATGACAAAGGTGATGACAAAACGCTCAAAGATCAATCAAGAACAATTCAAGAGTTCAAGATAAGAATCAAGAAGAGTTTAAGACTCAAGAAGAAAGTCTAGAGACAAGAATCAAGATTCAAGGTTCAAAAATCTCAAGAATCAAGATCAAGATTCAAGACTCAAGATTCAAGAATGAAGAGAAGACTCAATCAAGATAAGTATTAAAAAGTTTTTCAAAACTTTGAATAGCGCATGAGTTTTTGACAAAACCTTTTACCAAAGAGTTTTTACTCTCTGGTAATCGATTACCAGATTGTTGTAATCGATTACCAGTAGCAAAAATTATTTTGAAAAAGTTTTCAAATTGAATTTACAACGTTCCAATTCTTTTCAAAAAGCTATAATCGATTACAATGTTTTGACAATCAATTATCAGTGCCTTTGAACGTTGAAATTCAAATTCAAATGTAAAGAGTCACATCCTTTCACACAAAAGCTTTGTGTAATCGATTACATTAATTTGGTAATCGATTACCAGTGTTTGTTTCTGAATAAATCAAAAGATGTAACTCTTCAAAAGGTTTTTGACTTTTTCAAATTGGTTTTAAGTTTTTCTAAAAGTTATAACTCTTCTTAATGGTCTTCTTGGCCAGACATGAAGAGTCTATAAAAGAAAGGCTTTGATTTGTTTTTCAACATACTTTACTTTTCCAATCAATCCTTTACAAGCCTTGAATCTCTTTGAACTTCTTCTTCTTCTTTGTACCAAAAGCTTTCCAAAGTTTTCTGGTTTTCTAAACCTTGAAAACTTGTGCTATTCATCTTTTCATTCTCTTCTCCCTTTGCCAAAAAGAATTCGCCAAGGACTAACCGCCTGAATTCTTTTTGTGTCTCTCTTCTCCCTTTTCCAAAAGAACAAAGGACTAACCACCTGAATTCTTTTGTGTCTCCCTTCTCCCTTGTCAAAGAATTCAAAACGACACAGTCTGAGAATTCTTTTGATTCTTCCCATTCCCTTATACAAAAGTGTTCAAAGCACTAACCGCCTGAGAATTCTTTTGTATCCCCATTCACAAAGTATCAAAGGTTTAACAGCCTGAGATCTTTGTCTTAACACATTGGAGGGTACATCCTTTGTGGTACAAGTAGAGAGTACATCTACTTGGATTTGACTGAGAACAAGAGAGGGTACATCTCTTGTGGATCAGTTCTAGTGGAGGGTACATCCACTAGGTTCAAAGAGAACAAGGGAGGGTACATCTCTTGTGGATCTTTGCTTGTAAAAGGATTTTTACAAGGTTGAAAGAAATCTCAAGGACCGCAAGTCGCTTGGGGACTGGATGTAGGCACGGGTTGTTGCCGAACCAGTATAAAAACTCTTGTGTGTTTGTTTCCTTCTTCCCTACTTTTTTACTTTCCGCTGTGCATTTAATTTTCGCTTTTACTTTCTGTTAAGTTTCTCTTCTACTCCTCATTCTCTTAACAATTTAGTAAAAGCCTTAGAAGAGTAATTTTTAATTAGTAAAGGTTTAGGAATAATTAATTCAACCCCCCCCCTTCTTAATTATTCTGAGGCCACTCGATCCAACAAGTGGTATCAGAGCTGGTTTCTTGTAGAAAGTCTAACAACTTCAAGATTAATGGCCACTTTAGATTCTTTGTCTTTCAAAAAAATTTTCAGGAACATGTTACTCAAAGATCATGATGAAGACCAAGTCAACTTGTGTCTCATGACAAAATCTGATGAGAATAACAAAGAAGATTCTGTAAGGAAGAAATGGTACATAGACAGTGGATGTTCCAAGCACATGACGGGTGACGTATCCAAATTCACAACTATTTCCCCCAAGAAAAGTGGACATGTTACATACGGAGACAACAACAAGGGTAAAATTATTGGAGTCGGTAAAATAGGTACGAGTTCTTCTACTCCTATTGAAAATGTGTTACTTGTAGAAGGTTTGAAGCATAGTTTATTAAGTGTTAGTCAATTATGTGATAAAGGATATAAAGTATCTTTTGATTCTGAAAAATGTGTTATTAAGCATGAGCATGACAAAGATATAGAACATATAGGTTTTAGAGAAAATAATGTTTACATGATTGATCTAAAACAAAAATCTGTAAATGATAGATGTTTTTTAAGTAAAGATTGTGATCCATGGTTATGGCATAAGAGAATTGCTCATATTAACATGGATCATATAAATAGATTAATTTCAAAAGATCTAGTTATTGGATTGCCTAGATTAAAATTCAAAAAAGATAAGTTATGTGATGCATGCCAAAAAGGTAAACAAACAAAAGTATCCTTTAAATCTAGAAATATTGTTTCCACCACTCAACCATTGCAATTATTACACATGGATTTGTTTGGACCATCTAGGGTCATGAGTTTTGGTGGAAGTTACTATGCATTAGTAATTGTTGATGATTATTCTAGATATACTTGAACTTTATTTCTTAGTCATAAGAATGATGCATTTCATGCATTTAGAAGACTTGCCAAAGTCATTCAAAACAAAAATAATCTCAAAATTATCTCCATCAAAAGTGATCATGGAGGTGAATTTGAAAACAATGATTTTGAAATGTTTTGTGATGAGTATGGCATAGAACACAACTTTTCTGCACCAAGGATACCCCAACAAAATGGAGTAGTAGAAAGAAAAAATAGAGCGCTAGAAGAAATTGCTAGAACTCTTTTAAATGACACACCTCTTCCAAAATACTTTTGGGCAGAAGCAGTTAACACCGCATGTTATATTATGAACAGAGCCTTAATTAGACCTATTCTTAAGAAAACCCCATATGAACTTTTCAACAATAGAAAACCAAACATTGCACATTTACATGTTTTTGGATGTAAATGTTTTGTTCTAAATAATGGTAAAGAAAGTCTAGGAAAGTTTGATGCCAAGGCAGATGAGGGTATCTTCCTTGGGTATTCCTTACATAGTAAAGCATTTAGAATATACAACAAAAGAACCATGACAATTGAGGAATCTATACATGTTACTTTTGATGAAACTAATATTTCTTCTCCAAGAAAGGAGTTTGTTGATGATATTGTAGATACTTTGGAAGATACTCAAAATGAAGAAAGAAATCTGAAAAGAAAGAGAGATGATGAAGACAAGGATGATCAAGATGACACAGCACAAGAAAATGATAATCTTCCTAAAGAATGGAAAACTTCAAGAAATCATCCTCTTGACAACATCATTGGTGATATCTCAAAAGGGGTAACAACTATACACTCTCTTAAAGATTTATGCAATAATATGGCATTTGTTTCATTAATAGAACCTAAAAACTTTAAAGAAGCTATTATAGATGATCATTGGATAGTAGCCATGCAAGAAGAATTAAATCAATTTGAAAGAAATGATGTATGGGAATTAGTAGAAAAACCTTCAGATTATCCAATCATACGAACTAAGTGGGTATTTAGAAATAAATTGGATGAAAATGGTATAGTAATTAGAAATAAAGCTAGACTTGTAGCAAAAGGATATAACCAAGAAGAAGGTATAGACTATGAAGAAACTTTTGCACCTGTAGCTAGATTAGAAGCCATTAGGATGTTATTAGCATATGCATCCGTTATGAATTTTAAATTATATCAAATGGATGTCAAGAGTGCTTTCTTAAATGGTCTAATTCAGGAGGAGGTATACGTGGAACAACCTCCTGGGTTTGAAGACTCACAAAAACTAGACCATGTCTATAGATTAAAGAAGGCACTTTATGGCTTAAAACAAGCACCTAGGGCTTGGTATGAAAGATTAAGTAAATTCCTATTAGAAAAGAATTTTAATAGAGGGAAGGTAGATACCACCTTATTCATAAAAAAGAAGGATAATGATATATTGTTAGTACAAATTTATGTTGATGATATAATTTTTGGATCTACTAATGAATCTTTGTGCAAGGAGTTTTCTATTGATATTCAAAGTGAGTTTGAAATGTCCATGATGGGTGAGTTAAATTACTTTCTTGGACTACAAATCAAACAAACAAATGATGGGATCTTTGTCAATCAAGCAAAGTATTGCAAAGAACTCATTAAGAGATTTGGAATGGAAAACTCAAAACACTTGGCTACTCCTATGAATACAAGTTGTTATCTTGACAAAGATGAATCTGGTCAACCAGTTGATCCAAAGCAATACAGAGGTATGATTGGATCTCTACTTTACTTATCTGGAAGTAGGCTAGATATTATGTTTAGTGTATGCATGTGTGCAAGATTTCAATCAGATCCAAAGTTTTCACATTAAATGGCAGTAAAAAGAATCATAAGATATCTATTAGGAACAATTAGTTTAGGATTATGGTACCCTAAGAATTTTTTATGCAACCTAGTAGGATACTCAGATTCATATTTTGCTAGATCAAAAACAGATAGGAAAAGAACTAGTGATACATGTCAATTCATAGGGTCTGCACTTGTTTCTTAGAATAGCAAGAAACAAAATAGTGTAGCATTATCCACAACAGAAGCAGAATACATTTCTGCTGGTAGTTGTTGTGAACAGATTTTGTGGATGAAGCAACAACTATCTGACTATGGAATAGTATTAGATCACATTCCCATTAAATGTGACAACACAAGTGCCATAAACATATCTAAAAATCCAGTTCTTCACTCTAGAACCAAGCATATAGAAATTAGGCATCATTTTATTAGAGATCATGTTCTAAAAGGTGATGTTGTTTTAGAGTTTGTAGATACTAAAAATCAACTTGCAGACATCTTTACAAAACCACTAAGTAAAGATACCTTCTATAACATTAGAAGAGAATTAGGACTAATAGATGTAAGTGTTTTATCAAAATAAATCTCTATATTACTATGGTATTTGAACAATTTACTATTTCCTTATTTGCATGGTATGGTTGAGTAAGTTTGTTGTTTGACTATATGGGTTTTATAGTTAATCTATTTATGATTGTTGCTTCATGATTCTTGCTTCATGGATTGGTTGTTAGTTTCTCAATGAATGTTGTATGGATGTTTAGTTATTTCAAATTTGTTACGCACTTTGGCTTTTTGTTGATGCCAAAGGGGGAGAGAAATGAGATTAAATCAAGAACTCACATGAGTAATCAATGTAATTTTAAGATAAGCATAAATTCAAAAACAAAGGGGGAGAATTTATGAGAGTGATCAACTAGGAAAAAGTGTGTGTGTGTTTCTTGATTTCAGAAGTTGTCATCATCAAAAAGGGGGAGATTGTAGAAGCAAAGCTTCATGGTGAATCAAAGATGATTCAAAGGTGTTTTGATGATAACAATGATGATAACAAAAGATGATGACAAAGGTGTCGACAAAAAGCTCAAAGATCAATCAAGAACAATTCAAGAGTTCAAGATAAGAATCAAGAAGAGTTCAAGACTCAAGAAGAAAGTCTAGAGACAAGAATCAAGATTCTAGGTTCAAAAATCTCAAGAATCAAGATCAAGATTCAAGACTCAAGATTCAAGAATGAAGAGAAGACTCAATCAAGATAAGTATTAAAAAGTTTTTCAAAACTTTGAATAGCACATGATTTTTTGACAAAACCTTTTACCAAAGAGTTTTTACTCTCTGGTAATCGATTACCAGATTGTTGTAATCGATTACCAGTAGCAAAAATTATTTTGGAAAAGTTTTCAAATTGAATTTACAACGTTCCAATTCTTTTCAAAAAGCTGTAATCGATTACAATGTTTTGGAAATCGATTATCAGTGCCTTTGAACGTTGAAATTCAAATTCAAATGTGAAGAGTCACATCCTTTCACACAAAAGCTTTGTGTAATCAATTACACTAATTTGGTAATCGATTACCAGTGTTTGTTTCTGAATAAATCAAAAGATGTAACTCTTCAAAAGGTTTTTGACTTTTTCAAATTGGTTTTAAGTTTTTCTAAAAGTTATAACTCTTCTTAATGGTCTTCTTGGCCAGACATGAAGAGTCTATAAAAGCAAGGCTTTGATTTTTTTTTTCAACATACTTTACTTTTCCAATCAATCCTTTACAAGCCTTGAATCTCTTTGAACTTCTTCTTCTTCTTTGTACCAAAAGCTTTCCAAAGTTTTCTGGTTTTCTGAACCTTGAAAACTTGTGCTATTCATCTTTTCATTCTCTTCTCCCTTTGCCAAAAAGAATTCGCCAAGGACTAACCGCCTGAATTCTTTTTGTGTCTCTTTTCTCCCTTTTCCAAAAAGAACAAAGGACTAACCGCCTGAATTCTTTTGTGTCTCCCTTCTCCCTTGTCAAAGAATTCAAAACGACACAGTCTGAGAATTATTTTGATTCTTCCCGTTCCCTTATACAAAAGTGTTCAAAGGACTAACCGTCTGAGAATTCTTTTGTATCCCCATTCACAAAGTATCAAAGGTTTAACAGTCTGAGATCTTTGTCTTAACACATTGGAGCGTACATCCTTTGTGGTATAAGTAGAGGGTACATCTACTTGGGTTTGACTGAGAACAAGAGAGGGTACATCTCTTGTGGATCAGTTCTAGTGGAGGGTACATCCACTAGGTTCAAAGAGAACAAGGGAGGGTACATCCCTTGTGGATCTTTGCTTGTAAAAGGATTTTTACAAGGTTGAAAGAAATCTCAAGGACCGCAGGTCGCTTGGGGACTGGATGTAGGCACGGGTTGTTGCCGAACCAGTATAAAAACTCTTGTGTGTTTGTTTCCTTCTTCCCTACTCTTTTACTTTTCGCTGTGCATTTAATTTCCGCTTTTACTTTCTGTTAAGTTTCTCTTTTACTCCTCATTCTCTGAACAATTTAGTAAAAGCCTTAGAAGAGTAATTTTTAATTAGTAAAGGTTTAGGAATAATTAATTCAACCCCCTCCTTCTTAATTATTCTGAGGCCACTCGATCCAACATTTGTCAGGGACATGTCCTGAACTAATTATTTCATCATATATTTTGATAGCATCATCAACCTGCATTCCCTTCCTCCCACAAAAGGCAATTATCAAATACTTGTATGTACTCCTACTTGGGCTATAACCATCAACTTTCATCTCTTTGAAACAATTCATGGCCATCTCAGTCAGACTTGTTCGGCCGTAAAGCATGATCATAATTGTCCATGTTTCTGATGTTATTGAATAACTATTTCTTCTCATTTCAAAGAACAGGATGCGCACGTGCTTGAAATCTTTGTTGCACCTTGCAATTTTGATTGCCATGTTGTACGATTCTGCAGTGTGTTGATATCCAGTTTACTTTCCCACCCATGAAAAGAATTTTAGGACAGAGCTACCATGCATATTGCAACTTTGCAATATCCCTATAACAAGTTCTCGGGAGAACTGAATGGTGCTTTTCTCCAATTTTTCTTGGATTAAGGACCGATGTGTAGAGGAAGAAAGAATCCTACACATTTCGTTAACATCTTGGTTGTTGTAAGACTTAAGATTTGGGTGTATTGAGGAATAATCTATTTCTAACTTGGATTGGTCAAATTTAACACCCTCTTCCACCTCAATTCTAAATGATACTTCTTTGTCTGACTCCTTGAACTTTTCAAGATCAAGAGTAGATGCTTTATGCATCTACTTGATTTTCTCTATACAGTAAGCTCTCCCTTGTTTTCCATGTAAGTTATAACCAAACCAAACAGTTTGTCTTGAATTTTAATCTTGGAAGCCTGCATTTCTAGCAATACTTTGACATTGTCATCTGTCTACGAAGCCTTGCAAAGCTCTTTAATGAATGTTGCATATGATTTCCAAGTGGGCTTGATGCCTTGGCACTCCATACTCTTACCCTGTGTTTGGATGGGGAAATTTAACCAGGTAAAGTATTTCAACAGAGATATTAAATTGCCTTTCAATAATCTAATATGTTTGGATGGGGTATTTTAAAAGTAATTAAAATGCTGTCATTTTTACAAAGTATTTTAATATACTAATTTGAGAGAATTTGAAATTCTCATTAAAAAGCAAAGAAATTAAAATTCCTCCCCGTATCCCTCTCTCAGCACACCACACGTTCTCTCTCTCTCATCGCACGCTGCACACCACGAGCTCTCTCTCCCTCTCAGCACACCATCACAAGCTCTCTCTCTCTTTCCCTCTCAGCAGCGTCACGAGCTACCACTCCCTCTCCGTGGCTTTTCTTCCTCTCGCTGGTAAGTTCCTCTTTCCCTCGTCATCTCTGTTTTTTTTTTTCAACTTTATGTTTGTTTGATTTTGATTTCATTTTTGTAGTTATAAGGGTTGCTTATTTTTTTTATTTATGTTTCGTTTTCTATTTTATTTATTTCGTTTCCGTGATTTTGATATGTTGGTGGGTGTGAATTGAATGGATTTGGAGTTGAGATAGATTGTGAGCACCATATGTTTGTGAATATGCGTCAAAGAGAAATAGAGAAACAAATCTATTTAAATTTCTTGAACTGTATGATTTTCTGGGGGTTCAAGGGAATTGGTTTATTTGGCATTTTGGTTATTTATTGATGGGGTTCAAGGGATTACATGCTTACAAGTATGTTCATAGGGAAAGTTTTGATTGACAGAGATTAATTTGTGTCCTAGAACTGGCTAAGGTCACGGAAGCAAGCAGGGCTTCATTAGTTTATCCTTTGTCAAGTTGGTATGCAAATCCGCTGGCTTGTTTAACTGTGTCTGCATAATAAGTTCATGAGCTTTTTCTGTTGAAGCAGTGTCTACATAATAGTATGATTGGTGTTGGTTGGGAGTTGATACATTTTAAGCATATAACATATATGAGGGGAAGATGATATAGAGGGATTTATCAGAGGTATGAGACAGTTTGTAAGCTGGTCACACTTGGAACAATTGTTTAGCCTAATACACCAAATTGAACTAGTAGTGGATCTAGAACCTAGGTTAAGGAAACAATTTATTTAAAAAACTGTGGATTTTGCCAAAAAAAAACTATGGAATGATATTTATCTATTCTTTAGGCTTTTGTAAGGGATTATTTACCCTTAGAGACAGCTTCAGAACCTGTGGGGATGTGAGTTACCTTGAGTGGAGAGTGTTTCTTGCAGAATGACAAGAGCATCAAACCCAAGAACTCTAGAACTGAATCAGCAGGTTTGGAGCTTTCAAGCACCAAGATCCTCACTAAGATGTAGGTTGGAATTTGGTTCTCCACCATGATGATGTCCCTTATGATGACATCCTTGGTTAGCTTCACACCACTTAGCTGAACTTGGTCTTGTAATCTTGTCATGAAGGAACCAGACACTTCCTCATTGAGATAATTGTGGAAGAAATCCAATAAGAACAAACCGTCAATGGCTATGATGTATAATAAGGTATCTTTCTTGAAGTCTAAGTATTTGTGGTAACTAGCACGGATGAAGACAAATCTTGTCCTTGATGTATAATAAATGCACAAGATTTCAAGTTTAGGTCTATGTCGCTAGCTAATGTTTATAATGATTAAGACTTGTGATAACAGTTTATCGAAAGTGATGGAAGGTCACCTGAATTACCAACCATACTGAATAGGATAGACAAGTGCCAAAAGCAAGAAAAGAACCAGAAATTTTAGTGGGAGACACATTGTGTGGCTTTATAATATTTGGCATCAGGTTGACATGCGTTGACCAGATGTGAATCTCAATGTTCTTATAGAAGGTGAGCATCATCGCTCCACCTATTCCCATTACAGTACCAACCACCTTGGCCTTTCCTGCTGATGTTCCCATGTTCAACCTTTCCAATCTGAGAATATATAGCACAAGTTAAAATTAAAATATGACTAATGTCTTTTGTAGGAGTATCATTTGTTGTCGATTTTATTTTGGGGAATATTTTTTAGATGTGTGTGTATATATATATATATATATATATATATATATATATATATAAGATAAAAGTTGAGAGATGAAGATAAATGTATAAAATATCGAATTGAGGGGGTTAAGAATTAGATATTTATACAATAGAATAGGGACTAGTTTAAGAGAAAGGGTGTATATGAAGTGAGAACAAGTAGCCTACCCAAAGCAGAGAGCTAAGATAAACCAGGAATGAGGTTGCATATTGTCGTAGCATATGTTGCACTTGCCAAAGAAATTGCTGCCACTAATAAATTTTGTTGTATGGATGCCCTGATGTTGCAACAAGTAATGCCAAATTCAAATTTAGTGTATGCATCATGCATGTACTAAAAATTTCATTTAGTACTGTATTCATTTTCTCTGCCTTCCAATTATATATTGTATTATATTTGACAGAGGAAGCATTTAAGTTGTTAATTGATTAATTAACCATACTCATAGGGTCTATGCATAAAGAAACACACTATCACGATACAAAACTTAGATACAATTTTATAGATATTGTTTGTATTTTTCTCTAATTATAATTTGAGTTTTATTTCAATAATTTACGTGATAAAAAGTTTGCATGCATACCACTGAAATAAAACTCTAATTTTGATTAAAAAAACAAATAAATAACAGTTAAGAAACTGTATATAGATTTTGTCCTAATTTTGATTAAAATCGTAGTTTTTTTAATTATTTTTTGTGTTATTTTTTAATTGGAATTGAAATTTTCCTTTGATTGATTTATATTGACCTGTCATATAGACTTTTATTACTACGTCAATCACTAAGATAAAACTCAATTTTAATTTTAATTCACAATACTTTTAAGTCTTTCACATTATGGTCATGTGCCCACAGTAAATGCAATTGCTGTCTTGATTTGCCTCTCTAATCTTGTGCCGATAAACTAAGGAAGGTGACAGATTATCTCAGGCTCTTCAATTCCATCCTTCATTAATTACTAGTTTATAAAGGTGAAATAAATTTCTATTACTATTTGTAAATACAATTTAATGTAAGCCTTCCAAAAAATAAAACAATTTAATGTAGTTTTAGTCTTTTTAAAATTGTTAATTTACCCATCAGAAATACCATGCATGAATTTCTAAAACACGTGATTCACACTACAGTTTCATTGTTACCCATGTTGTCATTGTTTTGTGATCAAGTTACACATTTGTATTTGTAGGCCCAAAATAGCTTTTGGTACAAGCGTTAACTTGGTCTAGTCTAATATCAATATATACACAGGGAGAGAAAAGAACAAGACATGATTTAATAGTATCATTGTTTTTAGTTGATCATCTTTGTATTGCACTAGTATCATTGTTTTACATCTTTTACCTAGATATTTGTTTTAAATCTCCAAATAATATATGCACATATTATCTTATATCATTATCATGCAGTTTGGATTGAGAAGAAATGGATCATAGCATAGTTAACACTGCAATGACTTCAAGAAAACGTAAAAGAGAAGAGTATAAGAAGATAATCTTATTAACTGCTGCTTGTGTTGTTCATATGGTCATTGGTGTAGTGACATGGTATCATAATAACTATTTTGTTAAGGAACCAACCCGTAATTGGGAACTAGAACGTCACAACTTCCTTAATCGTCTTTATAGAGGAACAAATAAAGATTGCATTGAACAATTGAGGCTTAGTAAAAATGCATTTTTTAACCTTTGTAGAATTTTACAAGAAAAGGGTGGATTAGTAAGAACAAGAAATGTTCCAACAACTGAAGCAGTAGCAATGTTTTTACATATCCTTGCTCACAACCTAAAATATAGGGTAGTGCAATTTAGTTATTGTAGATCTAAAGAAACCATAAGTAGGCAATTCAATGATGTCTTGAGAGCGGTAATGAAAGTGAGCAAAGACTATTTGAATTTTCAACCCTGTACTTTAGAAGGTGCGGAAGCAAACAAGTGGAGATGGTTTGAGGTAAGTTTATCAATTGTTAGGAGAAATTAGTTAATTATAAAATTTTCTTAGAATCTAAAAAAATTGTCTTGTTTGTAGAGATATATTGGAGCACTTGATGGGACACATATTCCAGTTACAGTTTCTCCTGATGAGAGACCTAGATATCGTAATAGAAAGGGTGATGTCTCTACAAATGTGTTAGCTACTTGTGGTCCAGATTTAAGGTTTATTTATGTGTTACTTGGGTGGGAAGGGTCTGCAGGAGATTCTCGAGTATTACGAGATGCATTACGTCGTCAAAACAAACTTGAAATTCCAACTGGTAATATTTCTTAGAAATAATTTTTTTCTTTTTTTTGGTCCAGTTTAAGTCTATGTTTGTTATTTTAAACATTGTAGGTAAGTATTTTCTTGTGGATGCGGGATATACCAATGGTCCGGGATTTTTAGCACCATATCGAGGGACTAGATATCATCTCAATGAGTGGATTGGAAACACCCCTCAAAGTTACAAGGAGTTATTTAATCTTCGTCATGCAATTGCCCGAAATGCAATAGAAAGGTCATTTGGGATCTTGAAAAAAAGATGGAGTATATTAAGAACTCCTTCATTTTTTTTATATAAAGACACAAATAAGAATTATCAATGCTTGTTTTGTGTTACACAATTTCATAAGAGACAAACAACAAACTGATTAACTTTTAGAAGTTCAAGACTTAAGAATTTTTATCTGTTGTTGATGAAGAGTTAGTCCATCAATCAAGGGAAGAAGTTCAAAATAATGTCATAGATGATATCACAACTATTCAAGCTACCGAGGAATGGACAGGATTTCGAGATACATTAGCTATGAATATGTTTGCTAACTATCAAGTTAGGAGAAACTTTGCTTAGGGATAGTTCTTTTTTAAATGTAATTTACTATTGCATAAAAACTTTGTGTGCTTTGTTACTATTGTACTTTTCTATTGAAGATAGACTTTTATGTACTTTGCTATTGCATAAAAACTTTGCTTGAAATATTTTCTATGATTGTGCAGTGGACTAGTCAAATGAATAAAGTAGGTCATATCTAATATTTGTTATGGGCAGGTTGAATAAGTGACATTAACTTCAATGGAGTCATCTAATGAAAAAATGACGGACAAAAGAAAAGTTTTAGGAAAAAAATAATAAGGAAACAAGAAGTTATTTCACATGGAATTTGGAAATGGAACGTGTATTGGCTGATGTACTTAGAGATCAAAGAAATTTGGGCAACAAGGGTGACAGAGGTTGGAAAAGGTCAGCATTGAATGTTGCAGCCGCAGTGTTATCTACAAGCTTCGATGTTAATGTCACATTAGATAATGTCAAAAACCATATCAAATTATGGAGATCGTGGTATGGTATTGTAAGTGACATCCTTGGCCAGAGTGGATTTGATTGGGATGGAACTAAGCACATGATCACAGTTGAGAATGACAATGCTTGGAATAAATATTGCACTGTAATTATTCTTTAATATGTTGCTATTTGTTATTCAAAGTAGATTGGATTTGACTTTTTCTTTGTTTTCCAGTCGCATAAATCGGCTAAACCGTTTCGATTCAAGGTGCTTCAAACTTGGGATGATATAGTGGATTTGTGTGCTAAAGATAGAGTCACCGGTCATGGAGATGCTATGGATGCTGATGAAGCGATGAGTAGAGAAACAAATGAAGTGGAATTCATGGGGTTAGGTGCTACTGCCATAGATTTAGAAGAACCAAGCTCTAATACAAAAGGAAAAAGACAAGGTTCGACTTCTTCTGGGAGAAAAAGAAGGAATAGCAGCTTCTTTGGATAAAATGGCGAACTCTCTTAACCGAATGGTGGAAAAAATGGATGGTAAAGTTGATGATGAAGATATTCAAGAAGTATTACGTGAGGCAGCTTTGATACCAGATCTTAATAGACAACAATGGGCTAAAGCTATTAAATGGTTAGCTGACGATACAAAGCAGCAGTTAGCTATTGTGAAAGCCCTTCCAATTCACCAAAAGACAGATTATGTTTTAACACATCTTGGAGGATGAAACTTGGTGAGTAACCTTTTGTCTACATTTTCAATTTCAATTTTCAAATTAGAAATTTGTGTCTTTTTTATGCCTAATCGAGCTCATATTTTCACTATAGTTATTTGTCTTTCCTCTTGTGACTTATATTATCTTGTTTCTTCTCCCCTAAATGGCAGCATTGGATGTTAATTATTCAGGTTCCTCGACCTTTTACACTTGATGATGAATGAAGATTATGGAATGAAGAACGTTGTTTTTTTTTTTAATTTGGACCTTGTAATTTTTGTTTAAGATCTTTGTTTGGAACTTGATTAATTAGGACCTTGTAATGCTTGTGTTGATTCGTGTTTATGCGTTGGTGCGTTATTAACAATTTGATGCGTTATTAACAATTTGAATTTTCTTCCCTTACGAACAATGAAATTAATATAATTTGAATTTTGTACGAGATAATTGTCCTTAAATTACATAATTATTTAATTTTAATATGTTTTTTAAAATTATTGCAAGACTAGGTAATTAATTTTTTAAACAAGAATAAAGAATTATATATCATTCATCTTTTAATGTTGCAGTATTGTTTAATCCAAGTTTTTTTGTGTTACTACAAAAATGTTGTATAAAATTCAAAATTGTTTAGCATTAAAATTATTTTGATTATTTAATTATTAAATATTTAAAAATTTTATTATTATATATTTTATAACATTAAATTTATTTTGAATATTTAACTATTTAAAAAGAGGGCGAGCCCTGGTGCAGCGGTAAAGTTGTGCCTTGATGACTTGTTGATCATGGGTTCGAATCCGGAAACAACGAAGTTTTTTATTTAACTATTTAAAAAATGACTCATGTTTATTTTCATTCAATATTGAAATTTTAATTTTTAAATAAATATTTAAAAATGAAAATTTGAATTTCATTGAAATTAAATTACTTTATCCAAACAAGGAAATTAAAATACAAGAAATTGAATTGCCTCATCCAAACAAAATATTTACAAAATGAAAAGAATTTAAATCAAGGCAATCAAAATGCTGTGAATTTGAATTTCCTAGAAATCTTTAAATTCCTCATCCAAACACATAGTTAAACATTTTCCATGCTCCAGATATACGGTTTTGTGAAACATGACCTTCAACCATAGTTGTTATTGCCATAATATCTGGCTTAATTCCTTTTCCCAGCATCTCATCATACAACATGCAAGTTTCTTCATACCTATTCAACCTTAAGAGATGTTGTATCAAGTCTGTATATGTGGAAATAGTAGGCACACAACCAGATTCTTTCATGCATTGAAACACCTCAAGCGCTCTGTCAGCATCATTTCTCCCCAAATACCCATTTATGACAATCCCATGAACCCTCCCATCATCCATATCCCTTCTCTTCATAATATCAACAATCTCTAAAGCATATGTAATCCTGCCTGCCTTACACAGCCTTCTCACCAAGTTCTTATAATTTTCAGGTTCAAGATCTAAATCTTTATTTTTGAGGTCACGAATCAATTCCAAAGCATCTTCAATCCTCCCAAAAATACAAAAAATCTTCAGCATACAGCCATGAACACAGTTTTCTGGCATCACAGGCAGTCGTATCATGTCATTTCCAAGCAAATTAACAGCTGCAACATCTCCTGATCTCGCCATGCAGTTCATGACCATGTTATACAACGTCACATCAAGTACCATATCCTTCCAAATCATCTGGTTGTAGAACTCCATGGCAATTTCTCGCTTCCCAGCACTGCATCCGGTTCACAACCGCACCTTTTCATATTTTCAAAGGCCAACAATGCTTCACTAATTTTATTTGCCTTTCCATAGTGGGTTATGATAATGGTCCACACGTTAACGTCCTTTTGGATTCCACACTCATCCATTTCTTCCACCAACTTCTTCACGAATGGAAATTCCTTAGCTTCTCTGGCAATGTGCAACATGGTATTGTAAGTCCGCATTGTGTGACTGTACTCATCCTTGAGCTTCAACCAATTGAAAACCCTCAAACCCAACTATGGCACCTTGAAGCACCTCTTCAACACCATGTCAAAAACCTCACTGTTCAACCCATAACTCAGATTCTCTAACATCTCCTCCAGAGTACTGGAATCATTTTCTGCTCGAACAATGTCATTAATCTCACCAACAACCCGGCTCACATCTAAATCACCCATATTTCCCATCTGGGCATCTTCAAAAATGCCAACATTCTATGCGGCATTTCCACAAACACCTTCGGTGCAAGCTGGTTGATCATTTAAACCCCCTTCAGAATGGGGTGTTTCAAGTGGAAACAAAAACCCAGATGGGGATTGGTCTGGGATCACGGTATCAGCTCCTAGAATCTCTGTGATCTCGATGAAAAGTGCGCGGGAAGCATCGATGTCTGAAGGCTTGTTGGAAAGTTGTTTTTGCGTTGTTCTGTGAGTGAATGTTTTGAGGCGTTGAAAAAAAATTCAAAACGTGGTATTGTGAGAGGAGAATGGAATCCAGGGATCGGAGCTTGCTTATTGATCTCATGGGGAACTTGAAAATATTGTTGTCACTCACTAATCAACTAATTGATCATCAAACATTAACCTTTTAAGACGGGGCTTTACGGAGTACTCTGCAATGGTCGTCAAAACATGTTTAATAGCAAATCTATGTTATAAAATGGCACATGAATTAAAACCATTTTTCTGGTAAAAAAGAAAATAAAGCCTATTTTAAAAATGGCCTCTTTTATTTTATTTTTACTCAATGTACTATGCAATTTTTTATATATATATCAACTACATCACAGTTTAATTATTATTTTTTATTTAAGTTTAGGTAGTCAATTTATCTAGTTCTTAATCCAATTTTTTCTATATATCCATTTAGTTAATTTAGACATCATGCCATTTTAATAGTT
Organism: Glycine soja; assembly: GCF_004193775.1. Taxonomy (NCBI): domain Eukaryota; kingdom Viridiplantae; phylum Streptophyta; class Magnoliopsida; order Fabales; family Fabaceae; genus Glycine; species Glycine soja. The sequence goes on from NC_041011.1 coordinate 10,475,252, forward strand.
AATTCACACAATTTATTTCAATAGTTTACTTCTTAATCTTAAAAGTCTTGTTAATTTATTCTTATATAGTAAAATAAAAATTTATTTTTATAAAAAAATAAATTTCATATTATATATTTTTTATTAATTATTTGATAATGATAAATTTTTATTTAGATTTTTTTAAAATTAAAAAAAAAACAATGCATTTACAATTATGTGTTTGGAACCTGAGACTTTTGATTAAATGAGAATTGGATATAGTTAATAATAACTTCAAAGTTAATGCATTAAAAAAAAAAAACACTTCAAAGTTAATAAGCATATATTCACGATTATTAATTTGGCATTCAATTATTCATTAACGTGTGGTGCATATTGGAAGACACCGGCCAAATCACATGGCCTTCAATTCGCAAATCCATTTTCCTAATAATCCGAACACAAACCATTTATCTATCTATATTGATTTTTTTTTTTTTAAATCCCTAACACATCAATAGAGAATAATTATGAAAATGATCACCGGCGAAGGCCTGCTGCCGGCCGCCGGCGGTTGACCACGTTCTGGAGACAGATCGATAGAGATATTGCAAAGTTTGCAATTTGCACGTAAACGTGACAACCATGTTATGAAAAGCTACCAAATCTGAACCGTCCAATCTAATTGTCCCTTCCTTCTCAGCCCTCCGATTAACAACAACGCGTTTTCTCCATATTTTTGTTGTTTCATTCTAACAGAAAGAGAGAAAATAAAACCGCTATAACTTTTTGTGTTTCTTTTCCTCCTCTTTCCTTCTTCATTCCACGTTAAGCTCTCATTTTCACCCTCACATTTGCCTTCAAAATCAAAACCCTTTCTCCATTTACCTGCATTTTTCTCCTTTTCATCATTTTTTCACCCTTAACGTGTTCCTTGAAGCTGGTACCATAAAGGGTTTAATTTGTTCCAGCCATTAATGGCGGTTATTTTCGTGCTTCAAAAATCTTAAAAAGGCTTCTTTTTTTTCTCTTTTTTTTTTTTCATTTCCTTCCCATCTTTGATGCCCTTGTCTCAGCACGCTTGCATATAATTATACCATGTGGCAAAAACAAAACCTTTCTCCTTCAACGCGCATTCCGGCTTCAATTGCATTGCACCGTCGAGTTTTTAAGGTATCACAAACATGCATTTTTATTTTCTTTCCTTAGGACAAAACTTAGGTGTTGTGGTTCTTCAATCAGAATTAGAGTTTCACCTCGATAATTTACGTAATAAAGATTTGTATTAAAGATCAACGTAAGTTATCCAGGTAAAACTCCAATTCTAATTAGAGAATAGCATTGAAACACCCATGAAAGTGTATCTAAATTTTGCCCTTTTTTTCTTCTTGGAGGTGAAAAATGAAATGGGTTTTTTTTTATTTGATATATTAGATGCTTGGAACAAGTAGTATCTAGTGTCAGATGGGAAACAACTGTGTTGGATCGAGAACTTCTTCTAAAGACGTAACAAATGGCTGTTCTAATTCAAGTTCATTTTGGTGGTCACGCGGACACAAGAAAGATGCTTCTTCTCATGCACACAAAAGTGGCAACAAAAAGAGAACCAAAGCTGCGGAAACTGTTCAAAACAAGCCTCCAGAGATGGTGAAAATCGAGAGGGAGGATGTGAAGCCTCCTCATGAATCCAAAGAGACTAAACCGGCTTCGGAACCAACAACAACAAAGGAGCAGCAGCAGGCAGCAAAACCAAAGAGGCCACACAATGTGAAGAGGCTAGCAAGTGCAGGCCTTAAAACTGATTCTGTTTTGCTAAGGAAAACCGGTAACCTTAAGGAGTTTTACAATTTGGGACCGAAGCTAGGACAAGGCCAATTTGGAACCACTTTCCTTTGTGTGGAGAAGATCAGTGGGAAAGAGTATGCTTGCAAGTCAATACTGAAGAGGAAGCTTTTGACAGATGAGGATGTGGAGGATGTGAGGAGGGAGATTCAGATAATGCACCACTTGGCAGGGAGTCCTAATGTGATCTCCATCAAGGAGGCTTTTGAGGATGCTGTCGCGGTTCATGTTGTTATGGAGCTGTGTGCAGGGGGTGAGCTTTTTGATAGGATTGTCGAAAGAGGACATTACACTGAGAGAAAGGCTGCTAAGCTTGCAAGGACTATAGTTGGTGTCATTGAGTCTTGCCACTCCCTTGGAGTCATGCATAGGGATCTCAAGCCTGAGAATTTTCTCTTTGTTAATCAGCAAGAAGAATCCCCTCTTAAGGCAATAGATTTTGGACTGTCTGCTTTTTTCAAACCAGGTTTGTCAAAATGTTCCATTGTTTCTTCCCCTTGTGCAATTAACATCTATCTTCAGTAGTTTGCTTTAGGTTCTTATTATCAAGAGAGTTGTTATGGTATCCAAAGAAATCTAAAGGTTTTGATACAGTTGTTTTTTTGAGCCAATAGTTGAATGAGTTTGGTACACCAAAGAAAAGAGAGGCAAAAAGAGTTTCTCAGTAGTCAGTACCAAATCCCTTAAATTTCCAAGGGTAGAATTTATCTTTTATCAATTCTTTTTGTGGGCAGTTGATTTTGATCAATATCCATTAGGTGTACATTGTGCCTTGTGCAGTGGAACTTAATATTCTTCTTTGACAGAGTAATTAGGCTCTTTTTAGTGTGATTATATTAACAATGATGTAGTGATCATAGAGAATCACTAGGATGTGGGAAATGCTTATGTGCGTGTTCTACTAATTGGGATCTTGGGGATTAATATGATCTTTCCACCTTTATGATTTGGCGATTGATTAACTATATTTTTTTGCTTGTGGAGAAATCATTTTCATAATGTACCTAGTATGCAAACCAATGGTGTGTATCACATTTTTTGTAGTAACATATAATTGTCTTGCTTTCCTGGGGTTTTCTTTTGAAAAAATATATATAATAAAAACTGACACCAAATGTGATTACTTGACTTTTTATAATAAACAAGTACTTTCAAATATGCAAAAATTTCCTAAAGGGGAAATAATGAGATGTGAACTCTGCCATTATGTGAAATTCTAAGTTCAATTTATGCTAAGCAATGTTGTGTTGATAATAAAATGTGAAGAACAATGCACTGTAAAGGGTTAGCAAAATGATTAGTGTAAAAAGTTTCATACCGTCATCCAATCACAACTTATTATATATAGTAAATTTGTTGACTTTTATGATAATTACTTTAAAATTCATATTATCAGTGAATTATGATTGAATGACAATGTTTTAGTATTTACACGGTTAGTAGAGTTAGTGCATAATCATTAAACTCTAGAGAAAAAGTCACTTTTGTGAACAGAAGTACTTGTTTGTGCATTGGTTATGAGGCTTTGTTTATTTTGCATCCTGCTATCTTAGTTCCCCACTAAACTAATTTAACATTGCATAAAGTTTCTGCATTGTTCTACTCATATGATCGCCCCTAACTTTTGTCACTAATATTTGCAGGTGAAATTTTTGGTGATGTAGTAGGAAGTCCTTATTACGTAGCACCTGAAGTTCTACGTAAGCGTTACGGCCCCGAAGCAGATGTATGGAGTGCTGGTGTCATAATCTACATTCTCTTAAGTGGGGTGCCTCCATTTTGGGGAGGTAATAGTTCTTAACATAGCTAGCACATTATAATCCAATCATTTTGGCTTATTTTTTTTATTGATTTTTATTTGAATGCATTGATAATATAAAGGATTTTACATTTTCATCAAATTACATATTGTCATATCTAGTAAGTTTGTTAAATTTTATAATAATTATTATTTTAAAAGTCATGCATGAAAAGATTTCCAATTGTTGACAATGTAAAAGTACAATGGCAATGCATGAAAATTAAAAACCTCTTTTTTCCTTTGAATGTTTCCTGGTTTAACATTTTAATATTTATTCTGTTCCTTGGTAATAGAATCGGAGCAAGACATATTCGAGGCGATTTTGCATTCCGAACTTGATTTCTCATCGGATCCTTGGCCTGCTATATCTGAAAGTGCAAAAGACTTGGTTAGGAAGATTCTTGTCAGAGATCCTACTAAAAGGATGACAGCTTATGAAGTTCTTCGTAAGATTCTAGCCTATGTCCCTGTTAGATGTCAGTGAAACAAAAGTTATTAGTCTCATACCACATTTGGCATGTGATTATATTTTTTCCTCAGCAAAACCTTATTTATTTTCTTAGATGTCAACAGTTTTCTTTAATACACCTGCAGCACAGCACTTAAAATGAAAATATTTTTAAAAAGTTACTTGTTCAGTTTTTCATATGTTAAATATTTGTTTTATCCAACACACTGATGGGGTATATTGCATCTTTGGATGAAAGGTTAAGCATTGTATTGTCACAACCATAACTTGTGAATACACATTATCATAACATTGTTAAACTTGAGGAATTCCATCACATTGTTAATGAAGATGTTCTGTTTTTTTTTTTTTTTTGCAGGTCACCCCTGGATTCATGTTGATGGAGCTGCTCCAGACAAGCCTCTTGATTCTGCAGTTTTGAGTCGCCTGAAGCAATTTTATGCAATGAACAAACTCAAGAAAATGGCTCTAAGAGTAAGTTATTTACTATTCTATAATCCTCTCTCATGAGAATATCTATTTTTCTTCTCTTTAGGGATTGATAACTATAGGTTGTGCAGTTTTTACTATTATTTGCAAAGTTGAATATGCCAACTTGTTGTTGCTAGATTTTGGTGCTCAATGTTGGAAAATTTCTGCTTAGATTGTCAAATTTTGCTAAATTATTGTTGTTCTCTGCAGGTTATAGCACAAAATCTCTCTGAAGAAGAAATTGCAGGGTTGAAAGAAATGTTTAAGATGATAGACACAGACAACAGTGGTCAAATTACTTTTGAAGAACTCAAGGTTGGACTGAAAAAGTTTGGTGCTAATCTCAATGAATCTGAAATTTACGACCTTATGCAATCAGTAAGTATTCAGAATCATCTTCTTTATTCCTTAATTTCATAAAACATACATTTTCTCTATGTCTTTCATTTAGTGGGGCTAGTCTAGGATAGTAGGATTTCACATAATAATAGCGTGTTAAGAGGAAACCTCCAAAGATTGTTTTGCATTTCTCTCTTATGGGAGCAACTTATTGTTTACTATTTCATTCTTTATGATCAAGCTTGAAGAGGATTGTTCTAAGTATCATTTAAGAAGACATTTCGGTATAATTCAACAGTGGTCAAAATAGGAAAGCTAAGTCATCATTTTCTAGTGGTATATTATTTTGATCCATGGAACCCAATTTTGTTTTGGATTACAGGCAGATGTTGATAACAGTGGCACAATTGACTATGGAGAATTCATAGCTGCAACATTGCATCTAAACAAGGTTGAAAGAGAAGATCATTTAGTTGCAGCATTTGCTTATTTTGATAAAGATGGAAGTGGCTACATCACTCAAGATGAGCTTCAGCAAGCTTGTGAAGAATTTGGCATTGGAGATGTTCGCTTGGAGGAAATGATCCGAGAAGCTGATCAAGATAATGTGAGTATATACATATATTTAATAGTAACATAATTTATTGATTGTCACATAATGAATGAAAGAAGAAAATGAAATTAGCAAATTGACATTGGTCTAGCTTTCCTCCATTTGATAACATAATTCTGGAGTACTACCATTTGAAGGATAAGTAAATTAACATCTTCATCATAATTTCTCAACTGTGTTGAATATATTAATTTTACTTCTTATGGAAAGTACTAGGTGGTTATAATACAATTTTTAGATTGATTTTAAAATAATTTTATGCCATGATGAAATTTCAAGTTCCATTCTTCTTTTAATGACTTTGTTATGCTTATGTTATGCCTTCTCAGGATGGACGAATAGACTACAATGAATTTGTTGCTATGATGCAGAAAGGCAATGCAGATTTGGGTAAGAGGGTTCGAAAGGGTAGCACTAGTTTTAGAGTTGGATTTAGGGAAGCACTACCTGTATGTTAATTAACAAAAAGTGGATCAATTTCCCTTGTTTCTTTTTTCCCTTTTTTCGGTAAATTAGCATTTTCTCCACGGGTTGTTGTACTTAGTCTCTTGAGAGGAACTTAAATGACTCGTATTCCACAAAATGTTGATAGGCATGCTTCATGGATTTTGCCATCTTATGTACATTATGGATTAAAAAAAAAACATTGTTTTGGCAACAGGGTTGGTTTATTTTTCAAATTCTAATATTAATGTGGTATCTTAGGTTCAGTTAGACTAACATTTATTTGAGAGTACTACATGCATCTTTCTGGAGTGTAAAAAAGAAATTCAAGTTTAACAATTAACATGAGATAATGACTTGACTATGGAGTTGGTAAAGAGGACTTTTCAATGGGTATTTGTCATGCTTTTACAATACACATAGAGTTCAAAGTGTTATCATGACATGCCTAATGTAAGAAATATCACGGTCTATATTTTATTCAGAGGGTTTTAAGTTATTGCCTTATTGGTAAACTCTTATATACTTTCAGAATGCTACACACAATTAAAATATACAGAAAGAGCCGTGTATAAAAAGTTTGGGGCCTAAAGCAATTTTTAAAAACAAGTCTAAATGTCTAATGTTATATACTATATTGTAACAATTTGATATCAATTATTCATTTTGATAACTCACTTCAAGCCTTCAAAACAATGATAATGAGACCAACAAAGAAAAATAAGAAAGCTAAAAAATGATTTAAAGATATTATATATATATATATATATATATATATATATATATAAAATTGGAATTCTAAAGCAAAGGTTATGATTCTAAAAAAATAAATTGATGATTAAAACAATCTATTTTTTCATAAGTTTTACTTCTAACAGACTACTCACATATTTTAAGCATGTTAATAAGGTTGTCACGTGACACTAACAGGGGTTTTCTCTACTAATTAGCAATAAATTTAATTTTCAAATTGTAGATAATTTTGTCAGTTTTTCACATCCTATTATCAATTATGACGACCATCAACTAATAACCTAAAATTAGATGAGTGCTGCAGCATAATTCAATTTGCATGATATAGTCTAACTATCAATGACATATGATTAAAGACTTATATAATAACAAGTGAATGTACACGACTATGTGAGGCCTAAGGTAAGGGTGTTGCTAGATGCACCCAACAACATTGCTGGTGCACCCAGTAATTTGGGTGAATGGACAAAATTGTCTTTGGCTTTATTTTAAATATAAAAAAAGGCACACCCAACACCCCACTTCTTCCACTTCTTTCGCTGCTTTGTCTTCTTCTCCTCGCATATCTCCTTCTTCCGTTTCGTCATCTCCTTCCTCACGCAACCTTCTTCCTGTGTTTTTGGAGCTGCATTTGTGTGGTTGGACTCGTGCAAACTTCTTCCATCGAGGTTAGTTCCCTTTCTCACCTAGTATTTCGTTGAATTTTGGTTGTAGGGTAGACACCATTGAGGTTATATAGAAGAGATACGATGCAAAGTGGAATATGAACAAGTTCTAAATAGGTTCAACACATACGGAAGAACTTCTTCCGTATGGGTTGGTGAGTTGTTAACATGCATACGGAAGAACTTCTTTCTTATGATGGCTTGTAGGTTCATACGGAAGAAGTTCTTCCATATGAGTCATACGTCTTCTGTAAGTGTTTACGGAAGAACTTCTTCCGTATGAACATTTGAATTTTTTTTTTAATAATTTAGTTAATATTTTTAAAATTTAATTGTACTTGTTTGTTTTTTAAAATTTAATATATTTGCATCAAAATAGAAATTAGGGTTAGTGGCTAAGGTTTAGTTAATGGTGCCTAGGACTGACTGTGTGGTTAGGGCGTAGGGCTTAGGGGGTATAGGAGTGTTTATGTTAGGGTTAGGGTTGAGTGTAGGGGTTAGTTGAGATGTTAGGGGTTTAATATATACGATGGTATGTAGTTAGGGTTGGTTGTTAGGTTTTAGTTTAGCGGTTAGGGGTGACATTAGGGTTTAATATATGTTGTGGTATGTTGTTGGTAGGTTGTTTTAAAAATGGTAGAACTGTAAAAGGGTAGGGTTGGTGGTTAGGGTTTATTCTAGTGCCAAGGGTTGGCTGAGCTTAGGGTTTGGGTTAGGGTTTAGGGTTTATTTTAGTGGTTTAGGGTTTGTCGTTAGGGTTTAATGTTTATGTTGGTGTATTATTGAGAGTTTTAGTTGTTAGGGTTTAGGTTGTGGTTTAGGTGTAGGGTTAGGTTGTAATATATACATATGGTGGTATGTTTAGTGAGGATTGGGTTAGGGCTGAGGCTTGGGTTTAGTTTAGTTGGTTGGGAATTTTTTAGTTGATAGGGTTGAGCTTAGGGTTAGTGTACTGATTAGGATTCAGGTTAGTTTACTTATTAGGATTTAGTGTAGGGTTTAGTTTTTAGGATTTAGCTTATGTAGTGCATAGGCGGTAGTGTTTAGGGTTTAGACATACTTATTATGGGTATACGATAAGGAAAGAAAAAAAAAAGTCACTCAATTTAATTTAAGTGTTTTTCAACCTCAACATTTTTTTAATGGGGTGTTTAGGGTAGTGTGATTAGGGTTTATAATGTAGGGCTGATGACTTAGGGTTATGTAGGTTTATAAATATATGAATATTGAATTTGACAAAAAAAAACATGTTCATCATGATTTGCAGATCATGGTTAGAATGAGAGGTTTACGTCGTTCATTAGGTAGGGGTATAGGCAGCGTATGGATGTCCAACTAAGGACTTGACCAATTCATGATTGTGAATCCCACATATCAACTTCATCATCTAACCTTCCCCTCCATGCACTGGTTTTCCACGAAGCTTGAAGGGACAACCACATTTCCTACTCCCAGTGTCTCTTCTAACAAATTCTTTCTTCCTACACTTATACTGACCACTCCTTTCACAACCAATTAACAGAAATTAAGTTCTTCCTCTACTATCAGTATGTGTGTCAGACCTCATAATAATTGCAACAAATCCGTTTTCATGGGCAATTGATCCAGCCCACAGCAAAACATCATCTCGGGTACCGAAGACCTACAACGCAACCCCGACATATTAATTTTTATACAAAACATACATTCAACCAAATGACTCAACCTATATGAACATCATTACTTGAGAAGTATTAAAAGCTTCCGAACAATCAACATGAGGTGGTTGATTCACACCACATTCTTGTTTATTTTCATAATCCATATCAACTTCTTGAGACATCGTATTGTCATACGTCCATTGATTTTAGTCCATCTTAACGACAAATAAATAAATTACAACTACATACGAATTACCATATTAGCAAAACTAAAAATAAACTAAATAATAACTACATACATATTACTAACTAATACAACTACATTCAAAATTTATAACTAAATAATTTACTTAAACTAAATACAAATTTTGGACCTAAATAATTTCAATTTTCACTTATCATGTATTAAATTTGTAATAACTAACTAATTTTAAATTTCTACAACAAATTACCTAATATGTACTACAAAAACACAATAATAATAAATTTTACGAAACATCTAATTTCACAAAAAAATACTTCAAACAAATACAGATTTTGCACCCAAATAAACAACTAAAATATATACAACTATAACTAACCACTAATTAAACATTTTACTACTACAATAAAATACAATTATTATACCTAAATTATTTAATATTTAGGTTAAATTATTATACCTAATTAAACCAATTATCCACAAATACAAATTATTATACTTCAAATATATAATATTCATAAATATTAATTTTTTCACAAATCTAAAACAAAAATTAAAAAAAAATAAAACTAAAACTAAAAAAAAAATTAAACTAAGAAGAAGCTTACGGATACCCATAATAAGTATGTCTAAACGTCAATTCCCAAACCAATAAAAAAAAATTTGAACTTCTTTCATAAGAAGCTTACAATTAAGAGAGATATAAAATTAAAAAAAAAACAATATGGATAAAAATTAAATATAATATCTTTTTATTGGTCAATCTAAACGTCAATTCCCAAACCAAAATTGTCTTTCCCATATCTAAGAAAGGCAAAACGTTGAAGGTCCACGAAAAGTAACATAAATGAACAAGTGGGTTTTATATTATGAGCCGCAGAGGACTATGATTGGCTCCTATCAAGGGGTGAAATTCCAATTTTTCTTTCCATTCAAAATTTTGCGGCACCCTCCCTCTTCCTCTTCTCCTTCCTCCACCAACAACAACATCCCTTTGCTTCCCCAATCTTTCCTTCTCCTTCTTCCACTAATTTTACAATGGAATCATAATTATGTTGTTTAATTTTTTTTATCACAACAAAATTATAATTTCGTTGTGATGTGGAAAACTTAAACAACAAAATATTGATTTCATTGTGTTAAGCGGTGTAAAAAATAACAATGAAATCGCAATTTCATTACTATATCTAGGACAAAAAAAAAAACCAAATTGTGATTCCATTACATGTACACAACATAATCACAATTATATTGTGATAAGAAGAGTGCAAAATTAGTTTTGCAATGAAATTATAATTTCAATATACATTTTATGTAACGAAATTAAGATTATGTTATGATAAGGGGGGTGTAAAATTGGTTTTACAATGAAATCATAATTTAGCATATATTTTATACAACAGAATCTTAATTTTAAAATAGAAAAGATCAGTCCCTTGGTAATAGCCATGAGCAATTCCAATAGAACCAATAACAATTCTCTAACTTTATTGTTCCACAAGGTGTTGGATTTAGTAAGTCCATACTACTCTATAAAAAAATACAGTGAGCCCACACTCTTGGCAAGGAGGGATATATATATATATATATATATATATATATATATATATGCTTGAATTCACTTTTGTCCGAATCAATTCAAATTTTTTATGATAAAGGCAATGCAATATAGAATTGTATATATATATGCTTGAATTCACTTTTGTCCGAATCAATTCAAATTTTTTATGATAAAGGCAATGCAATATAGAATTGTTTCAAGTTTTTCATCATATTATAGTGATTTTCAGTGTTTCATGTCAATCCAAACACACTGCATGTAGCATTGTGTAATATATTATTATTCAATAAAAATTTGACATGCATAATTTGTTAATTTTATAATAATTATTTTAAAAATTATATCAATATTTTTTAAAATTAGTTGATAGTTTAATTTACTTTTTTTTTTTGAGAAAATGACTTATACACTAACTAACTCCAAAACATTCCATCACAAACAATTATATATAATAAGTTTATTATTTTTTACAATAACTATTTTAAAATATATATCAATGGTAGCTTTTTATTGGCTCACTGAGAGCACGTGCATAACCATTAAATTTAATAATTTAGTTGAATAGAAATTAAGCTCTAAAAAAAAGTTATGAAATATATTATAAAAAAATATACATAAAAATCATTTGATTCTTCGCATGACAGCAAGTGACAACTTTCAGTCGCTGCATTATCTAAAGAAAAATGGGGCAGGGGTTTACATTCAATAATTCCGCAAGCCTAATTCTATGATGAAGACAATGGAACTAACATTGAACCGTGGTCAATATCATCCATTTGGGATCCAAACTTATAGGTTCTATATAGCTATATGTTGCCATCCAAATTATCGTTGTCTTTTGTTTTGTTTGGATTTGCTTCATGTCATTTTCTATAACCATATAACAGTATTGTACTAAGAAAAAGAGGGACACGATATACTGTTGTGCAAAATTAACTAGAAACTCTTACACAAGTAATTTGGACTTTGGAGTCAACCTTGGTTCGGTTGAGCTTTAATTTTTTTTTCTTTATCTTTTTCCTTCATGAAAAACCTTGACTGATCATATGCTTTCAATCGAACCCATTGATCTAATGTACATAAAAGAATTTCATTGTATATGATAAGGTTCAAATGAAATAAATGAAAACACAAGTCTAAATTGAAATAAACATATATAGACTTTTGTACTAACAACGACACTTTGTTTCCTCTACTTAATTACCATCTAAATTGCTCCAACTAATAAATCAATGATTATGATAATAAAACCTCATTATGGTAGCTAATGTAAAAACTAATTTGATTTACATTAGGATTTAGAACGCTATATGATTTATAACTTATAACAAATTGTATATCTATTGAAGTAGGGATCAATAAAGGAATCAACCAACCCCACCTCACCATCAACTCATCAAAATACATACGGCTTGAACATTTTAACTTGCCTTGTTTATGGGAGGGCTAGTTTGCAAGCTAGCTAGTCCTCAAAATAAATAATAAATAATTCTAAAAAGAGAAAACAAAAAGAAATCCAAGAAAATAGAGTTTGTAATTCCTTTCACCTATCTATTTAGTATTTGTAATTTCATTATTAACTAATCAAACTCTTCAACTACTTTATCCCCAATATTAACAATAACTCAAAGAAACACATATATCTTTATAAATCATCTTCTAACCTTTTCTATAAATCGTAGACACAAAATAACTTCCATACTAAAATGAAATGAAAATCAGAAGTCATACACTAATTTTATATTGTATTTTATCTACGTTTTTTTGTTTTAGAAAAAAAAAAGTAGATGGACTGCTCCAGACCTACTACAAAATGGGCTTTATTTAATTTAATTTTAACCCAATTGAAACTATTTTAATTAATAGTTAAATTTGATGTAAACTATATTTTCAACTTGAATTTGTTTCACTTCAAGTTCACATATTATTTAATTTAACTTGTTAACTTAATTTGCTCGAAAAAAATGCCAACACACAACACACACACTCACACATGTGCATGCGCACACACACATAATTGGATTAACATGCATTCTATTATCTTCGGTTCCACCTTTTGTAATGGTTAGTTCTGTTCTGTTTTTAAAACGAATTCCAAACATTTTTTTTTTCACACTAAGGATATCCTCCAAAGTAATAGTCAAAGACTAATTATTTTGAGACGTAAAAATTATTGAAGTAAATATTGTTTCTCCAAACATTTTTTTTTTAATTTGAATGACTAGGAATCAAACTCTTAAGAACATACTTAAAGAATTTAACTGTCTAACCATAACTTATTGGTAATTCCTAACATATAATTGAGCTCACATTTCAGTTCCATTCTAAAATAATACTATTTTTTACAGAATAATATTAATACTATTTTTTACAGTAAAAAAAATATATTAATACTATTTTTTAAGAGCATTGTAAAACAATCATTAAACACTACTTATTTGTCAATAACGTCCCCCTGTGCACGCAAAAAAGTTGGATTGGTTGGCCAATTAATTAAGATCTTTAATTATGTGGGGTATCTAATCAACGGATTAGCTAGAAGTTTTTATGCCTCAATTTTGTCTTAAGAGATTTAATTGATTGGTGAGTATCATCCATCACTTGGTCAAGCTCAACTTCATAATGTAATCACAATTAGTGAGAATGCTATCTAATCTACCCTCGTTACTTTTTTTAAAGGACCTTGTTACTTTATGGCGAGTTATCAAGGTAAAGTATTTACCTAATTAATCAAAACTATCGTTTTACCTTTCTTGTAAACGAAATGGTAGTATTACATACTTTTAAATGTTTAATATTTTGTAAAATTGTACATAAAAAAGAATATTGGGTAAAAAATTATATTGACCTTATTAATAAAGAGTGAATCCAAAATATATAGTTGTAGTGGGACATCGATCGATCGGTAGATATGAAATTTTACTCATCAATAAATGTAATAAATTAATTAAGAAAAGACTGAAAAAGTATCTTATTAATATATAGCATTTGTCCTCCTCGTATTGTCATTTTTAGTGGTGAGTTTTCTCCTTTACTAGTCAACATCTTATATATAATACTTAAGATCCCGTGTCTTGTAAATTTATTTAGGAGGTATGTAATTTGCATGATAAGAGGGGTCGCTTAGAAAGTTCAAAAGGCAAAAATTGAAAAGGTTATTCTAACTTTTGAAGAAAGCATGGATTTACCTATGAAAAACACTACGAAGCCATAGTTTGATCTTTCGACTATACATTACAAACCAAATAATTTTTTCATTGCTATGACTAGCTAACTTTAAGAAGAAGAAAATTACACTTGGTATTTGACCTAATATTTTCTGAACTCAAATAGAAATTAGACCAGACATGCATAATATCAAAGAAACTGTATGAAAATTAAATTAAATTTTTTAAATGAAAGGGAAACAAGACTAAAAAAAATTGTACAAGCTAATTAAAAGAATTTATACTAAAAAGAAAGAGAGAATTTTATAGTCAAACCTTACCATATTCTTAAATTTCAATTTCCATGTATTAAGATTTTCTTAAAATCTTCCTAAATATAGGTATTATATATACAATAACTTTGTAAGATACATGTGTTAATTATATACTCAAATTATCACTACCATTATACTAATAATATACAACCATACGCACGATATACCACGACACTCAATATTTATAACTCACTTTAAATAGGCAAAAAAAGAGATTTGACCCCAAATTAAAGAACAATTAATTATATATACGTCATGAAGAAATCTCAACGTCACATGATATAATATGAACAATGAACTGGGTTTTTTTTTCATCAGTAAACAATAAACTGGATTAAACATGATCATCATCATCAGTATTTAGAGTGGGCATTATTTACACTAAAATCATGTAATCCAGTATAACCAGCATTATTCATAAGAGTCCCTTGATTTGTTAAAATGTAAAATTAATATAGCAGAAAGTTATTGGTTATTTAAAGGAAGAAGTGTGAGAGAGAAGTGGAGGATTCAAATTTCTCTTATTAACAAAAACTAATAAATTTGAAAAAAACTTGTTTATATAATAAATTGTGGGATAGCTTTTTTTTTTTATCTCAAATACAAAAAATATATAATAATATATATTATGTATAATATATTATAAAATAATATAATTTGTGTTAAGATAATTAATATTAAAAGATATTAACGTAAATATTTAATTATTCTACGGGTCTCTATTTTTAAATTTTTTTAATTAGATTTATGAACTTTTTTATTGAATCCCTAAACTTTTATTTGTTTTTTTAATTAGATTTTCTCATCTAATTGTCGTTGTGAAAAACTAACTATAGATGTCATTTTAGAATTGACAGGAGGAATATATGTGTTGTAAGCACAACAGAATCGACTATATGTAAAATTTTAACCTATACAACGTAATTCAACCCAAATATTCTATCATATTTCTACATCATCATAAATAGGTAACACTCTATGACACTATTCCATCAACATTTCTATATGTGAAGTTAATATATTGATCATAATTAAATATTAAATAGCAAAAAAAAAAGAACCTTAACCTCTGCCACAAGATGTTCAACATAAAGGTGAACGATTCACTTCCTAGCTAATTGGAATTTACAACATCTCTAGAGCACCTTAATTTATCATCAAGAAATTCTTTTAAATCAACATTCAGGTACTCAATCCCCACCACAATGATACCATAACACAACTTCTTTGGGATAATCCAATTGCTTCAACATCCCCGCACACACCCTAAAACAAAATCTCAGCAACAACAAAAAAAGAATAGATAAATCTATTATGTATTACACACCCAAAGAACAGAGAGTACCACTATCAAAATGAAAATAACAAAAAAAAAAAAAAGAATAGATTACCTTTGTTGACGACGACAACCAAAAAAGACAACAATCTAGTGGTTGACAATATCCATTGATTTTCTCTCTGAAAGTGAAACGACACCTCGATTTTCCTCTCTTTTTCGCTTCATGTTACAATGCTAATGATCCTTCTAATGGGTTTCTTATTTTGTAATTGTTGGCCAAAAAAGAGGCAAGATTCAAACTAGGTCGTTTTAATAGACTCATCACATCACCATTTCACTCAACAAGTAACGGACAAGTCACACAATTATGTTAAATTTTTAAACATACCTCAGGAAAAGGATCAAAATGTGCTCATTAAAAAACATAAAATATGAGGATGAAACTTTTTTAAACTTAATATATCAAAATAAAACTTAATGTACAAAAATTGTATTAAACCTAAAATAATATAAATAAACCAAATTCATGTGAGGACAGTAAAAAACCCAATTAAACCTGATTTGAAACACAAATAACAACACACACATCCTTAGGAAAATCAAATTAAAGACAACAATAGGAATAATACAATTGTAAAATCCGATTACATGCACATGCATGCATCAAATAGTTGTGTGACATACCATTGTCAAGAGTGCAAGAAGCATTAGTTACGTGTCCAATGGCATGTGTGAGTGCTGCAGATAGTATAGAGAAACTCCATGAATGGTGTGGTCCACCTACACTACGCTTTGTTGAGGCATGCAAACCGTATAGGGATGTTTGCGCGTGCAACTCACGCTCTGCGTAATGAATAACACATTCACTTAATTGGAAGCTTCAACACATGCATCTCAGCCAGCCTTGCTTTCCAATGCAACGTATCATCCACAAAATCCACATCAACAATTATATATATATATATATATATAACACAAGAAAATGTTCCAAAAATATAAAAAGAACAAGAAAACAAAAAGCAAGCAACTAATATAATCATAATTCCTTTTTAGAAGAAATATAAAAATCGCTATTCATTAGCTAACGAATTGGGTGCTTAATTTTTAAAATGTAGAAAGGAAAAGAAAAAAAAAAGGATAAGTTTGGAAGTGAGGTTTTGGATACATAAAAGGGTAAAAATTTTATGTTCAATAAATATTTTTAAATAAAATAATAACATATATAAGTTCAATAACCTAATAAATAAAAGTTTAAAAACACTTTTCAAAATGTTTTTTTTCTTCTAAATATGGACCTAATAAATAAAAGAGATTAAGTTTTGTTTGTGTAACAATTTTACACTATCAAACAATTATTGCAAATCAGCTTAAATATGACTTTTAAAGTTGTTATAAAAGTTATCAATTTTACTATTGAACAATATTTTTAGGTTATTATATTATAAATATAAAATATTTACCAATTTTATCAATAATTAATTTATACCAAAAATATAACTGACCATTTTAATGGATTCATACCTTTAAAATATTTTTTTCATTAAAAACTTGAATCTAGAATATTGTTTAATTATATTATCAAACCTCAATTTTAATTAGACTAACGTAATATCAATAATTATTACACAACAATTTAAACTAATTTGCACAGTCAATGTATTTAAATAATACTAATTTTCTCAAATTTTTATTACCAATACAAAAATAATAATAATAATTCACCCCGCAATCATGCACACACTACTCGACAAAAAAGAAATAATAAAATGAAAAGCGCATTTCTCTCCGTTAGACTCCAGGCGGTGGTGATTTTTTGTGACCGTTAGATATAATAGTATTTAAATAAAAGAATAATGTGATGTAAAGTTAATATTTTATGAAATTTGCACTCCCTTCCATTCTTATATCAGTTGCATAGATGAAGACAATGCACAGTTTCAATTTCAATAGCAATTGGGTCACACCAACCGAAAATGGTGAAGTTTTTTTTTTTAATATCACAAATATCTTTAGAAATAATTATGTCTAAACCAAATAAAATTATTATGAATGACTAAATATATCAATTAAATATTTAACGCAGCTACATATTTACGAATTTATATTTTTTTAGTTGGTGGTTCTTATTGTTAAAATAATAAAACTCACATAAATTTTAATAAGTAATAGATCCAGGAGATATTTAAAAGAGAATATTAGATAAGTATAACAATACGTAATATTTTTAGAAAGATACCAAGAATGATAAGTGTGATTAAATCCAAATTAAATATTAGTTTGATAGTTATTTTAAGGGTCAAAGTTTGTAAAAATATTTGATAATCTCACTAAAAAATTAAAGACTTTTTTTTTACCGTGATAAAAAATGATAATGTAATTGCATAAAAAATGATAATGTAGTACTATCATCTCCATAAATTATATATCTTATAAACAAATAAATTAAACCAAAGATTCTAATCACATGTTCTTGTATATCACAGAAAAATGATAGACAAAAGAGAAGGGACATTTGTTGATTCCTAACAACATTTCATCATAAATGAACTTAAATAAACACCAGTAAGATATGATATAAGTGAAGAGTTTAATTTGATTTTTTACTATGCGAATAAAATAATATTTATAAGAAGAATAATTGTCCTTTAACTGATATTTATTTTCTCATATATTAGTCTTCACCACAATTGGGTGAAGAGGCACTGATGGTGCAAAAACCCACCATATAATAGCCCCCTTTTCACTTGCGTAGTTGGGTGACAAAACGTTTTAATTCCAAAGAAAAAAACGTGGGCCACACCAAAACGTGGAGAATGATTTGGATTTTGGACTGATATGGACGGCGCGGATTTTCGCTTCAGATCACAGCAACCGTTCGATTATCAACTTAATGACAGCTCACACATGGTTGGCGCCAGGTGCTAAGCCTAACGTGCGATCAATCACGTTACATGGTCGTGCCACGTCACTCGAACAAAAAACACAGCACTTTAAGCACAATTTATAGGATAAATCTAGAGCAAACATAATATTATATTTATTATTATATTTATTTTGACTTAGATTTATTTCTTTATTTTTTTAAATATTTATTATAATATTATACTTATAACCATTAAAAAATAAAAAAAATAAGATTAAAT
Source organism: Glycine soja (assembly GCF_004193775.1). Classification (NCBI taxonomy): domain Eukaryota; kingdom Viridiplantae; phylum Streptophyta; class Magnoliopsida; order Fabales; family Fabaceae; genus Glycine; species Glycine soja. Next base: position 10,493,916 of record NC_041011.1, read on the forward strand.
CATATTTTAAATAAATAATTATTTTATCTTTAAACGTGTAAAATGTTGACAAATTTATTTGTGAATATGTCACGTAGATTTTTTTTTTCATTTACGATAATAGATGAAAGTTAATGAATGAATAAATTTATTGTATTTTTTTATTTTATCGATTAAAATTTAAATTTTTATCCTTCGGAAACGAATTTATCATCGCATTATGATAAAAATAACTATTTATCTTAATTTTTATGTCATGATACTTTTTTTTCGAATATTAACTACGAAAATGATGAAGGTAGACAATTTTTTATATATATTGATGACAGAGACTTTAGACCACAAGGATTGTTTGTCCGCAGTTAACGTTTTAAAATAAGAAAAAAAATTGTAGTTTAAATCTCAGGATTAGCTCATGGTTTTTTAATCTGTAATTTATAATGTTGTTGGAGGAATCTTAACGCACTCACTCCGATACTCTTATCTTAATATTTTCTTTACGATGATGAAATGATATTGATTGAAAATCATCAATTGTAGTATGTCACACTTCTAAACTAGGAAAGATAATTATTAAGTAAAAATGTAACCTATTCAAATTGATATTTTTAATTAATTTTGATTAATAATATTAAATAAAGGAATATTATTGAGAGTCTCACTAATATTTTTAATTTATTATAAAATAAAAGTGAAGATCGGTTAGAATTTTTTACCGTTGAAAATTAAGAAAAGAAAAATAATATATAAAGGGTGATTTGTTAAAATACATCTACGTAAGAAGGGAATGATCAATGATGTATATATATGTATGGTTATTTTTTGTTAGACAAACCCAGTGAGAGGATGAAAATTCTAGATTTTCTTAAGATATTCACAAACCGATAAATGAGTTGATATAATTAGTTATTTTCAGAAGAATAATCAATTCATATAACTTTATTTATGTAGCAGTAATAATTGAATTAAACACACATTCATTCTATCTATTATTTTTTATTGTTAACACTGCTGATTTTTTTATTACATATATAAGTTCAAATTTATAATTTCTTTCAAATAGACTTAATTTACTAAAGTTCCAGTTGTTTGTATTTTTAATAATTTTTTAATTTAAAATATATTTCTAGCTTTTCTACTAAATATGATATTTAAAAAAATATTTTGATGTTTTAAAAAAGTTAAATATATAGAGAAATTTCTTAAAATTTTCAAAATAAATTATATAATGATATATATATATGTATGGAAAAATTATAGAGTGATGCAGCTATTCAGGATAACAATGAATAGGATTTAGATAAGATACTAGTACCCAAATTTTAAAGAATATCTTTTTAATTTGATTTGAACCATATTCTCATAGATAACTTTGGTACTTATCATCATGTACAATACAATGTTTTAGTTAAACAGAAGTGTCATTTCATATCTTAGTTATGAAACATACCAAACAAAATATTTAACTATATTTAAATTTAACATAATAAAGAAATTAAAAAATCATGTAACAAACAATAATATAAACAAATTATAAGCCAACATAAATTTATAAAATAACTCATTTACAAATTTGTAGGTATGGTGTTTGCACTGCTTAATTATATATAGTAATTTATGATATGAAAAAATAAATTTTTTTTACTATATAGTGATTTAAGTAATTTTTATAGTAATTTATGTAATATTACTTTTTATTTTTATTTTATTAAGAAGTATAATTCAATTGATTAAAAAAAATGTGTAAATATTATAAACTTCTTAATACTTGTATTTGAATTCCATGAATAAAAAAATTATACTAATTAACATATGAATATAGAAAAAGTTGGGTAGTAGTATGATATGTATACCCATTATTATAACTTTTTTTTTTATAAATAATACATCTATTTAGAGTCATTTAATGGAAAATTTTCCTTCTTATCATAAATATTTCTTACAAATATTCATTAGGTAGGAGTCCAATTGTCATCCTTACACCTATCACTATTGACTTATATGAGTTATGACAATAATAGACACACAACCCTGGCCCCAACAATTAGTCCTTGCATTTCCATGTTCTCAAATAGTGACTTGTGTTTCCTTTCATTCCTTGCCTCTTTCCTAGTTCATTTGACTTTCTTGCCCTTCCAATGCATAGTAAAAGATATTTGTAAAATTGTAAGCATTTCAACCAATTGAATTGTAATTTTTGTCTTTCTTTAAAATTCACGGTGCAACTAGTTCCACATTCAGAAAAGTTCATTTTACTTTTGAAAGTAGAAATAATTATTTCTTCGTGTGCACTTTGGACACTCTCAAAACAAAATATGCACATAATAAATGCGAAAATATATGTATAAATAGACCTTAAATTTAATATAAAAATGCTGTAGTCTGTATTTTCTTGAATGGAATTTGGCGTAATAGAAAGTATTATTACGATAGGAGGTACATGGTTGAAGTTGAATGAGTCCATATGTTGATGCACTTACCTTTCTGAATAACCTTCATAATCAAATGAACCAACTTAAACACGTGGGTATGATTTGTTAAGCTTTAGATTTTAATTTACATAAAAATTAAATTTCGTTTGAGGTCAGTTCACTTTGGTTATGATTAATTATAATTGGCTTGTCATCAAGGTTTTTAAAAATGGTTCCCATTGTAATTGCGATTGTAAAATTAAAGATTTTAGAGTTATTGTGACTTCATTACAACTATAATTATGATTGCATCGACCATATTTCTCTGTAATTTCTCACCACATCAAAAGATTGTAACCAAAGTGTGAATTACTTTAATTTAGAACTCTTGTTTTCATACATAATATTCACATATAAAAATAATAATTAATCTTCGTCAGAGATAATTAATTACTTATTAAAAAATACATATCATTATTAATTATGTTAATCAATATTATTCATGCACTATATTTAAATATATTATACTTAGCCAAAAATAGTTCATCACATACAGATAGAGGAACATAAATCTTTCTCCACTGTTCCTGAGAAGCCAAAATCATCCTATTAATTAACCATTAATTTATTTAGTCAGTCATCTTTTTCTAACACCAAACTCTCCAAAATATAATATAAAACAGATCAAATGAGTTTTTTTTTTTCTTTTTTTCTATTATGTAAAAACACCCTTTAGCAACTTCCTTATCTTTCTCTATATTCTCCCACATTATTTTAAACAAATTTTGCTGGCAGTGACACCCTCTTCCCGGATCTTCCCGGAGTCAGTTTCAAGCATTGATACAAATCATTTCTTTTTTGGGACTACATGAATAGATACAAATAATTCATAATCATATATGAATGCAATGATTGATTAATTAATAATCTTTCGGATGAATACTTGACTAATTAACTAAACACATTAATCACATATTTCTCCAGGAATACAAGTATATACAGACAATATCATTGTTGTTTTCTTTTAAACAACAATAATCCAAATGATCACTTATCTCAGAAACACAGATCATCAATAAAAAGAACAAAAACAGTATAAGCATGGTTTTTTAACCTTCGATTCCACACGCACATAGTTTCCTAAAATGCCTAGACAAATGTAAGAATGATATGTACGATAAGTTTATTTGAATTTTTATAATAATTATCTTTTTTGTGTCATTATGATATTATTATGGAGTATTTACTAAATTTATTGATGATTAATTTTGGTTGAAAAATCTGATTAATCATTTTTAGTTAGATTTTTTTCTTAATCATTTTTTTTCATCACAAAATTCGAACTCGAGACCTTATTTAAGGAAGCCGATGTTCGTACCACTTGAACTAACATTTCGATGATAATTACGTTTAAATTCTTATAAATCATGATTTCTCATTGATTAACATTGAAAAGTTTTTTAGATTGACAACACATAAAAATTAAACTAAAAAAAATAACAGCATACGTCAGACATGTAGAAAATAGTAATAATATTAAGAAGATTCCTGTGACAGTTACATGTTGAGGGAGTGGTAGAAGAGTCATTGTGGCAGTTCCTATCTATTCCACTTCATTGAAAGCTAGTCCCACTTGAGCTTTCTTTCCACAAATCTCTCTTTGCATATCTTCAATGAAAACCTGAGTGTCACCAACTCCATCTTTCAGTTTCATCTTTCACACAAACACACTTAAAAATCCACTTCTTCTTCTAGTGCTTCTAATCCAAACCACCACCATAAACAAATTCATATTGAAACTGTGTACTGTTTGTTTGTTTTCTTGTTTGTTTGTTACTCTACCAATCTTTAGAAGAATTCAGCCTTTGAATTTTGGTGTCCTTTTTTATCAATCAAGGCCAAACTCAAAATCCCAACTTTTGTAAATCAAGGTACACATAGTCTTTGAATTTGTTCTGAATTCCCACATTTGTGTTTGTTTCCAAGATGCATTTTTTGTCCTTTTGTTATTCTGATTTGGATTCTTCATAGCTTCTTTTGTTGGATTGCGTGGATTTTAAAAAAAAAATCAAGTTTGTAGAGGGTGTTGCAGGGGATGAAGATCCAATGTCATTCTTTTGTTATTCAGATCAGTCTTGATCTTTTGCATCTGTCCTTAATAGTACTTTCATTTCGGAGAATGGCTTCCTTATGAAGAAATATCAAAATTACAGCATAGGCATGATCTGGATTTTTTTAGTAAAATCTGATTCGAGTGTGTGAGCTTTTATTGGATTGCATTGCCATATGCATAATATATATTCTCAAGAGTACAAGTTACTTTGCTGCAAAACTACATTGAGTTAATTGAGTATGTCACATAAAAGAGGATAAGAGATTTGACAATTCTTCATTGATTTCATCATTCGCTATCCAATGGCGTATGCATTTTCTGCCCAATGATTCGCATCATGCAATTTAATGGTGTCAAGAGTCTGATCTGAGATAAAAAAGAATTAAACCATACATGTTTCAGGAAAACTGTAGTTAGACTTGGGCTAGGAGCCTTTTATATTGTGTTGGATTTTCTATTCATGTTTGTTGTCTTTAGTTACTTGATTCAGAAACCTTGTAGAACTAATCATCTCTAAACTCAACTTTATTTTTTGTGACTATTTATAGCATAATGGAATCTGAAAATGGAGTCGCTATGGAGGACGAGAAACACGTCATTGGGGAAACAACCAAGGAGAATATAAACAAAGAAGCTGAAAACAGTTGTAATTCTGAAATTCAGACCAAGAATGAGGTATCTGAAGCTGTTGTAAAAGTTGAAGGTCCCAAATCTGCAGCAAGTAAAATCTCAAAACTTGCCAAGGTACCTTATATGATGTATCAGAATTGTGTCTTCAATTAAACTATTAATAATCATTTACATATAGAATACACATTACATGATCTTCCACCCTAACTAATTCATATAAATGTGGTTAGGAACATGGTGGCAAAGGTGGTGTTGCTTCAAAGAACAACAAATCTGCCACCAAAGACAAACCCAATTTGAAGTCTACAACTTCATCTCAGACACACAGGCCAAACCTTTCCAAGAGCCTTTCTTTGCCAGCCAAATCAGCTGGAGGAGATGGCATGAAGAAAAGCACTAATGGAACTCTCGCGAAGCCAGAAACTAAGCATGCTAATGGGGCTAAAGCTGAGGCTTCCATTCGCCGTTTAAGCAGGCTGACGAACTCTGAAGTTAACTCAAAAGAGGCAAAAACAAACACTGGAAATTCTAACCAGAGGACTTCTTTGGCATCCATGATTAGCCTTAAAACCTCTGAGGTACAGAGACTATTTTTTCCCCTCAGTTCCTCTTTTTTTGTGTAGCTTGATAGCTTCTCTTCATTGATCTCCTTGTTCATAACTTCTATCCTGTCTACCAGTCTGGAATATCTACTCCAGTGAATGCGGTTACCAAGAGCCTTACATCTGAGGAATCATTGTAAGTCCTAACCTCCCAAGATTTACTAAATGCTTCTTTATGTTATGCCTAAGTTATGGTGTTCTCTAAGAATATATTTCAGTCTATGGGGTACTCAAATTGTAATGAAAACTATATATACAATTACGAAATTGCTCTATTATCCGTATCCTTTTGCTGAATGGATTACCACCATGTGGTCTTTTTACTTTATTGCAGACCTGTTGATCAGATTTCAATTCCAGCAAAAACTGAAAAACCAAATAAAGAGGAAGATGATGCTCATTCTACAACTTCGTATGATTTATACACTATTACTCCCAGATCATTTATGTTGTCCTTGCTTGTCTGTCAATCTCACTAGGATTTGAATATGTTGCAAAATGAAAATGCCATCCTTCTTTTTTCTTTAGCAAAAATGTTCATGAAATGTTGTTTATGTGTTATCAGAAGTCATACTCCTCGTAGGAGGAGCAGTGGTTCTGGATTTTCCTTCAGATTGGAAGAACGAGCAGAAAAGAGGAAGGAGGTAGTTGTTGAAACCTTGCAGCCTATTGATTTTAGTATTGGATGTGCCAGATATTAATCCTATTTTCTCCTTTTCCCTCAGTTCTTCTCAAAGTTAGAAGAGAAAATTCAGGAAAAGGAGGCAGAGAAAACTAACCAGCAAGAGAAATCAAAGGTATCAAAACCAACAAAACAACAAAATGAATTCAATAGGTTCTGTTCCATGTGGTTTGAGTTCTCATTGCCAGCTTATCACCTTATTTTTTTTCTCTTTTTTTCTTCGGATTTTCTGGCAGGAAAACCAGGAGGCTGAGATCAAGCAATTGAGGAAGACCATGACTTTCAAAGCCACTCCAATGCCAAGTTTCTACAAGGAACCTCCTCCAAAAGTTGAATTGAAGAAGGTAACTTATCCATCACATGCTCACACAGCTGTTAATGCCTTCTAAAATTTATTTCTTTCAACTTCTTATGGCAACAGAATTGCTCATTCCTTGTTATGGAAGTGTTTCTTAGCTAGAGAATCTACTCATTCTTCTTCGGTATATTTTTCATGGGACATGCCCTCTTCATTTTCACTCTTCTAATGTATTTTATCTACCATTAGATACCAATAACGCGCCCAAAATCTCCAAAGCTTGGAAGGCACAAAGGATCTGCTGTGAACAAATCAGCAGACAAATCTTGTTCTAGTCCACATGGAAAGCAGCAACAGAATGATCCAACCAAGGCAAAGGCAAAGGGTAGTAATAAAGAAGTGATTTCAAAGAAACCAATCAGAAAAATTCAAGCCAAGGTGCAGTCTCAGGAAAGTGCAATCAGAAAAACTGAAAAGGATTCTGTGAAGCCCACTAAAGTCAACCAAGATGCAAAAGCAGGCACAGGAAACAATGAAGAATGCCATGATCCATCAGTTAACAATTCTGAATACCAAAATGACATGGAGCTAGAATCCAAAAATGAACTTGATCAGAATGTTGCACTGGTCTTGAACTCATCCCCACCTGAGATTGTATCATATGAGGTTGCTGTTGGAGTGTAGATTCATATATAGCCGGAGAGTATTTATATAAAAACATAGGACTCCATGTTACCAGTTATTTCATTATTGTTGTGAATATAGAGGTTGCTTCATTTTCATTATAAATCTTGTATTGCATTTAAAGATAGGTTGCTTGTTGTTATATTGAATTGTTGCTGTTTGTAACGAATATTTTGTTAATTCATCATTTACCAAACAGTTCATGTGTTTGCCCTCTGATCAAATAAACATTAGACTACAAGACAATTTCTCTTTGTACTTCCTATGAAGGAAATGCAAGAAGGTTCTCTTCCAAGTTAATTGTAAAAATAACCCGCATCCATCACATAAATGAAAGACTTAATTACAAATTTTATCACCAAATTTTTATTATTTTGTGAATTTTACCACTCAAATTTTATTTTCATAAATTTTATCATTCAAATTTTATGATTTTGCGGATTTTACCACTAAAGTTTTTTTCACAAAGTTTACCATCTAACTAACATTTGAAAAATTTTACCATCCAAAATTTCGATTTTTGTGTATTTTACCATCAAGTTGGTAACAAAATATGTAAAAAGATCATTTTTTTTAGATTTTTGTATCGATTATAGTTATAATTGATGTAAAAAAGTAATTTTCTATATCGATTGTGATTATAACTAATATAATAAGTTACTTTTCTACATCGATTATAATTACAACTAATGTCAAAATGATCTATTTTTGGTAAATAGTTTTTGAAACCACCTAGGTTAGTATATAATTTTACAAAGCAACCTAGTTTTGTAAAAAAAAAACAAAAGAAGAAAAGAGACCTTCAGCGGTAGTAAAATACACAAAAATTGAAAAGTTGGTGGTAAAATTTGTGAAAATAAAACTTGATGATAAAATTTGCAAAATAATGAAAGTTGAGTGATAAAATTTACAATTAAACCTAGATGAAAATTAAAAAGAGAGGGAAAAAAAGTCAAAGATGAAATTGTAGGCAATGTTCAAGACAAGCATCCCCCCTTTTATAAAGTGTTTGGATATGCATCGCCTTGGCTTAAAAAATGCATCAAATTCACACTTAATGTCAAAACTAATATGGATAGCTTCCAAATGTTAATCCTTGTTTTGTTTGTGTCATTTAAATTCACACATTTGGTCTCACTTTAAAGAATTAGTTATAAGCCTAGAATTGATTGAGTTAAAATAACTTTAAAAGAAAAACACTCAAATTTTACTATTAGTTTGCTTTTAAAATAAAAAAAATATAAACAATAATTTCTTCACTTTAAAATCAATTAACAAGAACAATTTCCCCCCCTTGTTGAATGCAAAGTTATTAAACAAGAAACCAATGTAGCTTAATGTGATCCTTTACACAAGTTTTCTCTTGTTGAATACGAAACCAAACTCAACATTAGTGCATGTTTAATGTGACTTTGAGTCATATAAATTCACATATTTGATTTTACCTTAAAGAATTAATTCAGTCTAAATTGAGATGAAATAACTTCAAAAGAAAAACTCAAATTTTACAAAATTTGACTACTATTCAAATAAAAAACACAAACAAATTATTTCACTTTAAAATAAATTTTATCATAAACCAATTTTGCAAAATCAATTTCTTTCAAAATTGATTATGCAAATGCTCATTCAAACACACACTTAATGCCTTATAACCAAAAGGAACATGGTCACTACGAGTGGGAATAGGCCAGACCAGGCTTTGAAAAGCCTGAGCCTAGCCTACGATGAATCTTTGAGGCCTGAGTCTGGCCTATAGTCTATCAAAGGATTTTATTTTGGCTCGGCCTGGCCTGATAGCCTTTTTAAAAGTCTTCTTCACAATTTAATATTTTATGGAATAGAAATGTAATATGAAGGTTAAAGAAAAAGGAAAGTCAATCAAAATAATGAGGAATATAAAATGGCACATGACTTACACCTAAATTGTAATTAAAGTCCTTAATTATAGGAATAAAAGTTATGGAGCAATAATGTGTCTGATAGTTTCAAAAAAAATTAATTGTATCCAAAAAATAATATTATATATTGGTACCCAAAAAATAATATATATATATATAGGTCGGCCTATCAGGCTTATAAGGTTTTTTAATAAGGCTTATAAGGTTTTTTAATAAGCCTAAGCCTTATCTATTTAATTTAATAGAGTTTTAAAAAAGTCTGAACCTAACCTTGTAATTAAATAGGATCAGTCGTAAACCCCTTTAGACCGACATGTCCTATTCTCACCCTAATAGTCACGGTCATTAAATACTTGCAATCTTTTTTCAAAAATATATGGAGGGGGGGAGGGGGGTAAAAAATTGCCTAAGAAATAGACATTACATCAGTAAGGCAGTGTTTGTTACGTTTGAATGTTAAAGCAGCTAAAATGGAGTTGAAAGGCAAAATCGTTTGTTATGAACGAATTATAGCTGAAAGATTTAAAACACGGTGCCCTCCATATACAGTATTTTCACACCAATTTGGGATGAAATAAACAGTAACATTCTGCGCCACACACGGGGACGTGATTTATTTCTCGGACAAAAGTAACCTTGCAAGTGGGGACAATATGACGAAGGAATGCAGAGAACGTGAGGGCCTGCAATGGTATTCTCTTAGACAAATTTATTAGTTTTTTATTTTTACTAGCAACCAACTTTAACTTAAATCTTTCATTTTTTTATAGCCTCTTTCATTTCAACTAAACAATCTTATTTTTCATCTCTTTTCATTCCTTACATTTTCATTCATTTTCAGCGTTTCATGTAAGATATTGGGAAGATATTTGTTCTGTATTCACCATCCTCAGAACCTTCTTCAAACTGCTTGGCAAAAAAATTTTAAAAAAAATACAAACTGCTATTTAACTGGAAGACAATATTTTAGAACTATGTCTATTTTGAATATCAATTTTGCATTCATCACTCTCTAGCTAGCATTAGAGAATATAGAAATCTGGTTCCCGTGTTGCTAGAGGCCTAGCATAATTGTCATTGCATATTTTTTATGTTTATAAACAAGCACTCCAATGCTTGACAGGTAAATTTTCCCCAAATAAAAAAAAAATGCACTATTTGTTGTCATGCCCCACTTTGGGCAGAGATGTGAGGTGCTCGGCCCAGTGGCACTGCAAGATCCTTCAAAACCTCATATTCTTCCATACCTATTTGAGAACCACTCAAAACCTGTTTCACCAAATCAATAACAGAACAATGGTTAACAAATTTAAAAGTAGAGTGAACATCAAAATCTGACATGACATAGGAGATAAAACAACAAAACAATAAGATATATCATGAACTTCCATATTCCAGCTGTCATCGGAATTTTTGCAACCCCAACACACACATATATGTAGGGAATCAAATTAGAAGGAAAAAATTTCCAAGTTGGGTTCAGTGTCCGCGTGCCATAAATTTGTGCCATGGCAATCTATGTGCACGACTTGTGGTCTAGCTGCATTCAAATAAATTTAGCATGAAAATACAAGATGGAAAACCAAACAAGAATTTCAAGTCCACAGCCATGGTAGAAGTGCAGAACCACACTAGATGAACTAAACTATAAGATGAGGCCATCGAGTCTAAAGCTATAGAAGGAGAACAACATTAAGCACATGGTAGCTAAGTTGTGTGGGATTTATGTTGTTAAGCTCCCATTTGGACCAAGAATCAGGCGACAACATTTATAAAGGAAATGCAGATGAAAAGTAACCAAAATTTTAGCAATTGAAATAACGGAGATATCAGATGTTAACTGAACTACCCCAACCAAAAGATCATGTGCCGTAATAAGGGAATGCATCGATCTATATACAACCCAACATCATTATATAATGCTTCATGCACAGCAAACAGTTTCCTTCTATCCATCATGTAAATAAAATAATAAATCAGTATGATATAAACAAAGGTTCTCACCCTGTGAAATGAAGCCCTCCTATCCGTCATGTATGAGATAAGAGCAGGTAATCTACATACGGACAATGCATCAATAAACAAAAGAGCAACCACTTGCCATTGTTTTGTTCTGAAAGCTGGAAGTGCGTCCACAAATGACATTGTCTCCAGCAAGCATGCCTAATAGAAAGTCACGAGAATTAACATATAACCCATCCACAGACCAAGTAATTGGATATATTAAAGAATTTTCAATAAAGATATGAAGATTAAATCTATCTGCAACTTATAGCCTAAAAACTCATGAATTTACAAATTTCTGAACTTCTAAAAATAGGGAACCTTGTGCTATAAAGCTATGTGCTGGGTCAGGGAAGCATAGGACCCAATATGTGTGGGAAGTATAGTAGCCAGTATTGTCTTTGCAAGGGGCTGATGCCATTGCTTGAAACCCCTGTGCCAAGACTCCCCTACTTTCACAAATTTCTAAACTGATTCTCAGAAAACATATTTTGTCTTCTCGGACAATAAGGCATAATTTTGCAACTAGATCTTGCAATTCTTGCAGATTTTCCCTGAATTGAACCACATGACAATCAAGGAATTGAAATAATAAGGATTATGCAGGCAGGATCTACTCTGGGGGGGGGGGGGGGAATTCCCATTCGATTTCTTTTATTTTCAATCAATAAAAAGTATTTATCCTACAGGCTTAATATTTTAATTTCCATGTGTCTCTTATTTCAAGCAATGGATCCATCTCTATTCTCACAAAAAGTAGCATTCATATGCTTATATTAACTGATTTTCCTTTACCACTGTTTGAAAGTTCATTTTTAACATCAAATTTATCAATCTCATATTTTGTGAATATGTGTGACTATGTGCATGTTTTGTGGGAAGGGGAGCTTATGAACATATGAGAGAAGTCCCACCATGCCTGGTGAAGTATAATAAATCTCTGATGACTTAATTTGGGACAACTATACTACAACATAAACTACAAAACTGATAACTCCAAGATCCTACCATCCCTTGCTCCATGGTAGATACTGGTATTGGCAGCCGGAGCACAGCAACAAGTGTAGGTAAAGCTCGAGCAAGACAACTGGCTAAAGTTTGTTTTATTTCAGATGAGCGACCATCTGCCAAGACAACTTTGCAGGGATATTCTCTGCCATTAACTGATAGATATTCTTCTTGAAAACTTTCATCCCTCCCATATATATATGCCAAAGAAGATGATGTTATCCAAGAAAAGAGGGTATTCCACATAGTTGCAAAAGGTGACAACTGAAAGAAAGTTACACACACACAAACAAACAAACAAACAAAAAAATTAAAAAAAGAAAGAAAAGAAAAAGCACAAGTTTAAAGTTATGCCATAGAATATACTGAAAAATAATACAGGTTTGAATGTTTCTAAAATTTTCACTAAACTTACAGTTAAACTGAAACCCTCTGGTGCAGCATCAAACCATGAGTCATCAGATTCAAAGAAATCAGCTTCAGAAATTCCAGGCTTTCTAGGCCATTTCACAGTAACTGAATCATTTTGTAGTATATCAACATCCTCCAGAGTACCTTCCTCACCAGCATCATGTGGTGGTGGCAATATAATGATTCCAGCTTCAGAAACTGCACAAGTTTCATTCATAGGCGAAAAAACCTTTTACAAACCAATCAATTTAAATAGAAAACTTGTAAGAGAAACAGTAATTATACCAGCATCACTGACATCCGAGTCTCCAGAAGCAACTGCTTCTGATGCTGAGCTCAATGCAATAACACAAGCTTCTGCTGACGCGCGACGTAATGTATCTTCATCATTGGCAACATCTATACTATTTCCTGCTGAGTCAGATTCATTTCTAATATCTCCAAAATTTTTAAACCCACAAAGATCTTTACTCCCAGTGCTGTTGATTTTCTTATCTGCCCAAGTAACAGTGCGACTAAGTTTCTTTTCACCTGCAGATTTAAGGGAAGATTTGGGTTTAGTGTTTAATGATCCACCTGCTTTTTCCACTTGGAATTTCTCTTCAACATTGGCAGGATCTAAATTGGAAGTGGAAGCATCATCATTAGCAGTAACTCTACTCATTTTCCCTTTGACTTGTACAGATTTCTTAGCAGAATCATTCTGTTCCACATCACATTGTCTTTCTGATATGGAGACGGAATAAACATCTTTCTTTTTAATAGCACAATCGGGAGAGGATTTGAGCGCAGCTTCACATGATTGGGCTAATTCCTCCTCTTTTTCTGAGGTACCTAAAATTAAACTGCTCTTAAAAGATGAAGACAAATCTTGAATGCTACCATCATCTTTCCTGACCACTTTAGCATCAACCTTTCCTAACTGCTTGACTATAGCTGTTGGTTTAATTTGATGATGAGCGGTTGCGTCTCTTTGACCTGGCAGTACTTTTGAAACACTATACCCATCTTGCATAATTATAGTACTCACAAAGCCCATCTCACTGCTAATTAAATTTATGTCACTAATTGGCTTGCCATGACCAGCTTTGGACCCTGCAATGCAGAATCAAAGCTCACTTGGTTGGATAGTGGAAAAGGATAAGAAACAGTAATTATAGTATGCCATTTCACATAAATTAAGCCTCAGCTTCAGACTTCACAGTCACGCCACAATCATCCATAGGCTTAACATTAAACATGATAATAAACAGGACACTCTTAAGCAAGAAATTGCATAAGGCTATCTATTTATCTATAGTTTCTCACAATTGTCTAGACTCTAGAACACCCAAAAAAAAAATCCTCACCTTTTTTAACATTTTTCCGCAAACCCTTAGAATCATGGTCTCTTGGTTTTGGTACATAACCCTCAATTGCATTTGAAGGTCCAGCCCACTGCTCTAAAGACACCTCCCCACTGCTTGTTTCTGTCTTCTCCTGGATTTTCAAATCAGACAAACCGAAATCTTCATTCTTTTGCAAATTCTCCGCTGGTTCCAGATTCAAATTCTCAAACAAGCTAAGAATATTGTTTAGTTTTTCCAGGTCTAAACCTGAGCATCTCTCTGCTTGCAAGCTCCCAGCAAAAGCTTTGCTGCTAACAACACAATTTGAACAACAAAACATGTAAGTCTCGTGTAAGTCATAGACCTTGTGCTCCTTCAGTGAAATCCGGTATCTACCCTTCCGTGGGCGATCGGATGGCAAAGCATTGCTGCAGAGCGGATAACCACACACGTTTGTAATGGATCGTTCGGTTACAATGTCTTCGTAGTCACTCCTTGACATCAGAGACCCAGCAGCAAACAGCTGGTCTTCATTTTGAATGCCTTCAAGGAGCGACATTTGCAATTTGAAAACAGCATCTTTGACAGAAACAGGCTTGTCCTTTTCCATTGAAACAAAAGCTTCAGAACCAAATAACTAGAACTGCATCATGCACAAAGTACACCACAATAAGAATAGCTTCAACAGTTCAACCCAACAAAATTTCAGAGTCACAAGACACAATCATAATTCTATTATTAAAGCACATGAAAGATAAAAGTAATTGCATTGATGATTATATATTACAATAATCACATTCGTAGTCGTCCTTGAACGTTAACGCATTTAGACCGTAAAATTAGGTTCCATGATAACCCTAATTTGGACAGAAGAAATGCACTTTCATTAACCCTAATTTCAAATCCATCACACAGTTCTCTAAATTAGGACTTACCAGAAAACGAAAAAGTGTGTGCTGAAAGTGGAGAGGGAGAAAGTGTGCCAGGAAAGAAGAAAGAAAGCGTGGACACGATTAGGGTTTGGTTGCTAATATCATCGGTGCTGTGCTTGGAAACAAAAAAGTGTGCGATGGTGACATTCTCGGAGACGAAGCTTGGCGGTGGTGAGGAGGTGAAACTTGAAAGAGAAACCTCTATTTTCCTTTCAGCAATCACTGTTTTAAACTTTTAGGCAAGCCGTTTTTTGTTCTTGAACTATGTTTTTCATTAAACATGACAACACCATTGTTTTATTTTTAAAAATTCTCCCAAATTTTAATTGCCTTCAAACATTTTTTAATTCATTTTCCCTTACTGTAAGAAATTAATTATGACAACTTGAGGACTTGGAAATGTTTAAGGTCAGTTATGAGTTATGACGATTTATAATGTGACCTTCATAGGTCTTGCACGATGCGAACATGATTTTGAGTTGAGCGATTAAAATGAACGATTGGATGGGTGAGGGTGCACTGAATGGAAAAAGTACCATGTTCATAGGATGATTAAGTTTGCTCCTACTACTTTGGATATGTGTTTTCACTTGTCAATTCCATCTTTGGTTGCAACAAACCTCGTGTTTTCGTCATCGTCAACCTATCAAACCCAACTGTGGAAGGCGCTCATTGTCAAATCCACTTCAAAAAAACAAAGATTGAAACTTTATTCGATCGATTTTCAGTTGTATGTCATGGGATTTGGTTATTTCTATGATGAAATGCTTGATCTGGATTGTGTTTTTGTTTATTCTTTGCATTGTATGCTATTTTTAACAGTTTTCGCAATGGTAGTCCAAAAAAATTTTAATGTTTCAGTTGTGAATCCTGAACATATTTAGCCCTCCATTTTAATCATGCGGATTGGGGTTTTCAAAATACAATGATGTGTAGGAAGCAATAGTTGGACGTGCAGAAAGTTTTAGCTGCCATGGGGTTGATATTACCCCTAGCATTTGTTTTTAGTTTCTTTGGGCTTTTACCCTCCAAAATAAAAATTACAATAATTGAGATATTTTTAGTTTTGTTGCTTTGATTGTTTGAGAGACTTAAAAAAATTAACAAAAGAATACATCATTAAATTTTGATCAACTATTCCCTGTTCTCTGGGTACATGGGAACGATATAAGCCCCAAAAGAAGCAGACAAAGTTATTTAGTTCACTCAATTTAACACACTGAAGAATACATAGATTGTCTTCTCCTTATTCTTTCGGTACTTGGGAAACCCCTTATTCTTTAGAAAGCATATTTCACACTGACATTTTTTATAATTTAGCACTTATCCTCGTGCCAAACACACTTTTTTATTTGTTACTCACTTATTTTCGATATTGCATTATTATTGCTCTGCCTTCAGAACATGAGCATCGGTTTCTTTAGTGGTGGCAGTTATAATGTCCAAGTAGTGATATGGAGGAGCAACATCTTCATTAAGCTTCTCATATTCAATGGTCCATATAGTAACAACACCACCTTCCTCCTCAATATCGATCACTTGCAAGTGGACCTTATACATCTTGTAATCCTTACTATTTTCTCCATCGAAGATTTTGAATGATATTGACTTGCTTTGTTCATCAATGGCTTCAATACTCTCCTTAAATGTGCGTACTTTCCCTTATACAGTTGTTCACAAGCATTTAAGAATAAAAGAAATAAATAGCATCTGCAATGAATTGAAATTGTAAAAATATTTTACACTAAAAGAAGAACAGTATTGCATTAAGATTTCAAAGAATTTTAAATTATTTTGTTATAAAAAGTCTTATGGTATTCAATCAACACTTTTAAATAATATAAATAAATCTTCTTATATTCAATTGAAACTTTTAAGATTTTTTTTAAGAAGTATAACAAAATCTACAAGTATTCAATTAGGATTTTTTATAACTTAAAAAAAATCTTTTGATGTTTAAAAATATACAAATTTTGATGGATTATTTTTTAAAATGGATTTCGATAGATTTCATTTGACTTTTTAATATAAAATATCTATCAAACCATCTCACTCAAACTCTTGAGATTTTGCTAAATTTTTTTCTTTCTTTTTATATTGGTTACCAATCTTTTTTTTCCCTCTCATCACCCATACTTTATTCTCTCTTTAATACCCAATACAAAATCTGATATCTACTCAATTAAAAGAGTTATTAAACAACTATCAAAGAATAATATTCTTCAAGATGTATGTGTCATAAATGTTTCTCTTATTATTTTGGAACCAAAAAATGTCAAATATACCCCCCCCCTTACACTTTTTTGTTTGTTTTCTAAATGAAATTAATATTTGTCTAATGTGTCAATGCTAACTATGTTTTCCTTACACTGACTAAGTTCATCATCTGTTAGATGTAATATTTTCGAGATTCTCACCCTTAATTTTGTCTCCCCATAACTGAGTAACCATCCTATAAATTTTCTACCCTTATCACTTCCTTCTTCTAGTAGACTTATTATTGCACCTCATT
The DNA here is from genome assembly GCF_004193775.1 of Glycine soja. Classification (NCBI taxonomy): domain Eukaryota; kingdom Viridiplantae; phylum Streptophyta; class Magnoliopsida; order Fabales; family Fabaceae; genus Glycine; species Glycine soja. The sequence goes on from NC_041011.1 coordinate 10,511,411, forward strand.
TGTCATTGGATTTATCATAAAATAATTGTCGTAAGTAAATTTTTTCTTCTTAAGAAAACTAGTATATAATTTCAAATCTATTTTTCAAATCCAAAAGTGAGAATGAAAATATGTTAGTATAAAAGGACCTAAAGCCAAAAATAATTTAACTATTAAAAGATTAAAAAAATGGTTTTACTTTTTTTTTTATCTAAATCTTATAATTTCTTATTATCTTTTTCACCAATTCTTATAATTTTGAATGCACTTTTAAAAATTCACAAAGTCATTTTAAATCTTATAAATTTATAAAAAAATTTAATTCTTTTAAATTCTTATGATATAAATCCATTAAAATTTAAATTATCAATCTTACAAAAAAAGTTGATAAGTCATAATATTTTTATACAATCTTTAAAATCTATAAGACTATTTTATGCTAAAATAATCTTTTAAGATTTTAGTCTAATATACTCTTATATTCAATTACAAATATTCGTAAGATAAGTTATCAACTTTTATTATAATATTAGAAGTCATATGGTGATTTGTCATTGTAAATTTCTTTTACTTTGACGGTATGTAAAAATTAAAAGTCTAAAAGAAAGTAAGAAGAGTAATAGACCTTCTTAGATTTGTACAATTAATTAAAAACATAATTTACTTAAAATGAGGTTGAAAAGTTGAATTCTTACGTATATTAAAATTAATTAGAAGGAATTAATTAGAAGGAAACATTATCCCACCTTTTTATTTGCATAACTGAGTTACAGAAATGTAAATATATACCTGTGGTGAGATTCCAGCTCTTGACAGAGCCAGTGTCATGCCAATCTCCTTCATGCAACTTGCCATCATAGACTTTGTCAACAATGTCTTGCAAATTGTGAAGTTGCTTTGCAAAAACATTGAAGAACTTGACAGCAGGTGATCGGATCCCAAGTTCTGTTACCATCTTACCCTTTAAAACCATCTCTTAATAACTATAGAAAGAAAATGTAGAAATGGTTATGCCACCTTATTCTTATTGATAGGACCTTTAAATAGACAATAAATTATGGACTTAATTGTAAAAAGAGTCTCCCTATTTTTTTCACTTCACTAAATTGGTTTTTTTTATTTTTAAATTTACTATTAGAGTCCTCTATTTTTTAAAATTTACTATCTGAGTTTCAGAAAAAAAAAATTAAACGTTGACTGTTAACTTATTTTATATTGTCATTATCAGTGGTTAATTAAACTAAATTAATTACATTACGGTAATTTCTTAATTGTATTAAAAATTGTTGATAAGTAAAAAAAGAGGGACAAATTCCCAAATCATACCCTAATTCCCAAATCCATTGCTCACAACCCTCCTCCTTCTCATGTCCCCTTCCCAACTCTTCCTCTGTCTCGCATTCCCTTTCTAAACCCTTCCTTTGTCGCGGTTCTGTTCCCACACCTCATTGTGTCACTCTTATAAAGCCTTCTTGTGGTAATTTCGTTCCCACACCTCGTTGTGCCTTTGTTCCCAACCCCTCATTGTGTTTCCATTCCCCAAAACTTCATCGCATCTCCTATTGCCTAACATCGTCATCGTGTTTGCCACCTCCTTATCAACATCATTCCCATGGAAAGGAGTGCATTGTCGTACAGCTCTAAGTCCCAAAGTCAAAGAGGTTGTGAGCACAAAGACATAAAACTTTCACACCTCCCCTCATTCAACCACCAAGTGACGACGTCCATCGAATTGAAAGCCCAAAAACTTGACAAACACCAACAAGAAGGAGGAGACTAATCACCTCATGCATCTCATGTTCTGGTTGTTCAATTTGGATTCGTGTTGCTAATTTTGGAAATTAGAGATTTTTGGTAATGTGAAGGTTAGGGACTTTGGGTGGATGAACTTTACGTTTTGGGGTTGGGATAATTGTTTTTAAGATAATTGTTAGTTACCTAATTACTAATGAGGATAAATTAGAAATAACGTAAATAATTAATCACTTTAGTTACCAATAATAATATTTCCTAAATACATAAATATCTCTTAAAAGATCAATTATACGCGAACACGTGGTAGTCAACATTCTAAGCTAATAAGCTAATAGTCAACATTTAATTTTTTTCTCTAGGGACTCTAGATAGTGAATTTTGAAAAATAGGGGGACTGATTAGTGAAATGGAAAAAATAAGGGGACTCTTTTGCAATTAAGCCTAAATTATACACATTAAGACTAACTAACTTTTGTGTCCTTGATACTATTTTAGTCCCTAATAAATTAATAAATTTTGTGTTTGTTATCTAATAATTTTTTTTCATTTGTTATTAGTCTTTCTAATAACAAATGAATTTTTTTATCAGAGAACAAAAGCAAAAAATTCTCTAATTTATTAGAGACTATAAAAGTATTAAGATCAAAAATAAAATTATTATTTTGTTAGAGACTCAATATAAAAAAAACTTATTAAGAAATAAATATAAAATGAAGATATTTATTAGGAATCAAAAATATATTTTAGCCTAAAGTATAAATGTAAACCATTACATCTTATATAAGTGGTCATGATCAAAAGAAAAATGTCTTTCCTAAAAAAATGCAACATGACTTTTTAAAGTGATTATGTAATGAATTTTTTTTCACCAAAAAATGGTTGAACGAGACACAAATTCAAAACATAAATTTCCATCCAGTTGTAACTACTCAATTAGTCCTTAGGGGCCAAAAAATCTCTCTTAGGAGGGTTGCCCACCAAGAGGAGAAAATGACGTCCGAAAGATTCGAACCCACACCCCCACAGAGAGTGAAAGTTCATTCCAGATCCTTATTCACTTGTGATACCCACATTGAATGATAAAGAATATCTAGTCTTATTATAGTTGTATGATGCAAATTTAAAGTTTTCGTATTTTAAAAATGAGAATTACTTTCATTTGATACAATACCTATTTGAGGCAAGTTCCTCGAGGAGTAGATGATTTAATATCTATACTTGGCTTAAAATGAGAGGCACGTCAAACAATATTAGCTGTGTTGTTAGACGAAGACTTGTTTCGTCATACGTTGTTCAGAAGGGAATATATACATGGTTTCGGTGATGTTATGTAGGTCTACATAATGGCCGGGTTCGGTGCAGGGAGTACTCACAAACTTATGTACCATTTGTTTTATATTATGTTAAGCTTTATCAACTATCATATTGCAGGGTAGTTTGTTTAGCATTTACATATATTTGGAGGGTGGATTTTATGTGCAAGAATGCAGCACCTTTTGTTATTAGCTGTTGAGGGTAGATTTTCTTTAAATCATTAATGTTGTACCAATTAATTATGCATATTTTGCTTACTTTTCTGCAGCTTAATTATGTTTTTATCACTGATCTTTTACTTTTTTACAAATTTTGTGATGAAGTTAACACATTTTATCACCTAATTTTTAAAATTTGGCAGATTTTGTTACTCAACCTAATTTTTTTTTGCATAGTTTGATGCCTTATTTTCAAAATTTCATGCATTTTTCCCTTTATATTATAATTAAGCATTTTTGTTTTGAAAATTGGATGGAAAATGCATTAAATTTGTAAAGTTGGATGATAAAATGTGTAAAAAAAAAGTTGAATGACAAAATACACAAAATTTTGAAAGTTAAATGACAAAATGTATAAATCTCATAGTTCAATGACATAATTTACGAAATCGTGAAAGATAAGATTTAAGGTAGTTTTCTTCACACCTTGTGTTGAATTGTAGGGTATTACTTTTAATAAAATTTATTTGTGGTTATAAAAATTCACTTTCAAAAAATCATATGCACAAAGCATCTTACTTTGAAGGAACGGCATTTACTAACAAGATTTTGCTTTTAATTTCTAACAGTAATCTAGATAGTTTCATATTCCCCAATCTGAATTTCAAAACAAAGTTTTAGCGTAATGATAGTTTTAGCAGAAACACCAAGAACTACAGTTGCCACCTTGATCTATATTTCCATTGACTCCAAAAAGTAAATCACGGACAGATTATGGACACAAGTCTGATGGAATTTCACAACACTTTCTCCCTTGGATTACTCCTTAAATACTCCCTACGGTTCTCGGCTTATATAATATATACACAAAAGAAAAAGTTTTTAGCTCTAGGACACAGGTGTCTCAGATTCTTTTTTTTATTTATTGGAATCCAACAACTGCCTCGAGCATATATTCCTCATCATGTCATGCCTGAGCAAACAGTTAGCCTGAACAAAATAAGAAAAGAATCACACTTGAGACATGATTTGTGAATTGTGATACACAGTTACACACCAAAATATACACCTAGTAATTAATGAGTGACTAGAAATATTGCTTATATGTTATAATCAGAGAGAACCATTAAGACAAGTAAATAGTGTAAAGGGTATTGCCATCTAATCATAAACCATCATATACAGTGATTGTCATCCAATTTGTTGACTTTTGCACTAACTACCATAAAGGTTATAGCAACAATGATTTCTGATTAATTGACAGTTTTAAACTGTAGTTCATAAAAATTAAACTTTAAAACTAAATTAGTTAACAAATGGATGAAATCTCCATTGATTCTATTGTGAGGCTCAAAGGTCTAAACTAAGATCAAAAGGCTTACCTTCAAGCATGATATGCTGAGCAAAGATGCATTCACAGAAGCAAACTGGAACTCATTTTGAATCTGAGCTAGCAGAAAATGTAGTTGGAGTACTATTGTCACGCAAAGAGTTCTCTCCACGAGCTTCCACATTGTTTTGGTTGCTTGTCTCTGCAATGGAACAGTTCACCAAATGATTTGGATTTGATAAAGAAGTTCCTGCAGCCCTATTATTTTCTCTTGTTGTTTCAAGGCGCTCCATCAATCGGGACACGCTAGCAATTTTGGCATTCAATTCTCTCTTAACTTCTGAACCAAGTTCTGACATAGAAGAATTGGGAGAGAACAGCCTCTCTTTCCATCCCCTTGTGCCCTTCGAAATTGATTCTTTGTATCTTTGTCACAAGACAATTTAATACCAGATAAGTTGACTTAACAAAAACATAAAGTTTACGGACACATGGTTTCAAAGAAATCATACCTCGTGGATACTGCATTAAATCTGGAACGCAGAGAATCAGAGAACGATTGTTCTGATGGCTGTGCTCTGTCTTGGCTTGCAGGAAAAGAATGAGAGGCAAACCTTCTACAAGCAAGTAAATATACAACATATAACTTCACATGCACACTAATAATGATAACAAGAAAATATATATTAGAGTCTAACTACCTATCATTAGAGTGAACTCCTTGAAGATTTGTTGTTGCGACAGTAGAGCCAGAAGTTAAAGAAGAACCCCGAGTTTGGAAATAGGGGATCTGCTGTGGAGATGATTGCTCATTTCCGTCAAATGTAAGTGGGGTAGATGGAATTCCTACAGGAATTGCAGCTGGTTCACTTTCCCCTCCTGCAGCAAATGGTGGTGCACTTGGCTGAGTTGAGTATACTAAGAAGTGTGGACGGCCATGAGCAGATGACCTAGTTCGATGGCCTTCCCTCTGGCCGAGGTGGTGTGATCTCCTCATTGCTGCTGCAGCAGTCAAATGTTGAATTATTCGCTCTTCAATATCAGCCTCATTCATAGCCATGGGTAACTGCAGAAGAATGAAAAAATTGTTAGCATAAGATGGTGGGAATAAGATGTGCTAAGAGTCAAGATGTAGGACAATCAAATATAAACTGACATGCTGCAATTCAAAATCACCAAGTGCTGGATGATGAAAAATCGCAGCATTTCTAGATGGGGTATCCCTCAAGCTCCTTTCCAGCTCTACTGCCTCAAGCAGTTCTTGACTGTGATGAAATGGATACAACTTAAAGAACATAATCATGAAATGAATTATAAAGTAGGTCACTCGTGCCAGAAGAAAAATACTGAACTAACCTTGTAGTATCCCTCAAGCTGATAGGTTGCCAACACATAGGACATTGGGAGCTTCTCTGACACCTACAAACAATAGCCAGTAACTATTACTAAAGTATAATGTTGCATAATCAACCATATAAAACAACTCAAATGTTCTCACCCATTAGCAGCCAAAGCCATGTTTTGTGATCAGAAACTTACAATATATACATATATATGTATATATATATGGAAATAACAAGAACATTTTCAACAGTGAACATGGCCCCTAGCCATATACAAATATCCAGACAACGCACACACACAGACGGATAGAGACAGAAACATATCCATCAAACTATTTCAAAAGTTCTTATTTCTATTTTGTAGGTGGTTAGTATAGCACCTTGTCCACAATTATATCAATGCATTTATTAGACTTCAAGTTCAAACTTTTCATGAGAATGCTGAAAGCTAGAAGCCATTTTAATATATAGGAACCAATTGAACCAAAGATATACTACCCTATGAGAAAATAGAGGTAAAAATAACACTAAAAATCTTTGTTTTGTGAAAGACACGTGAAAAATGTATTAAAATGTACCATTCAAGAATGCACTGCAGGTGGAACTCATGCTTGCAATTAGTGACCTGAAAAGAAATAAAAGGAAAAGGAGTAAACAAATGTTTTTCAAATGAAGTCATCCCTGCCTATAATTCTATTTGTCAAAAGGACACAGGGAAGCACAAAAACTGTATATTACAGTGGCAGGATCACTTTTGCAAAAATCCTCAAGGCATATGCTGCAAGCATCATCACAAGCTTCTTGAACCCCCCCTTCCACAAAGGCTTCTGCCGATGTCACATGACTTTCGGTCTTGCCTTCCATTTCTGGAACCTATATTTTTTCATAGTTCATAGTCAGATGCAATATTTTGCAAGTGATATTCTTGAGTGCATAATATTTCCAACAAACACCAATGGAAGTTCATTCAGAGCCATTATCCAAACACAGTCTCCATAAGTAAACTTAAAATCCAGATTATACCTCAAATTACTTAATGAATAAGGGGATAGTTGACAAGGAAATGATGCAATGACATTACTAGCCTAATTCTGCTTTGTCAAAATCCCAACTAGTTACCTAAGAGCACAACCCCTCCTCCTGAATTGTTGCAACCATAACCCTCACATGATAAAAACCTTACTATAGAAGTTGCCAAAGAATTCTGTTGCATAGAACTTTTTTTTTTTATAATTTAAAGAAAAAAACAACATCATCAACTTACAACACACATTATCAACAAGGTTTTAAACTGGGGTCATAGCTCTTGATTTTGTGGAAAATTTGTGAACAATTGCAGCCAATGCGGCAGCAATTTCTGTTGTGAGACCCTAAAACCCTTGATGTTACAATCACAATTGCAGTTATTGAACATTTTTTAAAACCTTGATTATAAGACCATAAAATAAGAGCAAATTACACTGACATCTCCCCGGAGGTTTCTTGAGATTGCACGTAACCAACATCTCCGGAGGTTTCTTGATATACGGTGTAGTGTAATGTTTTTTAAAAAATTAAGGGAGGTTAATGTAATGTAAAGGGGTGTCAGTGTAATGTTTTTCAAAGAATTAAGGAGACTAGTTTTGTGGTAAAAGAAAGAGGGGTATCGGGTGAAATTTGATGAAATCTCAAGAGTCTCACTGTAATTTACTCAAATTAAAATGCAGTTTACACCAGCACTACGCACCCTAATAAGCCTTATGAATTCTCCGTGAAAGGCTTCCACAAATTGAGCAAATACTTAAAGAAAAAAAAAACTTTTTTCCCTCTTGCAACTGTAATACCTATCCTTCTGGAACATATTTGATCATGTTTTTCGAAAAAACAAATGCATTCACATATGATAAACTCCCATAATTATATCAAAGGAAAGAAAAAAGAAAAAGAACGAGCTGCAACATCATAGCAAAATTCAACACAAGAAAAAGGAATAAAGCATGTCAAGGGATCACAAAAGGAGACAATCCCAATTCACAACCAACCCAAGATAAAAAAGCACCAATCTTTGCAACACATATTGCAGTAAGGACTCATGAAAGAGAAAAAAAAAGATACAAACTTTGATAAAAATAAGGATTCAATTAATCAATTACCTCCATTGAGAATTGGAAAAGGCCCAGAAAAGAAAAAAACGGGGGGGGGGGGGGGGGGCTCAAGAAACGGAGGGAACCCAGTGAAGAGAAGATCAACCCTGAAATCAGACACCAGAGAGAGAGAATGCAAAAGATCCAATTGAATTGAGTGATGAAGAAAAATGAACAAATAGAGAAGAGAAAGAAAAGGAATACAGTTACACTTTACCTTGTTGGATGGTTTGGTTTGGTGGGTTTCCTTTCCTTACCAAGAAATTCGTGCGTGTATTGGAAAAAAAGAGGGCCCACAGAGCATATGAATAAAAGGCTCGCTTTTTCAGGCTTTCTCCACCTTACAATAATGTCTGATGCTGTCACTTTTAATTATGATGTTGTTTTGTTTTTATGATTTTTCTGTCACTTCAACTTGTGCGGGATTGTGTGGTTCACATGAGATTTTCTTAGAAGTGATTGACAAAGAATAATACCTTTTAAAAAAATATTTTAATTTATAATACCTTTTAAAAAAAGTGTTTTAATTTATAATAGTTTTATAATATAATACTAGTTTGAGAGAATTGAAATTGTTTAGATATATTAGCTTTAAAACTTTAATTTATTATCTATCAAATAAGAATCCACTTAATATAATTACAAGCAGAAAGATAAGTATTTTCTGTCAAAAAAGCAGAAAGATAAGTATTATTGTATTCGTGTATGTTTTTTTATTTTTTAAATAAAATGTAAATTTGATATTTTATAATAGTTTTTGTTATACATTGACATGTGTTATATTAAAATTTAATTTATTTTCCATAATACATAATTTTCATAATTCTTATGTTTTATGATAGTTTTAAGTCTTTTTTTTCAAATTTATCAAATAATTATAATGCATTTTAAATGTATAAAAGAGGTGATGGTAGTGGGTCTCTTTTCTTTATTCAAAGTGGGAAGCAAATGAAAAATCATAAATACTCATTTTGATTCCTAAAAATGAGATCATAGTACATTAATCTTAAAAAAATAAAAAAAATTCAACTTAGTTATTGAATATATAAAAAAATACGACAAATTAATTCTACGAATAATTTAATGACAAATTGATTACTGAATTTTGTAATTTAATTCAAGAATCAAAAATAATATTTACAGAAGAAAAAATGAAAAATTGTTGAGAGTCTACTATTATTATAATAGTAGATAATAGGTAAGGAATACAAATTTTGTCAAATAAAAGGAATAAAAATGTGTACACCAAAAATTTGTTATTACTGTCTTTATTATTGTTATTATACATTTCACATTTTAATTGATATTATTTTGTTAATAATTATTTTCTTTAAGGAGAAAAGTATAAAATTAAAAATTGGTAACCAATATAGCAAAAGTATAAGTAGAATTGCAGTATAAAAAAGTATAAGAAGAACTATTTGTAAATTATTTACATTTGACATGTCTAATATTACATCATATTTTTTAATTCAGTGAACAAATAAATTTAAAATATACAATAAAATTTTTTAAAAGAGACAAGTTTAAGCTTTATATATATGACATTAAAAATTTGAAAACATCTCATATATGGATGCGTATGTATTATGATTAAAAGATATATTAATTTTAGATAAAAAGATATATTTAATCCATTATAATTTTATCTTAAAATTATTGTAATATAATTTTCATGTTTAAATATTCTTTTAATTTCTTTTTCCTTTTATTTTTTTATCTCATTTGCCAAGATAAAAATGACTATTAAATCAATATACTTAAAGTAGTTTGTGATATTTTTTTCTTAAAATACTTTAGAAATATATTTGATAGATGAGAAGAAAATAAGTATGTAAAAAATATTGAGAAAATTACACAGGTCAACATAATCACTTACCTGCCCAAGGGATCTTAGACAAACACACCACAAAGAAAATAGACTAAAGAACAAAATTAACATATTTGGGCACCTCTTTTCTTTGTCCATCAAATTGTTTGGAAAGTGTTTTATTCTCTAAAATATGATTGATTTTTAAAAAAACCATCCTAAATTACGTATTATTCTACCGATCTACGTTTTTTATTCAAAAGTTATAAGAAATGATTTTGATTTTTGCATAAGCTTCGTGAAGCAAGTTGGGGTTATTTCAGGTATTCTAGATATATTCCATAGGAGTTCTAGCTAGAAAGTTAGTCATGATAAAACTCATATTTTCTTCTCCAAAAATATTAGGTGGGAAAGGCAACCAGATTTGAGTCAGCAATTGGGTTTTGTTCACACCGAGAATTTGGGCAAGTATTTAGTAGTCCCCATTTTCCATAAGAGGGTATCAACAAACACATTTCAATTTATTCTGACTAAGGTTAATCAAAGGTTGTCCTCCTCGAAAACCTGACAATTATCCTTCGCAGGACGAGCAACTCTGGTTAAATCTGTCCTTCAGGCACTTCCCACTTATGCTATGCACTCTACCTACATTCCTAGAGCCGATGAATCATGTCATCTGTGTGGAGCTGATGTTGAGAACCTAGTTCATATTTTTCGTGAGTTGTGTGGTAGACTTGGACACTTTTTTGATATTTGTTACTTCTTATTAGATGTTGCCTGATTCAAAAATATTTTTTATTGACATGAATACTTAATTTATTACTTTTACACAATTAATATATTTAAAAAAAAACATAAAAATTGATGTTAACAGATGAATATATCATCAATTTATATATTTTGTTATAATTATTTTTTAATTAGAATCTTTGTTTGTGTGTATATATGGTGTCTCCGTGTCTTATGTTCTAGACATTAGTCATGCCAAAGTATTCGTGTTTGTGTCATGTTCATTGCAGAGTCCATGCTTCATAGGCTGCAAGCAATGCATTCTCTTTTCTTTGGTCAAGAGTTCTGGAGTTGGACGGTGAGAAATATTAACAATTCTGTAGCTGTGAATGGTAAACAATGGGATACTATTTTTGCAGTGACACGGGATAATATATGGAGAAGTAGAAACAAAATGATTTTTGAAAATCATCATTTACATCCCACTGTTGTTGTGGCTCAAATCGTGAGTCAAGTTTTGGCCATTGGAGATAGTCATCAATATTTTAAGTCTGTATTACCTCGGAGTCAGAATGTTAGGGAAAAGACTAGTGTTGAATGGGTTAAGCCCTCTGGAAGGTCCATTCAAATTGAACTGTGATAGATCAGTAAATATGTATGAAGCATGGACTCTAACACAAATATTGCATACACATACAAATAAAGATTCTAATTAAATGAAATCTGAGTAACATATAATAAAATATCTAAATTGATAGTATATTCATTTTTTAAAACCAATCTTCTATATTTTTCAAGTGTATTAATTGTGTAAAGGTAATGGTTTAAGTGTTCATGGCAATAAAACATTTTTTGAATCAGAAATCTAATAAGAAGTGTCGGACAAGTGTCGAAAAAGTGTCCAGGTTTGTCGTGTTGTCGGAAACATGTCTAACATGTCGACGCTTCGAACAAGAGAGGTGTCTATACTTTATAAGTGAATACTAATATGAAACAAGCTACTAGTGGTGGAGGGTTTTCGGATTCAAATGGTCAGATTATATTTTCCTTTTGTTACTGCAACATTGTCTCGGGCTGAACTGTGGGAAATCTTGATCGGAATTAAAATTGCATTGAGTAGAGGCTGCAATGGCTTCATCATAGAAAAAGAGTCTTAAGTAGCCTTCTTGCTTTTAAGTAGTTATCGTCTTACTCAACATCCCTCTCATGGTCTGATTAGAGAAATCAAGCAGTTTGTAGTGCAAGAAGGTGTGTTTCTGTGGCATCATATTCTCAAAGAAGTAAATCAAGTGTCAGATTTGATGACTAATTTTGGTTTGTCTTTAGATAAACAATTGAGAATTTTTTAGGTTGTTCCTCATTTTATTTCAAACGTTATTTTAGTGAATGCTTGTTTAGTTTCTTTTCCACAAGGTTATAATTGATCTTCTGGGGCCTTGCCCCTCCTTTCCACCAAAAAAAGAAATGATAACACATTCTTATTATAAGAAACCCTCATTCATAAGTGATCATACACACTTGTTTTCTGTTAGGGTGAGTCATTAGAATTACCAGAAAATAAGAATATTAATTGTAAATAGTTGTCAAATCCCTTAGGTCAAGGGTCAAATTTACTTATATTTAGCCATGAGTATCGTGTATAGGCTAGGATAGCTCTTAAACTCTCTCCTTCTTGTATCTATTTATACTTTTTCAATGACTCAAAGGAATAACAAGGTGAATAAAATACCTTCTGTTATGACATGGTATCAAGAGCATAATCTTGGGACCCAAAAATGGTTGATTCCTCAGTGATTGGTGATTCCATGAAACAACCATTAAACGCTTCCGCCGTCGATTCCATTTTGGAAAATCTTATGGCCAAAATGGCGGAGGTTTTGTCAAAAGCTCAGTCAACATCACAATCGTCGTTCTCTGATTCCTCAACGATACCGATTAGCATCAAGTTGGATGGTTCCAACTATGCCCTATGGTCCCAAGTGGCAGAGATGTACATCTTAGGCAAAGACAAATTGGGATATATTGACAGATCATTCCCTCCGCCAATGGAAACTGGTTCGACATTTCGTAAACAGTGATCTGAGAACACCATAGTGAAAAGATGGTTGATCAACTCAATGGATCCCTTGCTGGTGGGGAATTTCATCCGCTTCCCAACAGCCAAAGGGGTTTGGGATTCCATTGCTACGACATATTTTGATGGATCTGATACTTCACAGGTTTATGACCTTCGACATAAGGTAACCCAAATGTGGCAGAAAGGAGAATCGATTGAAAAATATTACAATGATCTATAAGGGTTGTGGCATGAGATAGACTTCTGATGCCCTAATCCCATGGAGTGCCCAAGAGATATATAGAAATACAATTATCTACTACAGGAGGAAAGAGTTTATATCTTTCTCAATGAATTGGATGATTGACTCAATAACATTCGGAGTGATATACTCCAACTGAAGCCATTCCCCATAATCGAGCAGGCTTATGCACATGTTCGAAGGGAGGACACTTGCCAGACTGTAATGGAATATAAGGCAGAGAATACAACAAGTGGTGGTTGTTATCGCCACTAAAGGCTCAAAATTTGGCAAATTGCCAACACTGGTGGCTGGGAAACACAACTCAGTCTTGAAGTCGAAGGGTCCATCTGATGGAGGAAAGTGCACACATTGTGGAAATGTTAGACACACTCGTGATACCTATTTCAAGCTACATGGGTATCCAAAGTGGTGGCATGAGTTGCAAGCTAAGAAGAAAAAAGACACCACGACACCTGAGGAAGGCACTGGTAAAGCTGTTGTAGTCACTACCGAGTCTCAACTCTCGCTTTGTCCTATGACCAGTTCCTCCACCTCAATGAAACCAGGTAACTGTGGTAAAGTTTTCTGTAGTTCTAACTCTCTGGATGCAAGTGCATGGATTATTGACTCTAGGGCAACAAACCATATGACCTTTGATCCCATGGACTTCTCCTATTCAACTCCACCACGTAGAACTTTCATTGTGAATGCAGTTGCATACCCAGTCACAAGCGTTGGAACTATGGCATTATCACCCTCACTCTCTTTATCTCACATTCTCCTTGTTCCTACTTTATCTAATAAATTAATGTTTGTGAGTCAAATAACTGAAGAGCTTAATTGTGTGGTATTGATGTACTCTACTTTTTTCCTTCTTCAGGATGTTCTCAACAAGAAGATTATTGGGTGTGGTACTAAGAGAAGGGGGCTATACTACTTAGATGATTTTAGCAAAGGAGAAGCACATCATGTGCACCATCAGTCCAATAACAAAGAACAAGAATATGGTTGTTGCATCGTCGTTTGGGACATCCATCATTCAGTTATTTAAGACACTTATTTCCAAATTTATTTTTACATTTGAAAAATGTTGAGTTTACACGTGAGACTTGTATTTTGGCTAAAAGCCATAGAACCTCCTATCATATGAGTTTGAATAAAAGTAGTGTTCCTTTTGCTCTAATACATTCTGATGTGTGGGGACCTTCCCTTGGGACTATCGTATCTGGTCATTGTTGGTTCGTAATATTTGTCGATAATTGCACACGAATGACATGGCTTTACTTAATAAAGACTAAAGATGAGGTGTTTCAAATATTTCAAAATTTCCATATCATGATTCAAAACCAGTTTTCAACCAAGATTCAACTTCTTTGGTTAGATAATGGAGGGGAGTTTGTTAACCATCGTTTCAAAGCATACTCCCAACAACATGGTCTCCTTCACGAGACCTCATGCTCATAAACTCCACAATAGAATGGTGTTGTCGAATGGAAAAATCATCATATCTTGGAGACAACACGTGTCTTCTTCTTGGCACCCATGTTCTAACTCCTCAACTGTGTGCCCTCCACGGTCTTGCATTTTAAAACACCTATGCAAGTAGTCTCCTCTCATGTATAGTTACCTATTGTGTTGATGCTTCAACCAAGGATTTTTGTTCATCTCCACAAAAACCAATGCACCAAACTTGATGCATGTGCTATTAGGTGCTTGTTTTTGGGCTATGGACTACACAAAAAGGGCTACAAATGCTTGGACCCTACCACCAACAAAACTTATATCACCATGGATATAGTTTTCCTAGAATCTGAATCTTTCTTTTCTCTTATGGTATCCAATTCAACTTTTTACGGGGAGTTCATGAATAAAGAGCTAAATTGGTACTTGGTGGTTCCATCATCAATTGTTGAAAAGAAACAAATTGGAGAGCATGAATCTAAAGTTGAAGGAGTAATCCATGATGAACCTATAGAAATGCAACACTTAAATATAACTGAAGTTGAGAGTGAAGAGGATCCTCTTACTAATGAAGGAACTGCTAGTGAAGAGGTTCCCGTCAATGAAGACTATATCGATCAAGGAAGTCAAGAGCCCCCTCTCTCCATAATATCCGACCCTCTCATTGAGAACAATCCTAAGGTAAGCTCTCCTACTATCTCATCATCTACTTATTCTCCAAGATATGTATTGCTTGTCAGGAACAACCAAGGAAAGCCACCCAATAGATACTGCCCTGATGTAGAAGAAAGGCGATCAAAATACCCCATTGCAAATTATGTGTCTACTCAACATTTATCAAAGCCTATTCAATCCTTCACAATGACATTATTCTGCTGTCATATTCCAAAGAATGTGGAAGAAGCCTTAGCTGATCCCAAGTGGGCACAAGCCATATAAGAGGAAATGGAAGTTTTACAAAATAATAATACATGGAGGTTGATACCACTTCCTAAGGGAAAAAAGATAGTGGGGTGAAAATGAGTATTCTCAATCAAATACAAAATCGACAGATACATTGATAGACACAAGGTAAGGCTGGTGGCAAAAGGGTTCACACAAACTTACAGTATAGATTATACAAAGACTTTTTCACCAGTGCCCAAACTAAATACTATTAGAGTCCTATTATCTCTTGCAACAAATTTAGATTGGCAACTACTCCAGCACGACGTAAAGAACACTTTTCTCCATGGAGATCTCAAAGAAGATGTTTATATGGATATCCCACTGGGATATATGCCCTCTTCCAGAACCAAGGTGGTATGCAAGTTAGAACAAGCACTATATGGTTGAAACAATCACCTCGAGCATGGTTTGGAAGATTTAGCTGAGCTATGAGAAGGTATGGTTTTGACCAAAGTAATTCAGATCACATCCTATTCTTAAAGTATCAACAAGGAAAGGTGACAACTCTATTTGTTTACGTAGATGACGTGATTATTACTGGAGATGATACAAAAGAAATTTGAAGACTACAAGAGCAATTGGCAGCTGAGTTTGAGATGAAGAATTTGGATGGACTCAAGTATTTTTTTGGAATAGAGGTGGCAAGGTCACAAAGAGGCATTTTCTTATCTCAAAGAAAGTATGTGTTGGACTTATTGATTGAGATAGGGCTGCTGGACTGCAAACCAACAAATACTTCAATAGTCCATAATCACAAACTTTCTCAATACACAGACCAAGTGCTCGTAGATAAAGGGAGGTACTAAAAATTGGTGGGGAAACTTATCTATTTGTCGCATACTCGCCCTAATATTGCCTATGTCATAAGTATGGTGAACCAATTTATGCATAATCCAAGTGAAAAACATATGAATGCAGGAAACCAAATACTTCGCTATTTAAAATCCTCACCAGGAAAGGGGTTGATGTTCCCTAAGAATAATCACTTGAGTGTTGAAGGGTACACCAATGCAGATTGGGCAAGGAATGTTCTAGACAGAAAATCCACATCAGGATACTTCACATTTGTCGGAGGGAATTTAGTTACATGGAGAAGTAAAAAGCAAAAAGTTGTGGCCTTATCTAGTGCTGAAGCTGAGTTTAGGGGCATGGCCAAAGGATTTTGTGAACTATTATGGCTTAGAAGGTTACTAATGGAGATTGGCTTTGGTGCTAGCATGGAGATGAACCTATTTTGTGACAATAAAGTTGCAATTGATATCTCTAAAAATCCTGTCTAGCATTATCGAACAAAGCATGTGGAGGTAAATAGACATTTCATCAAGCAGAATCTTGAGGATAAGATTATTCGATTTCTGTTTCTTAAGTCGAAAGACCAATTGGCAGACATTCTTACAAAGGCAACATCCGATAAGAACTTCCATGACTCACTTGACAAGTTGGGCATTAAAGACATTTATGCATCAACTTGAGGGAGTGTTAGCGTGAGTCATTAGAATTACCAGAAAATAAGAACATTAATTGCAAATAGCTGTCAAATCCCTAAGATCAAGGGTCAAATTTACTTATATTTAGCCATAAGTATCATGTATAGGCTAGGATAGCTCCTAAAATTTCTCCCTCTTGTATCTATCTATACTTTGTAAACGACTCAAAGGAATAACAAGGTGAATAAAATACCTTTTGTTGTGACATTTTCTTCTCTTTCTTTAGTTTAGATGCTACATCCACTTCATATGGCCCCCTTTTATGTAACAAATGTTCATGGTTTCATTCATGAATGTGACTCAATGGACTTTACAACCAGCTTTTCGTTATAATTACATAGTTCATCAAAAATCAAGATACATCCCTCTGTATTTTAGAATGTACCTATTAAATTTATACCCACTTGCATTTAATTGAAAATTTAAATTGTTCTCACACAAAATATGATTTTAACAAGTTGAGCTTCCTCTAAAAAGATAAACAAGTTAAGATCAAATTTCTTATTTTTCTAATAAGTCAAACTTAAATTTTAAATTTAGATTGTTAAACAAGTTAGGCTTAAACTTAAGCTTCACGTACTTCATTTGCCATGGCTTGTTTAAAACCTTAATTGTGTGTTAAGCTAAAACATATCAACAAATACTTGATCTATGAAAGCTAAGCAAGATTGTTCACCACTCTACTAACATGAAATAAAGAAAACTGTTGGATTAATAAAAATGCTAAGATGACTAATTAATCAAATGTGCTAAAAGCTATGAAGTTTTTAAAAATTTAGAGATTAAATTGACGATTTTAAATAATTTAGGGATCAAATTGATAAGTAAGACTTATTTTTTTTTTTTTTAAAAAAAAACTTTAGATAAAATCTTCCTTATCACATCTCCTTTTTACATTTCATATATAAAGCTAAGAAAAAGTGGGCTATATAGAGCTATGCTTAGAATTGAGAAATGTTAGAATTGTTTAATTATAAAATTTTGATAAATAATTATGTAACTAAGAAGATTTTGAAAAATAAAATAAGAATTTACAAATTATATTAAATTAAACCTAAAACATAAATATTGTTTAAAATCCTAAAATACCTAAAGTAGATTTTTGACCTTGATAATATTGAACTAAAACATTATAAAAATAAATATAAGACTATGAGAGTGAGAGGGATTAGGCCTCTTAGATGAGACTAACTCATGTACATAGTGGGCCTCATGTCAATCATAACCAGGGGTTGCTATTCTCTCCCCTTGCAAAAGCAAATTTATCTTGCTTCCCTCCTTCCTTTTCTGCACCCCAACCTTTTCCCTCATTCTCTCTACATCCTCTTTCACAACACCCCCACCCCCTTTTTCTTGTTCATTTTCATCACACCCGAAACCCCAAATCTGCCTCCTATCAACCCCATTCAATTCATTTAGTTGATTAATATCCTTCAATGGTAGAGCTTGGATCTGTAACTTGGTAACTTTTTTATTTCATTTTAAATCAAAGGAATCATGATTCTATTGTGTTACCAGAATCATGATTATATGGATGAAAAAAAAATATGGATGGATTCTCCGATGAGTTGCAATAATACATCCTCCAAATTGTTGACGTGAGACTAGATGAAAATTGTGGGTACAAGACAATTGTAGTTTTGCTAAGTCAGGGCGAGGAATCTTGGGTTCTAATTCGTCAAGAATTGATTCAAAAATTTCAAACATGACACTCTCTTTATATTGAACTCTTTGACACAGAAGAAATACTAGTTAAATTAATCAGCTATTTGTATGTCGAAAGTGTTCCAATAAAACACCCATTGAGAAGTGGATGACCATTCCTAACATGGGTTATATGATTGGTAGTCAGTATGATGTTGTCTTAATTCACTTATGTATGTCATAAAGTTTGATTTTCTTTCCACTCAGGAGTTTGACACCATCTGTTGCACAACAACTTATTGTTATTGAATTTGTTGATGGAAATCACTTTGAACAAATATACATAACCTACTTAAGAGACCATTTAGTATTGTAAGCATGTAAATTTTTCCACTAACTCAACTCTATCTTTTTTTTATGATAATATAACTTTTTTTTAAAGGATAATTGTCTCATACTTCTTATTGCACCCCAATGGAAAAGATACTACAACATTGAAGCTCATTCATGGCAGAGACCACATGCAATGCATACAAGAATTTAACTAGAGATTAAAAAAAGAATACAATGAAAACATTATTATGTGGTACAAGTATTCAAAGAAATAGTGTTTTTGTTACATATATTTGTGTGTGAAAAAAGAATACAATGAAATCGTATTTCCATTACACACTTCTTTTCCATCCTAAACATATGCAACAAAAACAAGATTTTATATATACAATAGAAACACAATTTTATTGTATATTTTTATAACAAACCATGTTTATGTGAGAAAGATAATTTTGAAAATAAGAAAAAATCCTACCAACATGAACAGTGACAACAACAAAACATGGGTGGAAATAGAAATTCCCTTTTCTCTTGGAATCTCTCTTGATTTGAGTCAATTAATCTAGAAACACTTTATTTCTTTACTTACCTCTCTTTCTTTTAGTTGAAAAACAATAAGTCAACTTTAAAAAAGAAGAAAAAGTGAGATTTTAATTATTTAAATCTTTTAATAAGATATTATATTTTAATAAGAATATAGTAACATACAAATAGCCGAAGCTCCAAAATTTATTTTCCCCAAGGACTTTCTCTTCCTATCTAGACAATTATTTATGGAAGAGGATCAAGGACTTAAGAAAACACCACACTTGATCTAATGGACATTTTTATTGAATTGAGTATTCCTAATATTCTTGTTTACAAATTCATTTTCAAATGTTAAGGTTATTTTAAGAAATGTTTTTTCTTCTTCTTAATTTCAGTTAAATATATTAACAAGTTAACTTTTATTTTAATAAACAATGGACATAATAATAGAGAGATGAAAATCCAAGAGATTAATACATAAAAAATATTATGTTGGTAATATTTAACGAAATTTTAATGATAATTTCTAAGGATTACGTTATATAATTTTATAACTATATAAGAGCTCAATTTTAATGAAATTATAAAGACTTGCTGCTCAATTTAATTTGTAATAAGTAAAAAAATTATACTTAATAAATATTACATTAGTATATTTTTACGTTTCTCGATAAGTAATAAAATACTCATTTTTAATTTAGCCAAAAATATACTGTTTTGATTTTTATTTGTTTAATTTTTTTAAAAAAAGTACAAAATTTCTAAGAAAATCAAAAGGGTTAAAAAATGAATTGTCAATAAATATTTAAATCATGAAACTAAAATTTTAATAAAAATTAAATATACTTCTATACTATAAATTATAATCTCTAATTTGGAGATCGAGTGAAACTCTCACATACTCTCCTCACTTTTTTAGTTAGAGATTTTCAATACTCACTCTCTTGTCTTTTTGAAAGGTGTATTTCACATGGCCAAAAAAATATCTCTCTTAATTTTCAAATCATTTTCCTCCTATCTTTATTTGTATATTTGATTTTTTTAATTGTTTATCCATTTAATTAAAAAAATCTTATATCACAGTCTAAATTATTTAATATAAATCTAAAACATAATTTATATATTTAGAATTATTTATTTATTTTAAGTTTTAATTATAATACAATCTACAAATTAATTTAAAAATGTTTATTTATTATCAATTATAGTTATACTTATATGCAAATAAATATTTATCCTCTAGGATAGTGAAGAGGCACATACCCTGACTCTGGGTTTCTAAATTTTTTAATACTATACAATAAGTTGTGAATTAATTAGTTTTATTTTCTTTAATTAACCATGTATGTTAGTATGTATATATGCTTAGTATAGAAAAAAATGCAAATATTATCATTCTAATTATATAGATAAAAGTGTCACCCAGTGTTCAAAATGTAATTATCATTTTCTGCTTGATTGATAATGGTAAAATTGAATGTTACACACAATACAACTTGTTTTATACTTTTTCTTAAAAATAAATAGAAAGTAATTATTAAAATATTTAAGTTAGATCCTTATTTATATATGTCTCCATCTACCACAATCATAAGATTAGATGATCACTTAGCAATAGCACTGTGCCTTTAAAATATAATGTCCTTACTCCTTAATTCCATTGTTGCTTCTAGCCAACTTATAATCCTAACAGACACAAACATATATATTAAAATTGTTCCTTAAAATTATATTTATTTTTCTTATTTTTTTTATCCGTAAAAATTAAATATAATATCAAGAATTTATAACAGGCCATGCATTCTGCTCAATCAAAGGAGCTAGAATCCTTGACTTTATTTTCCCTATCTAGCCTATTTTTTTTTTTTTTCTACTTTTCTATTTTTCTATTTCATATTCATTTTTTAAAAGGTTTAAGATAGATCATAAGCTACGAAAGGATTATCATCTCTTTGTTTGTACATGGTACAAACTGCAGGGTGTGGGAGATCACAGAAGGGACAAGGAGGAAGGGAAACTGAAGTAATTTGGCCTATAGTCTGAGATAGAAATCCCTCTCTGGCATGACCATCACCATCATGCAAATGTCTGATAGCTTAGAGTATGAAATAATTTCTGAGAACTGTCAAAGAAACAAATGAATCAAGTGGCATTGAAAGCACTGACAGATCCAAGATGAGTGAGAACAAATTATAAAAAATAAAATCAGTAAATTTAATTGTATAAATATAGATAAAATAAAATATAAAAATATAAAATTTTATTTATAAATTTAATAAATTTTAAAAAATAAGGAGATTCAAGTGCACCCTCATTTAAATTGATTGACAGTTACCCTACTTCTAATCTTCCCTTTTCACTCCTTGTGTTGAATTCTGTGCTTAACTAGAAGCTCACTGAAACACTGCTAGTGGTCACTATTAATGTTCTGCATGGACCACTGTACCGGTATATAGTGGTATGCCTTATGCCATTATGATGCTGGATGCTTTCATTGAATACATCCTCTTGAGTGATCATAACAATCATTTGTGTGATTTTAAATTGCAATTATAATTATTAATTAGATATATATAAATAGTTGTTATTAGAAAATGTTGTTAAGAATTTTATAATTTTTAATTAATTAATATTAATTACATATTATATTATAATATTTATATTATAATTTTGCTGCATTCCTTTGATAAGTTGTATGAATTCAGATATTTCTTTATTTTTTTTTATAATATGACAGTATGTTTTGGTGTTCATATATACAATTGGTAATTGATATTTTATATGGTAGGTTAAAATTCCAACAAATGCACCTACTATTGCAATGATAATCCAAATGTCTATTATATAGAAATTGGCAAACCATATAATATACGAAAATGATCATTATATATACACTCGTTATGTGTACACGGCCATAGTGAGAGATAGAGAGAAGGTGAAAAGTCTATAGGAAACTAATAATTAATGTAATGTTACAGAAAAGGAGATCTAGGTAGCTATATATATTCTTATATAGGCACATGTACACCTACGTAAGAATATCTCTGAGGGTACATAATAATTAATGTTACAGGAAAGGAGATTTAGAAACGAGGTGAAAGAGAGGTGAATATATTGCATATATGAATATTATTGTTGTATAATTTATGGACCACATAGTTGCAACTGATGATTGCAATTTTAAACCGACTTTCATACGTACGTTGTTCTGCCATTTACATATTTTGCCTTTATTCTTGGCGTTATTTATATGCTAATTCTATGGTACCAATGTTGTTATGCAAGTTTCAAATATGCAGCTTACACAGGTAAATAGAAAAGGAATTATATATCTTTTATTTTATTTTTAATTAACTGTAAATTAATTACTTCATGTATGAGAACGACCCTTATTTTGTAGCCTTTCGCATGCATTGAAATAATGGTGTGGCTGAAAATATTTGGCAAAAATAATTGGGAGGAGACAAAGAATAAAAATAGGACCACCAGATGGAGACAAGAATTAATATTCTTATTTCATGCAATAATTTTTTCCAACATATTTTCCAACCTTTTTTTTTTCTCTTCTTATTGTTAGGTGTAAGATTTGATGTACAAAATTTTATGCTGGACTATCATTACCAAAGACAAAAATCATTAATGGTACAAGAGGGCAACATGTTATGAGAAGCATTCATACATGTCTTGGGGAGTTAAAATGTCATATTCTTATATGCCCATACTTCAACCCCATTAACTTATATGATCTGTCTCATGTGAATTGAAGCACCTGAACTCTTAATTTGCTTCAATCAGCTAAAGGGGTGTAGCTTGGATTAGCAAGCCACACACTACTATCTAATGTCTTATCAGACTCTTATTTACAACCATAAAGGTGACATTCGAATTATGCGAAAAGAATAAAAACTAAAGCAATTATGCCACTGTTTGAAAATAGAAATTGAACATGTACATAAAGTGCTTGTGATCTCCCACCAAAATTAGTGTCCATATTAACAGTAACAATATGCGAAGCGACACCTTATCCACAACTTTATTATTAGAACGTTTCTTATAATATCTTTGATGAATCGTGCCCTATGTACTGCTCCTAATAACACGGCATACTACTAATTTTAACTCATGTGAAATGAGGAATGAAGTAAAGGCTAAATTACTTTTGGCTACATTAGATAAATTTCTCAATAAACAATTATAAAAATTTAAAATAAAATGAATTAAAATGGATATGAATTAATAACACTTTATCACATATTATGTAGAGATTAATATAGATCATATGATTCAAAACCACCAAATAATTTTTCTTGTTGAAATTTAGTGGTGTTAATTCTAATATGCACTTGAACACATACGTAATAAAGAGGATCAGTTAATTTAGAAAATTTTAAAAAAGTTGAATGAAAGAACTTTTATTGAAGTTAAGCTTATGATTTGATTTTAGGTTATGAAAGAAGTTTAATTATTTTATCGTTTTACTTTTTTTTTTTTATCTCTGATTAGTGGCATTGCAGGGAAGTTTGTTTAAATATGGTCAAAAATCAAAATCAATTGAAAAAACTACATGGAAAAACTTTTATAAAATTTGAATACACAAGTTAATTTTAATTTATGAGAAATTTAATTCATTTAATTTTATATTTAACTATTTATTATGGAGAAGAACATTATCGCTACAGGGCACATATAAAATCTACCATTCATAAGTTTTAAAGCAATTTAGAAGGGAAAACACATGATGATGATGATGATTACATTCAAATGATGCAACCTTGTTGTCATGTAATTGAAAAAAAAACAACTTGACATGTGATGATGGGTTCCAAAAACTTATAACATCCCACTGATGTTTTCCATTTACAAGGTTGACCCAGTCAATTAATTTTTAACAGCAAGAACCTGAAGATAATTAGGAGCAGAAACAGTGGTGGCATTAATCCTTTGTTGCGGAGAAGAGTTTTCTCTCTGAGAGGGGCTTCTCCAAAACCCACTTCCATAAAACCTCTCCCACATCTCTTTCTCCAACTCCACCACCTCCTTGTCCTTCTCCACCGAGCTACGGCTTCGCAGCACCGCCACGTCGCCGCCGTCGTTGCTGCACAGCGGGTAAACCCGCCCGGCGCTGATGATGTCATCGCAGCAGCCGCAGGTGCACCGCGGCCGCGACGGGACCGCCGCTGCTTCCTCCCTGGTCTGAAGGAGGAGGAGGCGGCGGCTCCGCCGCTTCCTCCGCAGCGCCTTCTGGCACAGCATCGCCGGAACCTTGTACATCGCTAGGTACATAATGTTGGCCAGGCCGAAGGAGAAGCAGCAGCACACGGCGGCGGTGCCGCCCACCGCCTCCCCCATGACCCGCGTCCCCGCCTTCCGGTAGCTCTCACTCTGCTGCAGCAGCAGCGGCTGCCGCCGATGAGATGCCGCCGTCGGAAGAATTACTTTTTTAGACATAACTGATTAACAGAATCTGTTATGAATGACTATTTATTCCTCCAAAAAGAAAAATAAACAAAGAATGGATCACTAGGGTTATTTATCCCTTCTTTTCTCAGCACCAAATGATCATCCACACGTTGTTCTCGTGTGGATTCCTTAATATTCTGAAGAAAGAAGGAACAAAAAAAAAAGGTTTTTTCAGAGTGCGGCTTTATCTTCTTCCTTGTCCGTGGCCATGGCGCAATGGGGCATAGGGTCATGAAAGTTATATAGGAAAATATCAAATTTGGTTGTTTGATGCCAAATTAAACTTTGGTAGATAAATAACCTAATACTAGGAGAAGGGATAGAGGTGTTAATTAAGGGTGATTTTTTTTTGGGAGTTATATGTTTTGGGTTTGGAGTGAGTGGAATTTGATGGAAATAGCTCTTACTTAATCTAGAAATAGATGACGCAGTGGCAGCTCAAAACTTATATGTTAATTAAGAAACTAAGGCACACCACACGGATGTAGAATATATTAGAGAGGTGGCAGAGGCTCCGTAATTTGACAAAACCTCTTAGGTGATTAGTGTCATTTACCCAAAATTGTCCGTGACTAGTCCATTCAAGTGGTGTTTGAGCCTTCCCTTGGTTGTTCAAACCATTTATTTCTTAGTAGAAGAGTGGTTACTCACCTCATGGGGATAAGGGAGGTACCTTATGGCAAACATATCCTTTGCTTTGGCCCTCAACCACCATGGCCTATGTAACTCCTAATATGGTTTGTTGGCAACTCAGCTTTACAAGTACCAAACATAATAACCTTAGAGTATGTTTGGATAGAAAATTTTAACTCAGGAAAGTAATTTATCAGAGAATTTGAATATCGGTAATTTAGAATTCATTGTTTGGATGTTTTTTTGTGAAAAATTTAAAATTTTAGAATTTTAAAACAGAATTTTAAACAACTAAAAATCTGAAATTTCAATTTCCTTCTAAAAGGTGAGAAATTGAAATTCTCTTCTTCAAGAAACACTGTATGAGATTGTGGAACATCGATCGGGTTTAAGCGTAGAGGAACACGTATAACTAGCACACCAATCATATCTTTTCTTTTTTTTCACTCTCATAATTTTAACTTTTTTTTATCCAAATACAAAATTTTGAAAATAAAAGAATTTCAATTGAAGTATTTGAAATTTTTAGAATTTAAAATTTTTCAGAATTTTAAATTCCTCCATCCAAACACACTCTTGGACCAATCCAACAAATTGGCATTTTTCCAACCCAAATAAGTTGACAAGCACTAGGTCCAAAAGGATCATCCTAAGTTTGAGAGGGTCAAATAAGGTTGTGTATCCTTTTGAGTATTTTAGCCAAAGTGAAGTTTTATATGTTTACAATGGTGAAAGGTTTTCATTGGTGTTTGGAGTAACAATAGTATTGTGCAGTGATTAAAAATGAAAGTAACTAGGAGCAGATTTTAAAAACATATATTACATAGGTTCTTATTTGAACTAGTGTAAAATGACATTTTACATTGGTTCAAATAACAACTTATAGGAGTTCCCCTTTTTCAAGGAAAGCCCAAAAAAGGTCACCTTCATCCTATCACAGAGAGGATATAGTCAAAATTATCAGCTTGGAAAGGAAAGCTTAGTCAAAATTTTCATTCATAGCATGCTCACTTATAGCTTTCATGTGTACTTATGGCATGTTGAGCTTTTGAAAAAAAAATGATCGATGAATAAGAAACTTCATTTGGAGTGGGGATGTGGAGAACATTCAATGTAGCTTGGAACTCCTTGTGCAAACTGTTTGTTGATGATGATCTTGGCTTGCGATCTGTCACAACTATAAACAGAGTTGCCATGTTGAAGTTGGGTTGGGAGTTGATCTCTTCAAATCTGCATTGGACGAAACTACCGAGGGGAAGAGTTTTAAAGAAGAACGAAGTCATCTCAGGTCATATTTCCTCATCCATTTGGATTGACATTAAATCTGAGTTTGTTTTTTGACGAATAATTCCATTTGGCTACTAGGAAAGGGTACCATCAATTTTTGGTGTGATAGTTGGTTTGATATTTCCATTTCTAATCTATTTGATATTCCTACTATGAAACATGCTCTTCTCCAAGCTACTATTTGTGAATTTTTGAAAATGGGTAATTGGAATCTTTCTAATTTCCTTGTTGAGAATTTTCTTGATATTACTGGCATTATTTTGTAAGTGACTATCCCGACTGCTATGGAGGATGATTGTTTGATTTGAAAAAAATCTCCTTCAGGAATATTGACCCTCAAATACTCTCATTTGTTCCTTTCCCCCATAATGAATGATGTTACTTAGGCTAAGAGAATTTGGAGCTCTTGTATTCCTCCCTCCAAATCTGTAGTGATATGGAAAGCTCTCCATCATAGGCAGCCAACAGATGAAAACTTAAGGAGAAAATGTATTACTATTGTTTCGATGTGTTACAAATGTGGGAGTTGCTTCGAAACCACTAAACACATTTTCTTATCTTGCTCCTTTGCTCATCAAATATGGAATTGGGTTCAAAATATGCTTGGCTGATCCTTGGATCTTTCTTCTGTCCAGAACATTCTTTTGATTAGTATGGTTAGTAGATGTTCTCAAGATTAAGACTTTGTTCTTTCAACTATAACTTTTGCTATCTTCCATATATGGAATAGAAGAAACAAAATTAGATTTGAGGATCATTGTCAATATGATTAGAGGCTCCTATATCAATAATTCACACCGTGTTTTTACCTATCATTCTTTCTATGGTGCTTCCCTTATGATTGTTCAGAAGATTCACCAGAGTTTGCCACTATTCACTGCTCAAACCTGTCAGTCCGCCCTTGTGTGTATCCATCGCTGGTAGAATCATTCCTCCATTGGAATGACCATTTTGGATACCCAACCACCTGAAAATAGTTTGTGGCATCATGTCTTGTTCGGTTGCAGTGCCCACAAACCATGGACTTGTCTTTTGCATCTCCACGCCCTCTTGTCCTTCCACCAATTTGCACAGCCAGACCAACAACTTCCCCTCGTTCCTCCTTGGTTCTAGAAATTCCCTTCACACATTTTTCTTGTATGAGAGTAGCATATACTCTGTTAAATGATGACAACAGATTAGTAGCAAGAAGATTTGAACGGACTGTCCCATATAACACATCATCCAACCCCATCAATAATTAATGTACTTTTTCTTCTTCCCTCCTCTTTTCTAATTTCGCCTTGATGTCACATTTGCATCCTCAACACGTGCATGCCGGTATCTGCTGGTAGTTTGCCAATTCATCGCACAACATATTTAGATTTCCTTAGTAATTTACCATGGTCATTCCTTCTTGCTTGCATTCAGCCGGTTCTGATTTCAGTTGTTGAATCCTAGGGCCGTTCATCACTGAAAACCATTCTTTAATGTCTTCCCACAATTCTTTTGCATTCTCCATGTAAGAGATAGTGGAACGCAATGATGTTTCAATGGTGTTTAAAATCCAAGACACCAACATAGATTGCACGGTCCACCAATCCTCCATCTCTGATGATCATTCCTTTGGATGCTTTACGGTGCCATCCACAAAACCCCATTTACGCCATGCACGTAAGGAGGTTTTCATAGCCTTAACCCCTTCTTTGTAGTTTTCACCCCGTAATTGGACTTGGGTGATCACACTTTTAGGATTGTCATTCAAACTTAGATCATATGGAGACGATGTTCTCTTTACCGTCTCTGATCCTTCATCGTGCTTATCCGCCATTCTTCAATACTCATTTTTGAATCAGAGCTTGGCTCTGATACCAAGAAAACAATAAATGGAATTTGTTGTTATGCCTCTATTAGAAACAATCGATAGATATATATACAAGGTCATCCAACCACCTAACTAAGATTTCTCCTATAGCTTTTCCTGTCATATATGATACAACTATCTATCTTAAAAATAAGTGATCCCAATAATCAAGAGATCAAGATACAAAATAGAATTAAAATACAATAAGAATTAATACATACAATCAGAATTAATACAAATAGAATCAATTAAGATCAGCACAATCATGTAGCAATATTCTCAATACAATTAGGATTAGCACAATCATACAACAATATTCTCAAAATTCTGCATTATATAATCATCGTCTTTCAGCCCCTTGGACTCTTTACAACCGTTGGGTGAATTGTATAGATCCAACTAAAAAGTTTAGTTTTAGAATTTTACATATCTATCGCGAAGGCAATGCTTATGCTGACAAGCTTGCTTCTTTTGGTGCATAGAATGCAGGCAAAAAAAAAATAGTAAGTGTCATGAATCTCTGACATAAGCTTCAACCAATTAACATTGTTTGTATGACAACTGTTGTAGTTGGACAGCAATCACACAGTTTGTCCACCATGGTATGCTTTATGTTCCTATTGGTTATAGTTTTAGTATGCTTTATGTTCCTATTGGTTATAGCTTTGGTGCTGGAATGTTCAATTTGGAGTCCACAAAAGGAGGAACTCCATATGGTGTTGGAGTTTTTGCTGGAGATGGTACAAGACAAGCAAGTGAAATGGAGCTGGAGCTTGCAGAGTATCATGGCAAGTATATATGAAATTAGCCCATAAAAGCTAGATTGGATTCTGTGATTAAAATTCCATTAAGCCCTCCTAGCTAGGTCAGGATTCTAGTCTATCCAAACCAATGTTGTTAATGGCGGATGACGATTCATGGCAGAAAGCCAAAAATCCGCCATAAAAATATGGTGGATGGCATAGCGGAAAATGGAGAATGTCATGGCGGACAAAAATATATATACATATATATAAACTCATTGAAATTGAAAAAAAAAACAATGGATTGCATTCAAATAAACTAAAAAAGTTTCATGAGTTAATACAATAATCAAGTACCAACACCAAATAAACTCATTAAAGAGTTCAAAATAAGAAAATGATAAAAACATAATGCAAAGTGCAAAGTGAAGGTTCAGGCTCTAATCATCTTCTCCAATCCCAACATAATCATATTCGTTATTATCATATGGTAATGGAGCATCTCCCTCTCCCTCTTCCCCATCAGATGCCTCAAAATTGACCATGATTTCTTCTTCTTCAGATTCAAGATCAATATTCTCCTCAAAATCTAGATCCTCATCATTTTCTTGGACTACTTTTTGCTTCCTTGATGAAGATCCAACAACCATTGCTTGTTTTTTTAGAAGTTTGGGTAGCAGCAACACTTGTTGTTTTTTACTTTTTCCGCCTAGTATACATCCTACACTCCAACCCCCGAAGCCTGATACACAGTTGCCCAATTTAGAGCATCATCATCTTCAAATACCAAATCATTTCCAGCATCATTATCATCATCTTGATCCATCTCTCCCACGATCCGTTCATTGCACACATCAATATCATTAAGAGAAATTGGATCAATTTCATCTCTTGCATTATATCTTTGCTTCAATTGTTGGTTGTATTTGACAAACACCAAATCATGCAACCTCTTGTGCTCAAGCCTATTTCATTTTTTGGAATGAATCTACAACATAACAAATAAATGTTGATTTCAATCTCAAATATACTCCAAATAAAACTTGATCATAAAAATTAAATAAAATTAAAAAGTATAGTTAGTGTTTTGTCACAATTACTTGCTCAAACACACTCCAATTTCTTTCACATCCTGAAACACTGCAAGTCAAACTCAAAATTTTAATAGCTAGCTTCTACAAATTTGGAGTTTGTGACCCAAACATTCGCCACCAATATGCTGCAATACCAATTACCAACTAAGAGCATAACTTAGAATTATGAATTATAACATTAATACATAAAAAAATAGTATAGTATTTGTATTTTTCATATGGTAAAAGTTTCTTACTAGGAGAATGGGTTTTCCTTTGAGCCATTGCAAAGTCAGAACCAAAGTGTTCAACACCAATAATGTAAAGGTGCAACTCGGTTAGAATTTTCTATTGCACATCAAATTGTGGAATTAACTTCTTAATACACTCAAACAAACCATTGGTGACCTCAAAATCAAAGTCCAAGTCAGTGTTGTCATAAAAGAACTTTGGATTTAAGAAGTGGGCAGCTGCATGCAATGGCCTATGAAGCTGAAAATTCCATCTTTTATCAATGATTGCAAACACATCTTTGTACTTGCTTTCATTGTTGTTGAAAGACTTGATAATTGTTTCTTTTGCCTTGTCCATTGCTTCATAAATATAGCCCATGGCTGGTTTCCTTTCACCATCCACAAGACGAAGCACTTTCACAAGTGGAGCCATGACTTTAAGAGTGTAAACCACACTATTCCCAATAAAAGGCATGAGCACTACCTTTGCAGCTTCTTTTCCCTTAGGCTCCTTAGATAGCTTGTTCAAGGTCCATTCATCAGAAGTAAACATCTTTCTAATATTGGTTTTCTCTTTATGGAGCCTTTCTAAGGTTAGATAAGAAGTGGCAAATCTAGTAATAGCATGTCTCACCAATTCCCTCTTGTTTATAAAATTTCTCAACAAACTTAAGGTACTAGAATGGGCATAGATAAACCCAACTAGATTAATTTCCCTTCTAATTGTCTTCCTTATCAAGGGAAACTTCCCAATATCTTCAAGCATCAAATCAATACAATAAGTTGCACAAGGAGTCCAATAAATATGTTTCCTTTTCTCCTCCAACAACTTACCCTCTAAAACATAGTTGCTCCCATTATCGGTTACAACTTGAACAACATTCTCTTCTCCAACTTCCTCCATAATGGCATCAAGCAACTCAAAAATCTTTTCACTTGTCTTTAAAAAATCAGAGCCATCAACAGACTTCAAAAACATGGTACCAACTTGAGAGTTAATCAAAAAATTAATGATGCATCTTTGTTTCCGATCAGTCCATGCATCGAACATAATAGTACAACCATACTTGACCTATTGCTCCCTATGACCTTTCATCAAATTTTCAGTATATTCAACTTCCTTCTTCAGGAGTGGAACTCTGATGTCATGATAGCTAGGAATGGACAAATGTGGTTCATATTGACGAATGGCTGCAACCATATTCTCAACGCTTTTCAATTTAATGAGGTTGAATGACAAACCGCTTGGTACCAAAAGCGAGCAATATGTTGATGCACCTTCAATACTTCATTCTTATCCATTGACTCTCTTATGTTCATTTGCCTCAACATCTCCATTTTTCTCCAATTGATTGCATTTTCTGAATTCTTACAAAATTTGTCCATTGGTCCTTTTTTAGTCCCACACTTTGTCTTAGCACTTGCAGTAGCATTAGAAGAGTCCGCAAACTCATCATCTTCACTTCCATCACATCCAATTAATTCACCAAATTCAAAATCTCTTATATTTGTCATATTACCACTGCCAGAAGTACTGTAAGTGGTCCCACTTTTTTTGGTAGTCATATATTCCTTCAACTCTTCGACTACATTTGGTGGAGTTTTCTTGCAAGCTACAATGTTATCCGACTTCCCAATCAGGTGTTGTTTGGCTCTGATTATTCCTCCCTTTGTGATTTTTTCACAGAAATTACAAACAATTGTGTTTTTATTCCTTCCACCAGTGGATGACAATATTTCCAGCTTGGGTCTGTCTTATTTTTCCTCGTTGCACTTGTAGTAGTAGCATCGAATGATGGTTCAGCCATTTAAAAGAGGACTGAACAGAAAAAAAATTATGGTGTCAAATAGAAAAAATAAATAAAAATGGGACTGTCAAAAGTAAAAAGAGAGTGTCAAATAAGAAAAGGAAAAAGAAAAGCTAAGGAGTGTCAAACAACAAAAACCAAATTAAAAAAAAAAATTAAAGCTAGCACGCACCACTTCGTAAACGCCACGATGTTCACCGCCTTCGTGAGGGTAATCGCCGCCGTTCGTGCCTGTGCTCGTCACCGCTGTGGGGTCGTCACTGCTAGCTGCGTTCTGCGTGCGGGGGGTGGCAATTGGGTGTAGGGGTTGCTCTTTTAGTTGGAGTAGGGCTGCGTTCTGAATTCTGATTCAACCTGCGTGGGAGGTGAGGGCTGCGCTTTTGATTAACTTACCGGGTAGGGTTGGGTCGGGTCAGCCCAATTCCTACCGCGAAAAAAAAAAACAAAAAAAAATGCTATTTCCGCCATGCCCCCATAATCGCCATGACCGCCATGGCATCGCCATTCGCAACCCGCCACGCCACCGCTATTCGGTGGCGTTTTTTCAAAAAATCGTCACGCCTTTCCGCCATGGCACTGTCATCGCCGCCATTTGACAACACTTGTCCCAACAAATCAAATAATATTTTCATCAATATAATGATTGATTTAAATAAATAAAAAATCAATGTAATATACTTCATTATAATTTAAAATATGTCACCACACCAATATAGATTTTCAACATGAAATGTCATATTTGTAGTATTGTTAGCCTTAACTCAATCACACTATGGTATCTTCCCCTATCCCTAGGAGACAAACTAATTACTTTTCTATTAGGGAATAAACAACTTAAATGATTAACACAGTGTTAGAAACAATGTTATAAAACTCAGACCAATGATTGACTTTATATAATACTATGTCAATGGGTTACAACCTGAATTAGTGAGTTATTAATTGAATTTTATGATCTAGACTTATACACTTTTCCCCCCAAAATATATATCAACAAATCCATACAGTGTAGTGGTCTAAATTTTGTACGCTATTAGGTGCTATGTTAATTTGATCCTTGCCTACTTTAATACCGCTTGCTTTGTACACGAGAGAGTAAAACAAGAAAAAGCTAGCAACCAGGGACTGAGCCAACCCCCCTCCCGGGGGGAATGTATACATATATAAATTTATACGAAATATTATTAATCTATATATTATAAAACATTAATTACAATAACAATATATATAAAATATATCTTTTTGAATTTTTCATAACATAAAAAATATATTTAAATATATTTTTCGTTCTTACAATTTAGTATTTTTTTTCATTTTTGTCCCTGTGATTTCTTTTAATCATTATAAAATGTGTTCGTTTTATTTTTATACTTAAAAAGCTTTAAATAGTGCTTTGAATAGTAAAAAAAATGCTTCGAATAGTAAGAAAAATGTTATGTAAAATGCTTTAAGAACGAAAATGAAAAAAAATACTAAATTGTAAAGATAAAAAAAGATATTCAAGCCTACACTTATCTATAATTAAATTTACACTAGAATTTTCAAATAAAGTTTATAATAAATTTTCTTTGTTGACGAAAGTTAATAAATAAATTTTAATTTTCCAATCAATTAAAACTAAAGCAGTATAAATGAAAGACTAATAAAGTTATTTGATTTCTAAAAAAATAAAGTTATTTTATTTCAAATGAAACTATTTTTAACTTTTAAAATAACAATAACTAATTATAAAAATAAAATATTACTTGAACAATTACACTTGAAAAGAATGCAATTATCTCTTCTTTAAAGTCTATAAAGAAAAAAATAAAAAATTTATTTAAAATAAGAAAAATGTCATTATGTTAAATACTGTTATCTACAAAATTAAATCTTATTAAATAAAAAATAATATTAAAAATATAATATATATATATATATATATATATATATATATATATATATATACCAAAAAAATATTGCAAAAAATTAGGGGAAGTATCTTTTTGCTGGGAACATCATCAACAAAAAATTATTATGTTCACTATTTTTCATCCACCGATGCAGAAAATTATCCAGTTTTCCATTCTCGTATGAGGCCGGAAATTTTATTGGCAATAGGTCGGCAGAAGAATTCTCGAGGGTTATTTGATTCATTTTTTTTAGTTTTATTCATAAATTAATATTAATTTATCTTCGAATAAATTTGTTTATTTTCTTAGTTTCTATCCAATATTTTTTTAATAGAAAATAAGAAAAAAAGAAAATAAATTATTATTTGAATATTCTTGAACCCAACTAGAAAACGGATCCAATACTTCAAAATAGAATTAAGCTTAGAGTCATATGAATGAAAATCTCATGCAAGCACGAACATCCATCCGTCACACACAAGACTCTAGAGGGGAGAAGGCACTGGTACTAATCCCCTTTTCTTAAAATTTCTCATGTACATTATTAAGTAAAATTAAGTAAAGATATTTCTCACGGATTTCTGGATCTATCTGTCCTAGAGCACGATAGAAAGTTATTATTACATAGACTATATTGATTTAAGAAAAAGAAAAAAGTTATTACAAAGAGATGTTTTAACCTAGTTTGATGACATCAACTTCAAATCAATAACATATGATTCTAAGAATTAACTCGAATTGGTTAGTACACCAAAAATAAAAAACTCGAACTAGTTATAAGTTTTATTCCTAATCCATCCGACCAATTAGTTTAATAACACTAGTTAGAACTTAAAACATTCGAAACACACACTTGAATCTTGAATGGACTAATCATACGCAGTCTTTAGGCTGGTATCTGAGGCTTAATAATAATAATAATAATAATAATAATAATAATAATAATTAGTATTATTATTATTATTATTAAGTTAAAAAATTATTATAAATTAATCCTTTATGAAAAAGATAAAAGCAAATATTTTCATCATTTTATATTTATTATTATTATTATTATTATTATTATTATTATTATTATTATTATTATTAGGTTAAATTACTCATTTGGTCCCTATAGTTTCATGATTCTTACATTGTTAGTCCATATAGTTTAAAAGTGGTCTTTTTAATTCCTATAGTTTGTATTTTAATTCTCGTTTAGTCCCTATAATTTAAAAGTGTTCTTTTTAGTCCTTATAGTTTGTATTTTAATTCTGTAATTTAAAAACTATAGGGACTAAAAAACTAAGAATCATGAAACTATATGGATCAAATGAGTAATTTAACATTATTATTATTATCATTTAAGGAAATGCAGTTTGTATAAAATGTTAAGAATTTAAATTTAAGCAATTTAACTTTTTTTACAAAACTATTATTTTTGTTTTGTAGATCATTTTTATGTTTTTTTTTTGTGATATTAAGTAAATATTTAAAATATTAAAAGAAACAAAAATGATCAATTTTTATCTTAGCAAATTTCTATAATAAAATTAATGTTAAGTAAATATTTTAAAAATGAATATGTAGATAATTTTTTTTTTGAAAAAATTATGTTTTTAAAATTTATAAAATGAAAATAATTAATATTAATATTGTTAAAATAACAACAGAGACCTGTGTAATCCACGGCTCTAAATCTAACCCGATTGGATGTGGATCAGTCGTTACTCGTTAACATACGCCTTCAATAAATAGGAAACTATAAAATAAATTTGATCAAATCAATGGAATGCTAAAAGATTTTCAACTCGTGTGTTTTTTATTTAATATATATTTATGAATGTATAAGTAGTTTCATAATCAGTAGAGATATTATTATTCATCAAATGTCCACATCATGTCATATAAAATATTCCGTGGATGGAAAACGGGAAAAGTGACCAAATTCAAATTCCATTCGAATTCAACTTTTCATAAACTATAGGATTTATAATACGTAAAGTAAAAACGAGAGTATTTATTTGACATTAATTTGAAATAAATTAAATTTATAAGATATTTTTATTAAGTTAAAGGTGAATAAAGCTTTTGAATAAAAAAAAGTAGAATAAAGCTTTACTTTCTAATTATTTTATACAAAAACTATATGGATGATAATTAATGTATAAATCAATGATGATAAATATTTCTAATTAGTGTATTTTTTTTTACTGAATCTAATTAGTGTACCTAAAAGTAACAATATTGAATGAAAATGTATAGTTAAACTTTTTCAAATATTAATAAGTTGTGGTTTTTTTTGTGTGAATATATTAGTAAGTAGTGGTGAGCATGACCCAATCTGGTCCATTAACTTTTTTTACATGAAATTGAGAGATGTGCTAAGACCGATTGAAGGGAGCAATCCTAATTATAGATTAACACTACAACCTTTAATAGCCAAAATAACACATTCCAATTAGTGTAGTATTTTCAATAGTAAGTAGAAAGATTGTCTCCTCAAGGACTTGTTTGTACTAAGCTTTTTTGTGTAAACTCAACAACTAAGCAATGGTAATTTCTTTTTTTGAGATAAGGTTGCAATTAATTGAAGTTCAACTCTGAAATTAAACTACTAAAAATAAGGTACATTCCACAAAGACAATATATCAAACAGTTGATGTGCAGTAATTGGAAACAACAATTAAACAAACTAGTTAGGGTTTTTAGTGGTACTTGGCAAACATTTCGATAAAAAATGATTTTTATCTATTTAATGAGAACCATAACAATATCTCAATCCACTCAAGTCTTCTAACCTTGATTTCTCAAGTAAAAGAGGCTAAATCACTTAACTCTACTCCTAACTGCTAAGCAAGTTAAGTTAAATGATTTATTTAAGAGAAAAGATTGCCAAGAGAATAATAAACATTACTTTATCCCCAAATGAGACAATCATTATATAGCATTCTCAAATCTCAATTTTAAAGCATTTTCTAATGACAATGAAACATACAAATAAGTGTTTGGGTGATCAAGCCAAGAACAAACATTAAAAGCAAAGAAATAACATTATTATTGAATAATCATTAAATAGATAGTAGACATAGTTACATGAGATTTGCTAGTACACAAAATCCTCAACTTCAAAGAGATTAACTCGTCATTGTCATGAGAAGCTACCAAAACATACAAGGGAAAGTTAAAAAAATGGAAGATTGGTGAAGGAAGTAAAAGAGAGTAAGTTCTTGAGTCTCTAACCGCTACACATGCAACCCTAGATTGATATTGAATGTCTCCAATGATGAGTGGATCCAAATTCCATGCAATATCTTTGTTTTGTTGTTTCCTCATTAAAGCACACTAAGTGAATTTTTCATGGGATCACTTTTTTTCTTCTTCCAAAGAGGTTGCCTCACTCAACGAGCCTTGATGTTGTTGACATGGCTTCTTCAAGAGAAATCTGCTAAGAGAGAAAGACTTCTCGCTTAGCCACCAGCTACCACATGTCTTCTTCTAATATGGCTTCCTAGTTAAGCTACTTGGCAAACTCATTGAGTGATCAATTTTCACTTCCAAACCCTTAATTTCTTTCCAGGTGCACTAAAATGACTAAATCACTGTAAAAACATGTAAAAGCTAATAAATTTCCTAAATTTTAACTGTATGAAAATATCTAACTAATTATATATATTCCCTAACTTAAACAAGGGCAAACTTAGCTACGATTCAAGGAAAAGTGAGATAATTATTGTGAAATAAATTGCAAATATAGGAATGCACAACCATTATCAATCTCCCTCAAACTTAAAGCTTTTCTTGTCCTCAAGAAAAAGTAAAATAAACTAAAATAAGTTAGATTAACGACAAGACTAAGGACTAGGAGCAATTACAATTCCCAAAACATAAGCATGTTCACCAAAACAAAACAAGTTCACACGATCTCAAAATCACACTTGTTATGGTGATTTTGATATATAGAATCATAAAAGAAAGGAACTCAAGAGTTCAAGGGATCAACAAGAATGGCAATTGGCAATGAAAAGATAAAAAATACAATTCATTTCTCACAAGGCTAGTATTTTACTTAAGTACACAAGTGTTTCAGGTGCACATGATATTCAATCAATCCCAATTGGAATTACACAATCCCAACTTTGCATACCATCTCATTCAATGCAATTGCACACACACAACATGGATCACTAAGGACTTTATTAAAGTTGTAATTTGGCTAGGCTACAAAGGAAAATTGTTTTTTTATATCCTAGAAATCAAAGCACCTAAGGGTCTAGGAGAACACTAACTAATTTCCTTTTCAATTCATGAGACAAACAATTCCAAACATTGTTTCCCAACATTTTATTGACAAATTTAAAATAGCAACAACAAGTTCACCAAAACAACAAGACTAAGGACTAGGATCAATTACAATTCCCAAAACATAAGCATGTTCACCAAAACAAAACAAGTTCACACGATCTCAAAATCACACTTGTTATGGTGATTTTGATATATAGAATCATAAAAGAAAGGAACTCAAGAGTTCAAGGGATCAACAAGAATGGCAATTGGCAATGAAAAGATAAAAAATACAATTCATTTCTCACAAGGCTAGTATTTTACTTAAGTACACAAGTGTTTCAGGTGCACATGATATTCAATCAATCCCAATTGGAATTACACAATCCCAACTTTGCATACCATCTCATTCAATGCAATTGCACACACACAACATGGATCACTAAGGACTTTATTAAAGTTGTAATTTGGCTAGGCTACAAAGGAAAATTGTTTTTTTATATCCTAGAAATCAAAGCACCTAAGGGTCTAGGAGAACACTAACTAATTTCCTTTTCAATTCATGAGACAAACAATTCCAAACACTGTTTCCCAACATTTTATTGACAAATTTAAAATAGCAACAACAAGTTCACCAAAACAACAAGACTAAGGACTAGGATCAATTACAATTCCCAAAACATAAGCATGTTCACCAAAACAAAACAAGTTCACACGATCTCAAAATCACACTTGTTATGGTGATTTTGATATATAGAATCATAAAAGAAAGGAACTCAAGAGTTCAAGGGATCAACAAGAATGGCAATTGGCAATGAAAAGATAAAAAATACAATTCATTTCTCACAAGGCTAGTATTTTACTTAAGTACACAAGTGTTTCAGGTGCACATGATATTCAATCAATCCCAATTGGAATTACACAATCCCAACTTTGCATACCATCTCATTCAATGCAATTGCACACACACAACATGGATCACTAAGGACTTTATTAAAGTTGTAATTTGGCTAGGCTACAAAGGAAAATTGTTTTTTTATATCCTAGAAATCAAAGCACCTAAGGGTCTAGGAGAACACTAACTAATTTCCTTTTCAATTCATGAGACAAACAATTCCAAACACTGTTTCCCAACATTTTATTGACAAATTTAAAATAGCAACAACAAGTTCACCAAAACAACAAGACTAAGGACTAGGATCAATTACAATTCCCAAAACATAAGCATGTTCACCAAAACAAAACAAGTTCACACGATCTCAAAATCACACTTGTTATGGTGATTTTGATATATAGAATCATAAAAGAAAGGAACTCAAGAGTTCAAGGGATCAACAAGAATGGCAATTGGCAATGAAAAGATAAAAAATACAATTCATTTCTCACAAGGCTAGTATTTTACTTAAGTACACAAGTGTTTCAGGTGCACATGATATTCAATCAATCCCAATTGGAATTACACAATCCCAACTTTGCATACCATCTCATTCAATGCAATTGCACACACACAACATGGATCACTAAGGACTTTATTAAAGTTGTAATTTGGCTAGGCTACAAAGGAAAATTGTTTTTTTATATCCTAGAAATCAAAGCACCTAAGGGTCTAGGAGAACACTAACTAATTTCCTTTTCAATTCATGAGACAAACAATTCCAAACACTGTTTCCCAACATTTTATTGACAAATTTAAAATAGCAACAACAAGTTCACCAAAACAACAAGACTAAGGACTAGGATCAATTACAATTCCCAAAACATAAGCATGTTCACCAAAACAAAACAAGTTCACACGATCTCAAAATCACACTTGTTATGGTGATTTTGATATATAGAATCATAAAAGAAAGGAACTCAAGAGTTCAAGGGATCAACAAGAATGGCAATTGGCAATGAAAAGATAAAAAATACAATTCATTTCTCACAAGGCTAGTATTTTACTTAAGTACACAAGTGTTTCAGGTGCACATGATATTCAATCAATCCCAATTGGAATTACACAATCCCAACTTTGCATACCATCTCATTCAATGCAATTGCACACACACAACATGGATCACTAAGGACTTTATTAAAGTTGTAATTTGGCTAGGCTACAAAGGAAAATTGTTTTTTTATATCCTAGAAATCAAAGCACCTAAGGGTCTAGGAGAACACTAACTAATTTCCTTTTCAATTCATGAGACAAACAATTCCAAACACTGTTTCCCAACATTTTATTGACAAATTTAAAATAGCAACAACAAGTTCACCAAAACAACAAGACTAAGGACTTTACAATTCCCAAAACATAAGCATGTTCACCAAAACAAAACAAGTTCACACGATCTCAAAATCACACTTGTTATGGTGATTTTGATATATAGAATCATAAAAGAAAGGAACTCAAGAGTTCAAGGGATCAACAAGAATGGCAATTGGCAATGAAAAGATAAAAAATACAATTCATTTCTCACAAGGCTAGTATTTTACTTAAGTACACAAGTGTTTCAGGTGCACATGATATTCAATCAATCCCAATTGGAATTACACAATCCCAACTTTGCATACCATCTCATTCAATGCAATTGCACACACACAACATGGATCACTAAGGACTTTATTAAAGTTGTAATTTGGCTAGGCTACAAAGGAAAATTGTTTTTTTATATCCTAGAAATCAAAGCACCTAAGGGTCTAGGAGAACACTAACTAATTTCCTTTTCAATTCATGAGACAAACAATTCCAAACACTGTTTCCCAACATTTTATTGACAAATTTAAAATAGCAACAACAAGTTCACCAAAACAACAAGACTAAGGACTAGGATCAATTACAATTCCCAAAACATAAGCATGTTCACCAAAACAAAACAAGTTCACACGATCTCAAAATCACACTTGTTATGGTGATTTTGATATATAGAATCATAAAAGAAAGGAACTCAAGAGTTCAAGGGATCAACAAGAATGGCAATTGGCAATGAAAAGATAAAAAATACAATTCATTTCTCACAAGGCTAGTATTTTACTTAAGTACACAAGTGTTTCAGGTGCACATGATATTCAATCAATCCCAATTGGAATTACACAATCCCAACTTTGCATACCATCTCATTCAATGCAATTGCACACACACAACATGGATCACTAAGGACTTTATTAAAGTTGTAATTTGGCTAGGCTACAAAGGAAAATTGTTTTTTTATATCCTAGAAATCAAAGCACCTAAGGGTCTAGGAGAACACTAACTAATTTCCTTTTCAATTCATGAGACAAACAATTCCAAACACTGTTTCCCAACATTTTATTGACAAATTTAAAATAGCAACAACAAGTTCACCAAAACAACAAGACTAAGGACTAGGATCAATTACAATTCCCAAAACATAAGCATGTTCACCAAAACAAAACAAGTTCACACGATCTCAAAATCACACTTGTTATGGTGATTTTGAT
The DNA here is from genome assembly GCF_004193775.1 of Glycine soja. Classification (NCBI taxonomy): domain Eukaryota; kingdom Viridiplantae; phylum Streptophyta; class Magnoliopsida; order Fabales; family Fabaceae; genus Glycine; species Glycine soja. The sequence goes on from NC_041011.1 coordinate 10,553,326, forward strand.
ATATAGAATCATAAAAGAAAGGAACTCAAGAGTTCAAGGGATCAACAAGAATGGCAATTGGCAATGAAAAGATAAAAAATACAATTCATTTCTCACAAGGCTAGTATTTTACTTAAGTACACAAGTGTTTCAGGTGCACATGATATTCAATCAATCCCAATTGGAATTACACAATCCCAACTTTGCATACCATCTCATTCAATGCAATTGCACACACACAACATGGATCACTAAGGACTTTATTAAAGTTGTAATTTGGCTAGGCTACAAAGGAAAATTGTTTTTTTATATCCTAGAAATCAAAGCACCTAAGGGTCTAGGAGAACACTAACTAATTTCCTTTTCAATTCATGAGACAAACAATTCCAAACACTGTTTCCCAACATTTTATTGACAAATTTAAAATAGCAACAACAAGTTCACCAAAACAACAAGACTAAGGACTAGGATCAATTACAATTCCCAAAACATAAGCATGTTCACCAAAACAAAACAAGTTCACACGATCTCAAAATCACACTTGTTATGGTGATTTTGATATATAGAATCATAAAAGAAAGGAACTCAAGAGTTCAAGGGATCAACAAGAATGGCAATTGGCAATGAAAAGATAAAAAATACAATTCATTTCTCACAAGGCTAGTATTTTACTTAAGTACACAAGTGTTTCAGGTGCACATGATATTCAATCAATCCCAATTGGAATTACACAATCCCAACTTTGCATACCATCTCATTCAATGCAATTGCACACACACAACATGGATCACTAAGGACTTTATTAAAGTTGTAATTTGGCTAGGCTACAAAGGAAAATTGTTTTTTTATATCCTAGAAATCAAAGCACCTAAGGGTCTAGGAGAACACTAACTAATTTCCTTTTCAATTCATGAGACAAACAATTCCAAACACTGTTTCCCAACATTTTATTGACAAATTTAAAATAGCAACAACAAGTTCACCAAAACAACAAGACTAAGGACTAGGATCAATTACAATTCCCAAAACATAAGCATGTTCACCAAAACAAAACAAGTTCACACGATCTCAAAATCACACTTGTTATGGTGATTTTGATATATAGAATCATAAAAGAAAGGAACTCAAGAGTTCAAGGGATCAACAAGAATGGCAATTGGCAATGAAAAGATAAAAAATACAATTCATTTCTCACAAGGCTAGTATTTTACTTAAGTACACAAGTGTTTCAGGTGCACATGATATTCAATCAATCCCAATTGGAATTACACAATCCCAACTTTGCATACCATCTCATTCAATGCAATTGCACACACACAACATGGATCACTAAGGACTTTATTAAAGTTGTAATTTGGCTAGGCTACAAAGGAAAATTGTTTTTTTATATCCTAGAAATCAAAGCACCTAAGGGTCTAGGAGAACACTAACTAATTTCCTTTTCAATTCATGAGACAAACAATTCCAAACACTGTTTCCCAACATTTTATTGACAAATTTAAAATAGCAACAACAAGTTCACCAAAACAACAAGACTAAGGACTAGGATCAATTACAATTCCCAAAACATAAGCATGTTCACCAAAACAAAACAAGTTCACACGATCTCAAAATCACACTTGTTATGGTGATTTTGATATATAGAATCATAAAAGAAAGGAACTCAAGAGTTCAAGGGATCAACAAGAATGGCAATTGGCAATGAAAAGATAAAAAATACAATTCATTTCTCACAAGGCTAGTATTTTACTTAAGTACACAAGTGTTTCAGGTGCACATGATATTCAATCAATCCCAATTGGAATTACACAATCCCAACTTTGCATACCATCTCATTCAATGCAATTGCACACACACAACATGGATCACTAAGGACTTTATTAAAGTTGTAATTTGGCTAGGCTACAAAGGAAAATTGTTTTTTTATATCCTAGAAATCAAAGCACCTAAGGGTCTAGGAGAACACTAACTAATTTCCTTTTCAATTCATGAGACAAACAATTCCAAACACTGTTTCCCAACATTTTATTGACAAATTTAAAATAGCAACAACAAGTTCACCAAAACAACAAGACTAAGGACTAGGATCAATTACAATTCCCAAAACATAAGCATGTTCACCAAAACAAAACAAGTTCACACGATCTCAAAATCACACTTGTTATGGTGATTTTGATATATAGAATCATAAAAGAAAGGAACTCAAGAGTTCAAGGGATCAACAAGAATGGCAATTGGCAATGAAAAGATAAAAAATACAATTCATTTCTCACAAGGCTAGTATTTTACTTAAGTACACAAGTGTTTCAGGTGCACATGATATTCAATCAATCCCAATTGGAATTACACAATCCCAACTTTGCATACCATCTCATTCAATGCAATTGCACACACACAACATGGATCACTAAGGACTTTATTAAAGTTGTAATTTGGCTAGGCTACAAAGGAAAATTGTTTTTTTATATCCTAGAAATCAAAGCACCTAAGGGTCTAGGAGAACACTAACTAATTTCCTTTTCAATTCATGAGACAAACAATTCCAAACACTGTTTCCCAACATTTTATTGACAAATTTAAAATAGCAACAACAAGTTCACCAAAACAACAAGACTAAGGACTAGGATCAATTACAATTCCCAAAACATAAGCATGTTCACCAAAACAAAACAAGTTCACACGATCTCAAAATCACACTTGTTATGGTGATTTTGATATATAGAATCATAAAAGAAAGGAACTCAAGAGTTCAAGGGATCAACAAGAATGGCAATTGGCAATGAAAAGATAAAAAATACAATTCATTTCTCACAAGGCTAGTATTTTACTTAAGTACACAAGTGTTTCAGGTGCACATGATATTCAATCAATCCCAATTGGAATTACACAATCCCAACTTTGCATACCATCTCATTCAATGCAATTGCACACACACAACATGGATCACTAAGGACTTTATTAAAGTTGTAATTTGGCTAGGCTACAAAGGAAAATTGTTTTTTTATATCCTAGAAATCAAAGCACCTAAGGGTCTAGGAGAACACTAACTAATTTCCTTTTCAATTCATGAGACAAACAATTCCAAACACTGTTTCCCAACATTTTATTGACAAATTTAAAATAGCAACAACAAGTTCACCAAAACAACAAGACTAAGGACTAGGATCAATTACAATTCCCAAAACATAAGCATGTTCACCAAAACAAAACAAGTTCACACGATCTCAAAATCACACTTGTTATGGTGATTTTGATATATAGAATCATAAAAGAAAGGAACTCAAGAGTTCAAGGGATCAACAAGAATGGCAATTGGCAATGAAAAGATAAAAAATACAATTCATTTCTCACAAGGCTAGTATTTTACTTAAGTACACAAGTGTTTCAGGTGCACATGATATTCAATCAATCCCAATTGGAATTACACAATCCCAACTTTGCATACCATCTCATTCAATGCAATTGCACACACACAACATGGATCACTAAGGACTTTATTAAAGTTGTAATTTGGCTAGGCTACAAAGGAAAATTGTTTTTTTATATCCTAGAAATCAAAGCACCTAAGGGTCTAGGAGAACACTAACTAATTTCCTTTTCAATTCATGAGACAAACAATTCCAAACACTGTTTCCCAACATTTTATTGACAAATTTAAAATAGCAACAACAAGTTCACCAAAACAACAAGACTAAGGACTAGGATCAATTACAATTCCCAAAACATAAGCATGTTCACCAAAACAAAACAAGTTCACACGATCTCAAAATCACACTTGTTATGGTGATTTTGATATATAGAATCATAAAAGAAAGGAACTCAAGAGTTCAAGGGATCAACAAGAATGGCAATTGGCAATGAAAAGATAAAAAATACAATTCATTTCTCACAAGGCTAGTATTTTACTTAAGTACACAAGTGTTTCAGGTGCACATGATATTCAATCAATCCCAATTGGAATTACACAATCCCAACTTTGCATACCATCTCATTCAATGCAATTGCACACACACAACATGGATCACTAAGGACTTTATTAAAGTTGTAATTTGGCTAGGCTACAAAGGAAAATTGTTTTTTTATATCCTAGAAATCAAAGCACCTAAGGGTCTAGGAGAACACTAACTAATTTCCTTTTCAATTCATGAGACAAACAATTCCAAACACTGTTTCCCAACATTTTATTGACAAATTTAAAATAGCAACAACAAGTTCACCAAAACAACAAGACTAAGGACTAGGATCAATTACAATTCCCAAAACATAAGCATGTTCACCAAAACAAAACAAGTTCACACGATCTCAAAATCACACTTGTTATGGTGATTTTGATATATAGAATCATAAAAGAAAGGAACTCAAGAGTTCAAGGGATCAACAAGAATGGCAATTGGCAATGAAAAGATAAAAAATACAATTCATTTCTCACAAGGCTAGTATTTTACTTAAGTACACAAGTGTTTCAGGTGCACATGATATTCAATCAATCCCAATTGGAATTACACAATCCCAACTTTGCATACCATCTCATTCAATGCAATTGCACACACACAACATGGATCACTAAGGACTTTATTAAAGTTGTAATTTGGCTAGGCTACAAAGGAAAATTGTTTTTTTATATCCTAGAAATCAAAGCACCTAAGGGTCTAGGAGAACACTAACTAATTTCCTTTTCAATTCATGAGACAAACAATTCCAAACACTGTTTCCCAACATTTTATTGACAAATTTAAAATAGCAACAACAAGTTCACCAAAACAACAAGACTAAGGACTAGGATCAATTACAATTCCCAAAACATAAGCATGTTCACCAAAACAAAACAAGTTCACACGATCTCAAAATCACACTTGTTATGGTGATTTTGATATATAGAATCATAAAAGAAAGGAACTCAAGAGTTCAAGGGATCAACAAGAATGGCAATTGGCAATGAAAAGATAAAAAATACAATTCATTTCTCACAAGGCTAGTATTTTACTTAAGTACACAAGTGTTTCAGGTGCACATGATATTCAATCAATCCCAATTGGAATTACACAATCCCAACTTTGCATACCATCTCATTCAATGCAATTGCACACACACAACATGGATCACTAAGGACTTTATTAAAGTTGTAATTTGGCTAGGCTACAAAGGAAAATTGTTTTTTTATATCCTAGAAATCAAAGCACCTAAGGGTCTAGGAGAACACTAACTAATTTCCTTTTCAATTCATGAGACAAACAATTCCAAACACTGTTTCCCAACATTTTATTGACAAATTTAAAATAGCAACAACAAGTTCACCAAAACAACAAGACTAAGGACTAGGATCAATTACAATTCCCAAAACATAAGCATGTTCACCAAAACAAAACAAGTTCACACGATCTCAAAATCACACTTGTTATGGTGATTTTGATATATAGAATCATAAAAGAAAGGAACTCAAGAGTTCAAGGGATCAACAAGAATGGCAATTGGCAATGAAAAGATAAAAAATACAATTCATTTCTCACAAGGCTAGTATTTTACTTAAGTACACAAGTGTTTCAGGTGCACATGATATTCAATCAATCCCAATTGGAATTACACAATCCCAACTTTGCATACCATCTCATTCAATGCAATTGCACACACACAACATGGATCACTAAGGACTTTATTAAAGTTGTAATTTGGCTAGGCTACAAAGGAAAATTGTTTTTTTATATCCTAGAAATCAAAGCACCTAAGGGTCTAGGAGAACACTAACTAATTTCCTTTTCAATTCATGAGACAAACAATTCCAAACACTGTTTCCCAACATTTTATTGACAAATTTAAAATAGCAACAACAAGTTCACCAAAACAACAAGACTAAGGACTAGGATCAATTACAATTCCCAAAACATAAGCATGTTCACCAAAACAAAACAAGTTCACACGATCTCAAAATCACACTTGTTATGGTGATTTTGATATATAGAATCATAAAAGAAAGGAACTCAAGAGTTCAAGGGATCAACAAGAATGGCAATTGGCAATGAAAAGATAAAAAATACAATTCATTTCTCACAAGGCTAGTATTTTACTTAAGTACACAAGTGTTTCAGGTGCACATGATATTCAATCAATCCCAATTGGAATTACACAATCCCAACTTTGCATACCATCTCATTCAATGCAATTGCACACACACAACATGGATCACTAAGGACTTTATTAAAGTTGTAATTTGGCTAGGCTACAAAGGAAAATTGTTTTTTTTATATCCTAGAAATCAAAGCACCTAAGGGTCTAGGAGAACACTAACTAATTTCCTTTTCAATTCATGAGACAAACAATTCCAAACACTGTTTCCCAACATTTTATTGACAAATTTAAAATAGCAACAACAAGTTCACCAAAACAACAAGACTAAGGACTAGGATCAATTACAATTCCCAAAACATAAGCATGTTCACCAAAACAAAACAAGTTCACACGATCTCAAAATCACACTTGTTATGGTGATTTTGATATATAGAATCATAAAAGAAAGGAACTCAAGAGTTCAAGGGATCAACAAGAATGGCAATTGGCAATGAAAAGATAAAAAATACAATTCATTTCTCACAAGGCTAGTATTTTACTTAAGTACACAAGTGTTTCAGGTGCACATGATATTCAATCAATCCCAATTGGAATTACACAATCCCAACTTTGCATACCATCTCATTCAATGCAATTGCACACACACAACATGGATCACTAAGGACTTTATTAAAGTTGTAATTTGGCTAGGCTACAAAGGAAAATTGTTTTTTTATATCCTAGAAATCAAAGCACCTAAGGGTCTAGGAGAACACTAACTAATTTCCTTTTCAATTCATGAGACAAACAATTCCAAACACTGTTTCCCAACATTTTATTGACAAATTTAAAATAGCAACAACAAGTTCACCAAAACAACAAGACTAAGGACTAGGATCAATTACAATTCCCAAAACATAAGCATGTTCACCAAACAAAACAAGTTCACACGATCTCAAAATCACACTTGTTATGGTGATTTTGATATATAGAATCATAAAAGAAAGGAACTCAAGAGTTCAAGGGATCAACAAGAATGGCAATTGGCAATGAAAAGATAAAAAATACAATTCATTTCTCACAAGGCTAGTATTTTACTTAAGTACACAAGTGTTTCAGGTGCACATGATATTCAATCAATCCCAATTGGAATTACACAATCCCAACTTTGCATACCATCTCATTCAATGCAATTGCACACACACAACATGGATCACTAAGGACTTTATTAAAGTTGTAATTTGGCTAGGCTACAAAGGAAAATTGTTTTTTTATATCCTAGAAATCAAAGCACCTAAGGGTCTAGGAGAACACTAACTAATTTCCTTTTCAATTCATGAGACAAACAATTCCAAACACTGTTTCCCAACATTTTATTGACAAATTTAAAATAGCAACAACAAGTTCACCAAAACAACAAGACTAAGGACTAGGATCAATTACAATTCCCAAAACATAAGCATGTTCACCAAAACAAAACAAGTTCACACGATCTCAAAATCACACTTGTTATGGTGATTTTGATATATAGAATCATAAAAGAAAGGAACTCAAGAGTTCAAGGGATCAACAAGAATGGCAATTGGCAATGAAAAGATAAAAAATACAATTCATTTCTCACAAGGCTAGTATTTTACTTAAGTACACAAGTGTTTCAGGTGCACATGATATTCAATCAATCCCAATTGGAATTACACAATCCCAACTTTGCATACCATCTCATTCAATGCAATTGCACACACACAACATGGATCACTAAGGACTTTATTAAAGTTGTAATTTGGCTAGGCTACAAAGGAAAATTGTTTTTTTATATCCTAGAAATCAAAGCACCTAAGGGTCTAGGAGAACACTAACTAATTTCCTTTTCAATTCATGAGACAAACAATTCCAAACACTGTTTCCCAACATTTTATTGACAAATTTAAAATAGCAACAACAAGTTCACCAAAACAACAAGACTAAGGACTAGGATCAATTACAATTCCCAAAACATAAGCATGTTCACCAAAACAAAACAAGTTCACACGATCTCAAAATCACACTTGTTATGGTGATTTTGATATATAGAATCATAAAAGAAAGGAACTCAAGAGTTCAAGGGATCAACAAGAATGGCAATTGGCAATGAAAAGATAAAAAATACAATTCATTTCTCACAAGGCTAGTATTTTACTTAAGTACACAAGTGTTTCAGGTGCACATGATATTCAATCAATCCCAATTGGAATTACACAATCCCAACTTTGCATACCATCTCATTCAATGCAATTGCACACACACAACATGGATCACTAAGGACTTTATTAAAGTTGTAATTTGGCTAGGCTACAAAGGAAAATTGTTTTTTTATATCCTAGAAATCAAAGCACCTAAGGGTCTAGGAGAACACTAACTAATTTCCTTTTCAATTCATGAGACAAACAATTCCAAACACTGTTTCCCAACATTTTATTGACAAATTTAAAATAGCAACAACAACTTGAAATTGTTTTTGAATTTGATTGATTTTATATTTTTTTTAAACATTGTAGCTTTCCCAAATGTGTATGCTTTTGTTTTACAACAATCCCTTGAGCATTACAAAACAAACTCCCCCAAATTTGGAACAAATTTGCCTCAAACCATATGATATGCTTTTCTATTCCCTAAAGTAAGGTAGACATTTTTTTCCTTTTTAGGCTCAAGGATTCAAGTACAAACTCATTTATTATTTTTGTGTCAAAGGTTAATGCAAGGGAATTTATAATTAAAAAGGTTTTTTTTTTTCTTTAAGTGGCTGATCATTTAAATTAAAAACACAGAATGCCTTAATCATATCCACATAATGGATGCACTTAAACAATCTTCAAAGAATCATGCAAAATCGAGTGTGCAAAACCAATGGAAAAATAAAATACAAATATATTTTTCTTACAATTAATTTAAGTAGTTATG